>NC_047098.1:29304158-29607188 GCF_902459505.1 Geotrypetes seraphini
CATAATTTTCTTTTTTTTTTTTTTTTATGGGCACAGATGTGTGTGTGTTACACAAGCACAATATGTGCCCCATAATAATAAAAAAAAAGAGTCGTGATGACCCTCCTGATGATGCCCTGGAACAAAAATAAAGAGATAGTAGGAATGCCTACTCCCTCCAGCCTCAGCCACCTGGACCTCACACACACTAACACCTCTGTGCCCCCACCCCCGTGATTATCCCAGATCCACTGAACCAATCAAGGCCTTAGGCCCCTCCCCAGGATACACCGGGGTCGGGGGGCTTAGGTGCTTGAGCCAAACAGGGCCTTAAGCCCCTCTCAGTGCATCCCAGGATGCACTGGGAAGGAGAAGGCCTGCTATTACGAAGAGGTGGGCCTGCAGGCAGGAGTAGGGTTACCAGATTTGGGGCTGCAAAACACTGGCCCCACCCTGTTCTGCCTCTGGTCCACCCCATCCCCACTCAGTTCCGCCTCCAACCCCTCTCCATTCTGCCCCCATCCCCGCCCCCACAAAGCATCCTCTCTTTCCCCCCGATGAGCTCCAGTCATGTCTGGAGGACCTGGAGCATGTGCGGATGTGTGTGATGTCATCCGCGCATGCTCAGAGGCTCTCCAGATGCGGCCAGAGCTTGTTGAGGCTTTCCAAAACCCAAACAAACTGACAGGTTTTGGAAAGTCAGTCCAGTCCGGGTTTTCCTGGACATCTGGTAATACTAGGCAGGAGAGACTGGGCATCCCTCCTGCTGTCATCTTCTTTTTAAGGTATGAGAGCAGGGTGGGGGCTGTGGGGGAGCTGAGTGGCAGAGGCAGGAAGGAGGGGGCATCCCTTCTGCTGAGGATCTTTACTGGGGGAGGGGGATGTCTGGTTCGCATGATCTTCAGGGAAGGGTCCGGGTGGCCAAGTGGACATCCCTCCTGCCGAGGATCTTTGGGGGGGGGGGAGGGGTAGAGAGTGCTCAGGTGGCTGCAATCTTTGGAGGGTGTTGTCAGTTTGAAAGTGGCCCCCACAATATTAGGTGGTAGGGGTTAAGTGAAAGGCGTACTGACAAACGCCAGGTCCCAGGTTCAGTTCCTTCACAGAAGTTTCGTTAGGGATAGAATCAAATAAGAAGCACAGCCAGGGGTGATTATATAAAGAATATATTATAGAAATAGTCTTACAGAAAAGTAATATTTATAAGCAGAGAGCAAGCAGTCTCACTGCCTTACAGAGGTCAGAGGCAGAGAGGGACATAGAAGCTTGCAGTTCTAGGAAGCTTCGTGTTTCATAGATAAAGGGCAGGATAGACAGAGAGAGGGAGAGCCAAGACAGAACCAGAGTGCCAAGCAAAGAGCCAAGAGGTAGTTAGATAGAAAGAGAGAGAGGAGTTGAAGACCCCTCTCCTGATAGCTTGATAGGAAAAGAGAGAGGGTCCCTTGATAGAGCAGAGAGCAGGCTTTTATACCTTGGAATCTTATTCTGAATAGAGAAAATATTGTATCTCCCAGTATCTTTCTGTTTAGAATTTGTAAACTGTTTGAGACAATGGTTAATTTAATTAACAAAGGAGGGTGAGAAACCTGATGGGATTAAGTCTCTGGCTTGATCTGTGCACCCTTGTCCTAAGCACCCTCTTAATCGGGCATTAACACCTTTTAGCTAGCCATGATTCAATCAGGGCTACTTGAAACTTAAAATATATCAATCAGGGCTACTTAAAACAGTTTCCCTGCACTAAGGGTCTATCTGCCTTCCCATGCCAGGGTCAGATTGATATAATCTCCCAGAGGCCTCTAGGCTGACAGGTGTGTGTGTCTGGATTGCAAGATCTTCATTAGAGGGTGGCCGAGACAAGAGGGAGTGGACATCCCTCCTGCCAAGGATCTTTGGGGGGGAGGGGTAGAGAGTGCTCAGGTGGCTGCAATCTTTGGAGGGGGTGTGTGTCTGGATTGCAAGATCTTCATTAGAGGGGTGCGGGTGGCCGAGACAAGAGGGAGTGGACATCCCTCCTGCCGAGGATCTTTGGGGGGGAGGGGTAGAAAGTGCTCAGGTGGCTGCAATCTTTGGAGGGGGGGTGTGTCTGGGTTGCAAGATCTTCATTAGAGGGGTGCGGGTGGCCGAGACAAGAGGGAGTGGGCATCCGTTCTGCCTCTTTTTTTTGTTTTGGGGGTGACATCTGGGGGCTGTCACAATTTTTTTAAAAATGGGGACAGTTGTGCACATTTTCCAATTTTTTTTTTTTTTTTTTAAAAGTCTTTCTGCCCTGAACAGCTGAGCAGCAGGAGGCTGCTTCAGGGCTTCTCCTGCCGCTCAGTTGTTCGGGCTTCCCCTGCCGGCTCTGAGCATATATGAAAGTCGCTTTTCCAGAGACTGGTGGGGTGGGATTATGACTGAACTCTGCAAAACTAATTTGCTTGCAAAGTCGGTCATACATCGATTGCCGTTTTAAAATCAAACAATGAATCGGCCCACAACGACTCACTCGGCTAGAGCGACCATTTTTTTAGTGTACCTGGGCCTGAGTGAGAAGAGACGCAGTGGCCAGTGCTACTGTTGATGGTCTGGCCCACATTCTGCCATGGCAATTCTACGGAAAGGGCCTAATTTTGTGGCTTCTTTCATGGCCGTGGGAGACTGGGGGATCCTGGTTATATGTTAAGTAACCAAGCTCTGTGGCATCATCCCGGTGCATTTTATCTAACAAAAAAGGTGCCAGTACTCAAATAGAAGGCCATTCTTCAGAAGTGGAGTGATCACTGAGTGCAACCAGCCCAGACTCCATGAAAAGGCAGCACTGAGGGTGCAGAAACTGTGCTCCTTTATTAATACTTGGGGGGCATGGGTCATTTTTATCAAGCACTGGAAAAAGTGCCGGTACTCAGTATCCCCTCAAAAAAAAGCCCTGCATAATCCCCAAATGAAGTCAAGCAGGAAGTTCATAGCAGGCAGAACCAGAGACTTGGTCAAAATTCTTTTCCTTGGGCCATGTGAGGGCACCTTCAGAGTTACTCTTGCTGAATACTCTTGAGTCCAAGATGGAACCAATGTAACTGATACATTTTTTTATCCACATTCTCCATTCTTTACCATGCCCTGAATCAAACTGGGATTCTAAACAAAAAGGTTTCTAAAAGATAGACTGCAAGCAATGATAACAATAATGCTGGTAAAAGGCAGAAAGCAAAAATAACAACAGATACAGTCACTAAACTCTCCTAGGACTCTCCAATCCCCAAGAGCCTCCTTCTGCTCTTTTTTCTTGAGTACCTCTCAGAGTTTGACTGAACTCAGATATGGTCAGAGATGTAGTTGCCTCTGGCTGCCTGGCTCTCCTTGCCCAAATCCAGGGGATATCCATTCTATTCCCTCCTTCCTTCCAGGATCTGCTGTTCTCATGTATTCCAAGCTGATTAATTTCTCTCTCCTTTACTCCAGTAGCAGGAGTGTGCTGGTGTATTTAAGCAGGGTGCTCTCAGAAAAGTGCACATGGCCAGGAAACCAAAGACAGGCAACATTAAAGCTGAAGCGGAACTGGACCCTGCAACATGACAATGACCCAAAACATACCAGTAAATCCACCAAGGACTGGCTGAAAACTGAGAAATGGAGAGTCCTGATCTTAATCCCATTGAGATGCTGTGGGGTGATTTGAAACGGGCTGTACATGCATGAAACCCCTCAAACATCTCACAGCTGAAAGAATTCTGCATTGAGGAGTGGGCCAAACTTTCCTCAGACTGATGTCAGAGACTGGTAGATGGCTACAAGAAGTGTCTCATTGCAGTTATTTCGTCTAAAAGAGGTAACACTAGCTATTAGAGTGTAGGGTGTCCTAATTTATTCCTCAGTTAGAATACACATTTTTGTGAATATCTTTTGTTTCATGAATAAATCAAGGAAAACGTTTGTTGTTTACCTGCAATTACATCACTTTCTTTTCCAGAGATTAAAAAAAAAAAAAAAAAAAAAAGATTTGACATCGATATGTGAACATTTCTTAAGAAAGAGCTGAATATTTCATGGGGTATCCTAATTTTTTCACGATTGTAAGCTCATCAAAGCAGGGACCCACTTTCTTTGCCGTGCATGCTGTTTTGATAATCTGATACCATTCTTTCTAAGGGTCCATTGGCTACCTTTACAGTACTGCCTCTTATTCAACATCCTTTAACACATAAATCACTACATAGCAGTCAATCTCAGTACCTCTCAAGATCAGTTACTCCTTACACACCCATGTGCCAACTGAGGTCTATCGATGCTCCCAGCCTCCTGCCAAGTCCTGCTATGTGTCATCTAGGAAAACTGTTTTCTACTCCCTTTCACCAAAAGCCTGGCATAATTTGCCTCCATATAGTCATTCACAGGCTCACTAAGTTCAAATCCTTGTTAAAAAAAAAAAAAACCTTCCTCTTTGAGAAAACTTTAACCTTGACCTTCAATAAAATTCTGTACTGTTCTTTCCTCGCTAGGTCCAGGCAATGGCCTAGGGACATCAGGAGGTTCACCATTTGATAGAATTTTAGATGTTTTTCATTCCCGTGAGAACTGACGGCAGCCATTCAAGAAGTGGCATGGGGCTAGGCTAGAGAGCGAAAAGATCGATCCTGCCCTGCACCGCTGTCCGTGAGATTGGAGGAGGCAGCCGTCCAGTGAGGGAGGTATTTAAGGGGGATTTAAAAGGTATGGGGGGGGGGATGATTTTAAAAGGTACAGCTACTCCAGTAACGTTGCGGCTAATAAAATGGGGCAGCTTATCTAACAGTTTAAAAACATAAATCAGCATTTTCTATGGCCTATAGAATGGAGCAGCCTATCTTTGGGGAAATACAGTAAGTGCCTTACATCCTGACAGGAACAGGCCAACCTCTCCGAGAACCCCTGCTTCAGAGTCAAGCTTTTGCCATAGTTCCCTTAGCTTTCACGGTCACACTGAGGATACACTTTTCACATTATATTTACACTAATACAACAATATAAATGAGTTTTTCCAACTTGTCTTGACTATTCTAACAGGGAAAATATATATTCGGAAAGGTATTAGTGAGTTCCCTGATTGGGTTTTGAATTCAGAGTCGAGCCATCACTGAACATCACTACGAACTGCACAAAGGTGTGTGGAGAAGGCCTCAGCGGAAGGCCCTGCACCACGATTTGTGTGGCAAAGGTGTATCCTAAAAAGCAACCAGGAAAGGCAGTGAAAATGTATGTTGTCATCGATGAACTAAGTAATCAGTCCCTAGCAAGGACAGAGTTCTTTTACTTATTTAACATCCAAGGAAACCACTACCCCTACCACCTCAGAACCTGCTCAGGGAGGACAAGGAAGACGGGGAGTAAAGCGAGTGGTTACATGATAGAAGAGCAGCGCCTGATAATCCTACTGGCAGCAAAGTCCCAATTGACGGCTTTGGGAGTCCTACCGGTTCAGCTGATTGGGGATTCCCCTGCCGTGATCAGATGAACTGACAGCAGCATGGTAGGGATGGCGATGGAGAGGACATGTGCCTAGCAATCGCTCTTCTGAGCAAGCGCCAGTCTCAGTTCTTTCCCCTTTTACCAATGCTGCTCAGGAACAGCATGCATATAATTTGGTCGTTTTTTACCATGGCATTGTGCATTGAGGCCTCGGTGGCTAAAATGATATGCACGAGTACTTGTAAGTGCAGGAAGAAAGGATTGGGGGAGGGGGGGCTGGTTAAGCTGCAGCATTTCTTTTCTTAGGCTTGTGTCTCATGAAAGCAGTGATTAGGATCAGTGCACTGGCACTGTGACTATAATAAGAGAAAAGAGGCTCAAAGTGCCTTCTGACTGGGTATGACACACAGCTAATGAATGAAACAAGGCATTTCTTTAGGCAGCCTGAAAGGAGTCCACAGAAAGGATATGGAAATGGTGTGGGTCCTCGACTTTCCTACTAACAGCTATGATTGATAGGTCAAAACTCACAATATACAATATAGGTTGCCACAAAACATGTGATATCACATGTAAAAATTAGTTTAGACCAGTGGTTTCAAACTCAAACCCTTTGCAGGGCCACATTTTGAATTTGTAGGTACATGGAGGGCCGCAAAAAAAATAGTTAATGTCTTATTAAAGAAATAACAATTTTGCATGAGGTAAAACTCTTTATAGTTTATAAATCTTTCCTTTTGGCTAAGTCTTAATAATAATATTGTCATTTATAGCTAAAGAGACATATGATCAAGAAACTTTTATTTTACTTTTGTGATTACGATAAACATACCGAGGGCCTCAAAATAGTATCTGGGGGGCCGCGAGTTTGAGACCACTGGTTTAGACCAATCAGGATGAGTATGTGGTGGCTC
This sequence comes from Geotrypetes seraphini, assembly GCF_902459505.1. Taxonomy (NCBI): domain Eukaryota; kingdom Metazoa; phylum Chordata; class Amphibia; order Gymnophiona; family Dermophiidae; genus Geotrypetes; species Geotrypetes seraphini. The sequence goes on from NC_047098.1 coordinate 29,310,473, forward strand.
GTTTGTGACTTTTCCTAATATTCCTGGGGGCAATATTCAGCCTGTGGCAGTAAGGGCTTGCAAGCTACTTCCATCCATGGGCTAAGGCTCCAGGGATAGGGAACTCTGGTCCTCGAGAGCCGTATTCCAGTCGGGTTTTCAGGATTTCCCCAATGAATATGCATGAGATCTATTTGTATGCACTGCTTTCAATGCACATTCATTGGGGAAATCCTGAAAACCCGACTGGAATACGGCTCTCGAGGACCGGAGTTCCCTACCCCTGGGCTAAGCTAACCACAGATAGTCAGGGCTGTGGCATGTGTGGTTCCTGTCCCTGAAATCCATGCATGTCCCCTGACCCAGACGTTAACTCAAGACAGGTGCCTGGTTAACTTGTCACATAAAGTTAGGACAGCTGTTTTGCTGTCCCTAACTTTATGTGTTTGCTTAGCCAGTTAGTGGACTGAACATCTGAATATTGCCACTAATAATCTAGGTTGCCTGCCCCTAACCTAGCTGGTTAGGGGATAGCAGGTTAGTGGGGGTTTTCAGTGGCACTAACCAGTTAAGTGTTCCTGAATATCTGGGACTGGCTGGCTCAGCAGGGTTTATCAGGGAAGGCTTCTGCCCCATTAAACCCTTTTGAATAATGACCCCCTGTTTCTAGGAGTATTAAACAACTGCAGAGACTCATTTTAAAACAGCAGTTTAGCAGTAATGTGAACACTGACACCAGTTGAATGTTACTGCTGTGTGTAGTAAAGTGTTACTTTTGTCTTGAGGGGCTTCATGCATAATTTCACTGGAAGCTGGAAGCTGGAAGAACTCTGCTCTGGGACAACTACTGCCACCAGAAGGTTTTTATGATATTTTATCTTATCGTGCCATCTGCTGGCCAAATGAAGTATGGCACCTTCTTATAAGACCATAAGAATAGCCTTACTGCAGTAGTGCCCACACTTTTTGGGCTTGCGAGCTACTTTAAAATGACCAAGTCAAAATGATCTACCAACAATAAAATAAAAAAAAACAACACAAAGCACACTGTACGCAGAGAAAATGTTAATTATCATTTATATTCTGCGGGTTTTCAAAGAGGTCAAGGCAGATGACTTTATGCAATGTTACCTCAGGAACAACTATACAAAAATAGACAAATAAACCCCCTCCCTTTTTACTAAACCGCGATAGCGGTTTTTAGCACAGGGATCTGCATTGAATGCCCTGCACTGTTCTTGATGCTCATAGACTTCCTGCGCTAAAAACCTATTGCGATTTTAATAAAAGGAGGCCGTAGTGCAAAATATAGACAGCAGATATAAATTCTCAAACTAGACACATTTTGATCACTAAATTGAAAATAAAATCATTTTTCCTAACTTTGTTGTCTGGTGATTTCATGAGTCTCTGGTTGCACTTTATTCTTCTGACTTTATTTCTTCCCTTCTTTCAGCCTCCTGTATGCTTCCACTCCTCCAGACCTCATTCTCTTCTCCAACTTTTTCTTTCTCCCTGCCCCCTTCTTTCTTTCTGTCTCCCTGCCTCCCTTTCTCTCTCTCTCCATATCCCATTTCTTTCTGTCTCCCTGTTCCCCCTTTCTGTTTCACTTCTTTCTTTGTCTCCGTGCCTGCCCCCTTTCTTTCTTTCTCCCTGCCCTCTCCCAAGCCACTAGGTTTGCTGCCACTCCAAGCTGTATGCTTCCAGATCTCATTCCCTCCGCCAACTTTTTCTTCCTCTCTCCCTGCCCCCTTACCTTTCTTTCTTTCTGTCTGTCTTTCTCTCCATGCCCCCTTTCTTTCTGTCTTCCTGTCCCCCTTTCTTTCTTTCTCTCTCTGCCCCCTTTTTTTCTGTCTTCCTAGTCCCCCCTTTCTTTTTCCCTTCTTTCTTTCTGTCTCCCTGCCTGCTCCCAAGCCACTGCCGCTGCCATGGGGAATAGGCCTCCAAACCACCACCGCCCCAAGCTCTCCCTGCTTCCCCACACAGAAGCATCAGGCCGACCAGATTTCCTCTCCCCAACATAATTTCTGAAGTCTGAGAGGAAGTTCCGAGCCAACCAGGCAACGATTGGCTGGCCTGGAACTTCTTCTCCGATATCAGAATTGACGTTGGGTGGGGGAAGTTGGTCAGCTTGGCAATTCTGAGTCAGGAAGCAAGTAGTACACGAAGGCAATGCGATTGACTCGCATTGCCTTCGCAATCTACCGGTCGATCGCGAGTGACCTTTTGGGCACCCCTACCTTACTGGGTCAGACCAAAGGTCCATCAAGCCCAGTAGCCTGTCATCATAGTGGCCAATCCAGGTCACTAGTACCTGGCCAAAACCCAAAGAGTAGCAAAATTCTGTGCTACCGATCCAGGGCAAGTAGTGGCTTTCCCCATGTCTGTCTCAATAACAGATTACAGACTTTTCCTCCAGGAACGTGTCCAAACCTTTCGTAAAACCAGTTATGCTATCCGCTCTTACCACAACCTTTGGCAATGCTTTCCAAAGATTAATTTCTCTGAATGAAAAAATATTTCCTCCTATTGGTTTTAAAAATATTTCCCTGTAACTTCATTGAGCATCCCCTAGTCTTTGTAATTTTTGATGGAATGAAAAATTGATCCACTTGTATCTGCTCTATTCCACACAGGATTATGTAGGCTTTAATCATATCTCCCCTCAGCCTTCTCTTTTCCAAGCTGAAGAGCCCTAACCATTTTAGTATTTCCTCATACGAGAGGAGTTTCTTCTCCCTTATCATCTTGGTCGCTCTTCTTTGAACCTTTTTAAGTGCCACTATATCTTTCTTGAGATAAGGAGACCAGAACAGAACGCAATGCCCCAGGTGAGGTTGCACCATGGAGCGATACAGAGGCATTATAACATTCTGGGCTGCTGTGCAGTTGTTTGGCATCAACAAGACAGAATTTAGGGACCCTTTTATTAAGATGCACTATGAAATGGGTTTAGCACAGCCTAACATGGGACTTTCCAGTGTGCTAGGCTCATTTCTAGTGCATCCATATAACAGAGCATTTTCAATTTTTTTTTTGTTTGCATTTTGCAGGTCATGCATTAATGTTGTTGTTAGCACACAACAATTGCAAATTATTAATACGAGATCATTTACCACCTCCTATTTAGGAGTAGGGTTACGGGACATGTCCTCTTTTTAGAGGGCTGTCCGGGTTCACAAAGGGATTTCCAAAACTCGGCAGTTTGTCCAGGTGTTGGAAGTCCCTGAGCTCGGGGCTGCATCTGGAGGCTTGCTGCACATACGCAAATGTCGAAAGGACATCACATGGTATGTACCGTCGTCAATGTCCACATCTGCGCATGCACAGAGGGTCTCCAGACACAGCTCCGAGCTTGGGGAAGGAGACTGGAGGTTTGTGGGAGGGGGGCGGGGCTAGGACAGAGCAGGTCGGACTGGAGGTAGAATGGGGAGGGGCTAGGAGTGGAACAGGGCAAGGCTAGGTATCCTTTTTTTTTAAGAGGTAATCTGCCAATCCCGGGGGAGAGTGTGGCGCAGTGGTTAAAAGCTACAGCCTCTGCACTCTGAGGTTGGCGGTTCAAACCCACCCTGCTCCTTGTGACCCTGGGCAAGTCACTTAATTCTCCCATTGCCCCAGGTACATTAGATAGATTGTGAGCCCATAGGAACAGGCAGGGAAAAATGCTCAAATACCTGAATAAACTCATGTAAATGTAAACTGTTCTGAGCTTTCCTGAGAGAACGGTATAGAAAATTGAATAAATAAATATTTAGGAGGCACTATAGGTTCCCATGTTAAGCCTGGGTTATTAAGTTATTATACTAATGTAAGGGTAATACTTCCACACCCATTCTCCATCCCTGATATTTCTCCTCCCCAAATACATTTTAAAATAAATATCTTATGGCTAGTGTGCACAAAAGGGAATATTGCTTTTTAATGTGTTTTGCGGTAAGCCCTTTTTCCTGCATTAACTGCATTTAGCACTTAATGTGGTTTAGTAAATGGGTCCCTTATGTGCTTGCTTATAATAGAAACAAAGAAACATGATGGCCCATCCAGTCTGTCCATCCACAGTAACCATTATCTCTTCCTCTCTCTAAAAGATCCCATGTGCCTATCCCAGGCTTTCTTGAATCAGATACAGTCTCTGTCTCTACCACCTGTTTCATGCATCTACCACTCTTTCTATGAAAAAGTATTTTCTTAGACTACTTTTGAACCTATCACCTCTTAACTTCCTCCTATGCCCTCTCATTCCAGAGCTTCCTTTCAAATGAAAGAGACTCGACTCATGCGCATTTACGCCATGTAGGTATTTAAACGTTTCTATCATATCTCCCCTGTCCCGCCTTTTCTCCAAAGTATGCATATTGAGATCTTTAAGTCTGTCCCCCTACACCGGGGGTCGGCAACCTGCGGCTCCAGAGCCGCATGCGGCTCTTTTCCACCTTTGCTGCGGCTCCGGTAGTGTGTCACGCAGGCACTTACAAGTCCGGCGTCGCGGCGGGAAATAGCCATGCTGAGCAGTGAGCTCAGCACACACAGATGAAAGCCTTGCTTGCTGATTGGTCCGGCGGCCCCGCCCCGCCGTGCCGCCGGACCAATCAGCAAGCAAGGCTTTCATCTGTGTAGTGCTGAGCTCACTGCTCAGCATGGCTATTTCCCCCGCGACGCTGGACTTGTAAGGTGCCTGAAAAAGAAATCATCCTGGCCGGGGTCGGTGTCATGCTCCGGAGATCTACAGCCTTCCTATCTCCCTCTCCCTTCTACCTGCTTCAGGCCACATCCCCTGCTCCGCGGCTCTCTTCGGCAACTCAGCAGCAGCTTCTGACGTCGGGGCCTACCCTCTGCGAGTCCCGCTTGTTTCAACTTCCTTTTTCCACAAAGGCGGGACTCGTAGAGGGAAGGCCTCGATGTCGGCAGCTTGTCTTGATCACCGCTGCTGACGAGTTGCTGAAGAGAGCCGCGGAGCAGGGGGGTGTTGCCAGGTGCAGGTAGAAGGGAGAGGGCCAGATGCAGGACTCGTGGGTGAGGGAGGAGAAGAGAGAGAGAAAGAGAGAGGGGAGGGAAACAAAAGGAAATATTTCATACTGGGCTGGGCCGGAGTGGAGGGAGGGTGGAAAGATTCTGGCTACTGGGTGCAGTAACAAAGGAAAAGGGGGGAAAGCTGAAAATGGAGATAGTGACACAAAGAAGAGAAAGGGTAAGCAGGACCTACTGAATAAGGATAGAGATACAGAGGGGACATGAAGAGGAGGTGAAATAGAGACATAGAAGTAATGCTGAAAAAGTGTGTGGGGGGAGATAAAGACATTGAAAGGGCAAACGGTGAACATGGCGTAAAGATAAGGACAGAGACAAATGAAGATTCTGAAAAAGTGGTGAGATAGGGATATAGGTGAGATGGACACAAAGAAGGGTGATGCTGGAAAATAGGTGGAATGGTAATTCTGACAGACACAGAAGGGAAATGCTGGATCAAGGAGAGACATGGAAAGACAAGGACAGAGACTGTGAAGATTCTGAAAAAGTGGTGAGATAGGGATATAGTGAGATGGACACAAAGAAGAGTGATGCTGGAAAATAGGTGGAATGGTAATTCTGACAGACACAGAAGGGAAATGCTGGATCAAGGAGAGATGGGGCTCAGGCTGGATGGAATGAGGAGAAATGCCTTGTTGGCCCGGAACTTCCTCTCCTACGTCAGAATTGACGTCAGGGAGCGGAATGCTGGTCAGCGCAACACTTCTGCAGGGAAAGCTTGGGACGGCGGTGGTTTGGGGGCTGTTCCCCGATTGCGGTGGCAACAAACCGAGTGGCTTGGGGGACGGCACGGAGACAGAAAGAAGGGGGAACAGGGAGACAGAAAGAAAAAGTTGGGGGAGAGAATGAGGTCTGGAGGAGAGGAAACATACAGGAGGCTGAAAGAAAGGAAGAAAGATTGGATGCACAGTCAGAAGAAGAAAGTGCAACCAGAGACTCATAGAAATCACCAAATAGCAAAGGTAGGAAAAATGATTTTATTTTCAATTTAGTGATCCTGTATATAGCATTAAGATAAGAAACAATATATGCAGTGTTAGATTTGTTTTATAATGGTTTTGCGGCTCCAAGTTTTTTTTTCTTTTCGAAAACGGGTCCAAGTGGCTCTTTATGTCTTAAAGGTTGCAGACCCCTGCCCTACACCTTATGATGAAGACCATACACCATTTTAATAGCCTTCTTTTGGACCGACTCCATCCTTTTTATATCTATTTGAAGGTGCGGTCTCCAGAATTGCACAGAATATTCTAGATGAGGTCTCACTAGAGTCTTACACAAGGGGCATCAATACCTCCTTTTTCCTACTGGCCATACCTCTCCATATGTACCCTAGCATCCTTCTAGTTTTCGTCATCACCTTTTCAACCTGTTTGGCCACCTTAAGATCATCACATTCAATCACACCCAAGATCCGCTCTTCGGTCATGCACATAAGTTTTTCACCCTCTATACTGTACTGTTCCCTCAGGTTTTTGCAGCCCAAATGCATGATCTTGCATTTCATAGCATTAAGTTTTAGCTGCCAAATTTTAGACCATTTTTTAAGCTTTGCTAGGTCTTTCTTCATGTCATACACACTATCTGGGGTGTCTACTCTATTACAGATTTTGGTATCATCCACAAAGAGGCATCCCTTACCCGATAGCCCTTCAGCAATATTGTTTATAAAAATGTTAAAAAGAACAGGCCCAAGAGCTGAACCTTGAGGCACTTCACAGGTAACATCCCTTTCCTCAGAGCGATCTCTGTTGACCACTACCATCTGTCGCCTTCCACTCAACCAGTTTCTGACCCAGCCCATCACTTTGGGTCCTATCCCGAGGGCGCTCAGTTTATTTATTAGACATCTGTGTGGAACACTGTGAAAGGCTTTGCTGAAATCTAAATACACCACATCTAGCGCACTGCCTCTATCCAATTTTCTGGTCACCCAATCAAAGATTTGTCTGACAAGGCCTACCTCTAGTGAATTCTTGTTGCCTCCAGTCCTATAATCCACCGGATTCCAGAAACTTCACTATTCTCTGTTTTAAAAGCGTTTGCATTAATTTGCTTACCACAGAAGTCAAACTGGCCTGTAATTCCTTACTTTTTCTTTACTTCCAATTCTGTGGAGAGGTTCCACATCCACCCTTCTCCAGTCCTCCGATACCACTCTAGAGAAGCATTGAAAAGTTCAGTCAGCGGAGCCACTAGAACTTCCCTAAGTTTCTTTAGCACCCTCAGATCTACACCATCCGGCCCTGTAGGATGATTAGTGCTATGAAATTGCTGATAATAAAAATCTCATATGTCTAGGGGTTTATTTTTATCTCAGCACACCTACCCGTGGTCCCAGAGAACAAAATTCTAGCTTGTAATGTAATTGTAATGTAATGTAATTTATTTCTTATATACCGCTACATCCGTTAGGTTCTAAGCGGTTTACAGAAAATATACATTAAAATTAGAAATAAGAAAGGTACTTGAAAAATTCCCTTATTGTCCCGAAGGCTCACAATCTAACTAAAGTACCTGGAGGGTAATAGAGAAGTGAAAAGTAGAGTTAGAGGAAAAATAAAAATAAAATAAACATTTTAACAAGACAGCATTGATCTAAATACTTTGGAAGGTAGAAGAGAGGAGAGAAAGGAATAGAAGCAGAAGGGGGAGCCGTTGAACAGTAGAATTCTGGAGAAATTTAAATGATAGAAATAGAACAAAACAAAGACAAAAGGCAAAAACAATAGATAAGATTAAAGATAAATCATAAGCTGGAAAGAAAAATAAAATAAAACTTTGTTTTCAATCCACGGTTTCAGCGTCAGTGATGAAGTGGAGCAAGTAAGTTTAGGAGGAGCGATTGACGTTTCCAGAAAGGGCTTCTTCTTCTTCTATTCGCTTATTGACAAAGACCACACTATACTAAAAGCAATTTTCTTTATTATGTGGTTCTTTACTACAGAAAACAAACGCCTCAATACAGGAAAGGCACAGCTTAGTTACAGGCATGCGTAGGCAGATATTCATAAATGAATACAATAACACAGAAAAATGCACACAAATAATAATGGTAATTTAGATTATGCAAAGAAACTAAATTACTAACAGCAAAAAACACACAGCAAGGATTGCCACATACTAATCCCATAAATCTACCCAAAACATGGAAGAATAGTTGTGAATCTGTCTGTCTACCCCAGACAGATTCACGACTATTCATCTAATATAATAAAATGGTAAGCCGCGTATGCGCACTTCCTAAGTGTGCGCCGGTTTTCCGTGAGCTGTAGCGACACATAGGAAGTGCGCATGCGCGGCTTACGATTCTTTGAAAGACGCGGCGGTGGCTACTCTCACGATCCCCGCCTGCATCGGACTTCCGACGCAGGTGGGGATCATGAGAGGAGCCACCGCCGCGTCTTTCAACTAAAAAAAAAACAAAAAAAAAACAAGGCGGATGTCGGCCCGATGGCTGGAGTTCACCGCTGAGTCCAGTGAGGAGTGCTTCCCTCAACACGAACCGTTGGGTCTAATTCAAATACTCCCGGCAGGTCGGGAGGGGGCGGAGCAGGCTCGCATGCCTGGCGGGGACCGGACAGGAACTAGACTCCTTGCAGGAGCCAGCCTGATGGTTGAAGATCACCGGACTGGACAGGGGGAGCAGGTAAGGGGGTGCTGCAGTACAGGAGGAGCAGGGAAGAGGTGATTCTGGACAGGGGAGGAGGTAACAGGAAGGGAGGCCTACTGCTGGATAGGGGAAGCAGGGAAGAGGTGCTGCTAGACGGGGGGGGGGGGGGGGAGGTAAAAGGAAGGGAGAAGGGCTCCTGCAAAGGAGAAGAGCTACTGCTGGATATGGGGAGCTGGAAATGGGGTGATGCTGAACAGGGGGAGATAAAAGGAGAAGGGCTACTGCTATATAGGGGGAGCAGGGAATGGGTGGGGGTGCTACTGGACAGGGAGGAGGTAAAAGTAAGGGAGAAGGGCTGCTAGCACCCGTTAATGTAACGGGCTAAACAACTAGTATATATATATATGAAGATATGCCTGCTCACCAATGACAAAAAACAACCTCTCCAACGTGAGGATTTTTCTTGGACAGTGAGCCAGCCTCTTCTGCTCTGCAGGGTGTCAGATGGTTTATGACCGGACTCAGAGCTCTGTTCTGGGAAGGATACAAGCAGGCACTGATGGCTGTGAGTCCTATGATGACCAGAGGTGCAGTAACTCTGGCAGGGAACAGTCTCAGACTGGGTCTCTCTCCAGTGTAGGGAGACACAAGGAAACTGGTCCCAGTAACTTGATTCAGGACAGCCTGAGTATGCACCTGAGCTGTGCATAGGCTCTGGTCCAGGTTGTCTTAGTCTCTTCACACCAACACCCCAATCTCCTCTCCTGCACACACTTGAAGTTATTCTTTTCACCTCTTATGACCAACTTTCCAACTCCATTTGCTAATCTTCTTCTAGTCTTCTGACCCCCACCAATAAAGTTGACCAATAAAGTTCTTGTTACTAGGCAGATTTCTTTCTCACATACGAAGTGTCCTACTTTATCGCCCTTACAATAACTCCTTTCAGTTTTGTCCACTGCATTTCTACTCCTTCCAGATGTTCCCATCCAGACAATTCCTTGACGAAATCCCCCATCTGAACAAAGTTAATTTTTTAAAAGTCTAGACCTTACCTTTGAATGAGCTCTCTCTATACCCGTCTTAATATTAAACCGTACCATGATCACTGGATGCCAGATGATTATCCACTGTAACATCAGAAACACTTTCCCCATTTGTAAGCATTAAATCCAGTATGACCCCCATCCTGCATGGGTTCCATTACCAACTGCTAGAGCAGTTCTCCGTGTAGAGAATCCAGGATCTCCCTACTTCTAGAAGACCCCACAATAGGGATACCTAACGTGACCATTTATTTTTTTCATCAAAACGGGACATCTATTAATATTCAGTCCCGCCCCCAATCCTGCTCTAGCTCCACCCCCAAACCCACCCTAGCCCCACCCCAATCCCGCCCTAGCCCTAGCCCTAGCCCGCCTTTGTACCTTTGTTCCAGGTCTCCCTTTCTCTCTCTCCCTCTGTTATGATCTTGCCTCTCTCTGCTCTTCCTCAGGGGCTCTCCCCCTCTGTCTGCACCTCCCAAAGTCCTGCTTCTGCCTCCTGTCTTTCCCCTTTGGTCCAGGCCTTTATCTCTCTAGTCTTTCTTCTACTTACAACCCCCCCTTCTCTGCCGTTTTCTCTCCTTCCTTCATCCCTCCTTCCTATGTCCCCTCACTGCTTCCAGCCTTTGTCCCACCCCCTCCCAAAAAGCCTGCCGGCCTACCTCCCCAAAGCCAGCCTTCCCCAAAGCCAGTCTGCCTGTCTACTTACCCCAGAGCCAGCCTGCCTGCCTACCTCCCCCAGAGCCAGCTTGCCTGTCTCCCCCAAAGTCAGTCATTCTGCCTGCCTACCTTCACCAGAGCCAGCCAGCCTACCTGCCTACCCCAGAGCCTGCCTGCCTGCCTACTTCCCCCAAAGCCTGCCTACCTACCTCCCTTCCCCAGAGCTAGCCAGCCTGCCTGCCTCCCCCAAAGCCTGCCTACTGAGAGGAAGGAGAAAATCATGGAAAACTCTGGCATAAAGGAAAATACACTTATAAAAGTCCTTATATGATACAGGTGAAGCACATTAAGTCCTTTGGATACTCTAAAGGTGAAGAAACCGGACCTCAAAGAAGAAAAATCCCCTTTTCTCCCTCCTGCACTAATAAATCAGTATATTAACAATTTAAAAGACATTTCTTACTACATTTGCCAGCTGGCATATACTGATTGGGAAATACCCTACTTAGCTAACTGCTGGGCTAAGCGAAACTTATGAGAAGGAACAAGCAAGCAAAACTTAACTCTGTTGCATGGCAATAGAGCCTCACACCTGGCAGGATATTATGAAAAGATGAACACATCACATGGTCAAAAATAGAATTCTTGAGAATATCATTTAGTAAGACATGTCTTATGATGGTGGGGCAGAGGGGGGGGGGGGGGTTAGGCTCGGAATTGCTTATATGGTAAATGAAAGGGACATATGCGGGAAAAGGATAGGCCTTACAGTAAACTGAACAAACGTATAGCGTGACACAAATGTATAGACCAATAAATGAATTTACAGATGTAATGACGTGTAAGAAAAGAACCAATAAAGATTTATCATGTAACTTAGACCAACGTGGTGTTGACCACTAAGAAATGTATAAAAACAGGCCTGTAAGCGGAAGTAAGTAGAACAGACATCAGTGGATCCTCAGGCCTGAAGATCACATTCTGTTACTCTATATGCTGAATGATTTATTCTTGTAAGCTGTAACTGCATTGCTAATAAATATACATATTGATTGATATCAGCATATAGCGTGTGAGGTCTCTCTCTCGATGTAGGCTCTTGCAGCGGCCTACTTCACTACCTCCCTCCCTCCCCCAGAGCCAGCCAGCCTGCCTACCTCGGAAAACAAAAGCCTCCCTCCAGGCCCGATTTAGGTCCACCGCCGCTGCTCCTCTGCTGCAAACTGCTGGAACCCAGAAGCCTTCTTTCCGACGTCAATTCTGACGTTGGAGAGGACGTTCCGGGCCAGCCAGGCAGCGATTGGCTGGCCCAGAACGTCCTCTCCGACGTCAGAATTGACGTCGGAAAGAAGGCTTCTGGGTTCAAGTAGTGGCAGCAGAGAAGCAGCGGCGGTGGACCTAAATCGGGCCTGGAGGGAGGCGCTTTTTTTTGTTTTATTTTGTTTTGGTGCTGCAGGGGAGGGACAGGAAGCGATCGCCTGTCCCGTTGTCCCTGCGCACAGCTTCCGGATGCTATCTCTGAAAACAGGACAGGGGATCCGAAAACGGGACTGTCCCGTTCAAAACGGGACGCATGGTCACCTTAGGGATACCCCAATCAACATCCAGCATGTTAAAATCACCTATTAGTAAAACTTCCCCTTTTTTAGATATATTCTGAATGTCTACAATTAAATTTCTGCCCAATTCTGTCTGTGAAGAAGGCCTGTATCTCACACCAATGTAAATATATTTACCATGCCCTGCTTCCAAATTGATTTACAGTGCCTTTTCATTACCCTGCAGATCCTGTGATTGTGTGGCTTTATTTTGATCTTTAACATATAATGCTACTCCCCCTCCTTTTCTTCCTACCCTGTCTTTCCTGAACAGATTATAGCCTGGTATAACTACATCCCAGTCATGGTTCTCCGTAAATCATGTGTCCGTGATCGCTACTATATCCAACTCAACTTCTTCCATCACAGTTTCTAGATCCAGAATCTTGTTTCCATGCTTTGAGCATTAGTATATACTGTTTTCCAGACATTGCCTGAGGGCTTTTATTTACCTGGGGGCTTTAATCACCCTGCCCCATCACTTCTAGTTTAAAGCCCTCTTCAGTAGATAAGAAAGCTTGCTGCCGAAAACACTTCTTCCCTTCTTTGATAGATGCACACCATCCCTGCTCAACAGCCCTTGGAAAATCATCCCATGGTCCAGGAAGCCAAAACACTCTAGACAATACCATCCATGTAGCCACATATTCATCTCCAGGATGCGAGCTTCTCTGCCCTGGCCTTTACCCTCGACAGGGAGGATGGATGAGAATACCACCTGCGCACCTGACTGCTTCACCTTCTCTCCCAGATCCACATAGGCCCTTTTGATACATTCACAGGGGTACCATTAGTGTCAACATGGATGAGCATCATACCTAGTACACCCTTTCACAAACAGCCTGGGTGGTTTACATTAAAATACACCTGCAGCAAACCTAGAACCCCTAGGTTGCCTTTTTGCTGAACCTTAGAAACTCAGAATTTCTAGCGCCAGAACTTTCCAGAGATTTGGGGAACTCACTGGAAGGGGATGGAAATAAGATGGGTTTATTTGGAAGAATGTTCCTGGTGGCAGAAGGGAACTCCCCTCAAAGAAATTTAAACTCTTGTTTTGCCTGCCAAAAATTGTCTTTGGACATCTTCCACTTCTGATCATTCATCTCATAGAAAGAACTCCTATTTTTTTCCTGTCGTACCTGTTCCGGCATTCTGATCTGCTAGGAATCAGCCTGCCTATACCTTCAAGGGAAGTCATCATAACAGTAACATTGTTTTTTTGCTGCAAGTTGGCAACTAATGCACACTAATTTATTTGTAGAGCTGTAAGTCTGATGCTGTGGTTGCCTAGCCTGCCAGGGTATTCCTCGGCCTGGCTCTGGTCCTACACAAATAAGTTCTTTGTGTGCCCTTCCACCATCTTGGACAGTGACTAGGTAGCAGCTAAGACTACATCACCAAGCACGGATTTGCACGTAATAACCCATGTGTTAGAATGGTATGCTGAATTTAAGTAATGAAAACATCTTTTACTCACAATGTATACTTGCAAATCACCATGATGTAAAAAAAATAAAAATAAAAATGTGCAGACAGAAAATAACAGCATACACTGTGCTGTGGTAATATGTTGCAGTTTGTGGTATTGGGTATTTGGTTTCCTTTCCTCACACAGTCTGCTGCTCAAAGCTCTGTTCTGGTGCTGTACAGAACAGTGTAGCAAAATAATTTTCCCAATGCTCAACAGTAATGACATTCAAATTATATGCATGCTGTTAAGGGTTGAGCATTGGGGAGTTAAGGGGAGAAACGTGTCTGGTGCATGCACATAAAAATTCTGCAGTAAGCCCAGCTCTTGTCCGTATGGGTCAGTCGGTCTCAAAGGTGAAGCGCATGTGGGTGCCTGTTTTCAGTACCTTTAAATGGTTCATAGACAAAACCGCCGAAGACAAAGGCGCGCGCCGACAACTGAGCGCAAGATGGAAGCGTGCGCCGAAGAAAAAGAGTGTTTTTAGGGGCTCCGATGGGGGTTTTTGTTGGGGAACCCCCCCACTTTACTTAATACAGATCATGGCGGCATTGTGGGGGGTTTGGGGGGTTGTAACCGCCCTCATTATACTGGAAACTTAACTGTTTCCTTGTTTTTTAGGGAAAAAGTGAAGTTTTCAGTAAAATGTGGGGGGGGGTTACAACCCCCCAAACCCCCCCACAATGCCCCCACAATGCGGCGCGACTGGTAAAAAATAAAGTGTGGGGGGGTCCCCCCCACACACCCCGTCGGAGCCCTTTAAAACAGTCATTTTCTCCTTTATCCCGGCGCGCTTTTGACCTGACACCTCTTTAAATATAAGCTTTGCAATTTATTTTTTACTTGAAAGTAGGGTTACCAGATGTCCGGATTTAACCGGTCATGTCCACTTTGTAGAGGACAGTCTAGACATCCGGATGGCTTTGCCCAGGTTATGAAAAGCTTCCAGCTCTGGACCGCATGCGTAGATGCAACGTGGCGTCGCACGTATGTGTGCATACTCGTGATGTCATTGTGTCACATCTGCGCACGCTCAGATGTCCTCCCAACGTGGCTATGAGCATGAGAAGAGGTTGGAGGAGCTGGGGCAGGACAGGGCAGGGCTGGGTAGAACTGGGCGGGCCTGGGGTGGGGGGGGTGGTGCCATAGATCCAGAATTTACGATCATAAAATCTGGTAACTACTTGAAAGTTTTATATTTAAGCTGGAAACAGGCGCCCATGTTTGCTTTCAGTTTCGGGTTTGCTATGCCTTGTACTCGTTGGTCTCACTGCTACTACCAGTGTTTAGGGGCTTGCAGGGGTTTCCTTCTGCTTCTAAATTTAAATAAAAACCAGCAGATTTTATAGACAGAATCATGGTAAATCCTCTCTTCAAACACCCTAACATCTGCTCCAAACTGGTGTTAGGTTTCAGCAGTAAGGGCAGCTTTGTTTTCTGTTCTCTAAGCATTGGAAGGGAACAGGAAACGTCCTCATCAACATCCGTTTGACTACATTTGCATGCTATTTACACCAATCTTTCATGCACACATGATCTCCCGTGCTACAGTCCTCTGAACATTCTGCACGTACTAATAAGGCTGATAGTCTGGCTGTAATCGCCCATTAGTGCATAAGCAGAGACTGGCTCACATGATGACAGAAAGGAGGCAATAAAACAAAAAAAAAATTTCCTGGTATCCTGGACCCTGCCCTTCATGCTGCTGGTACAGAGTATCCCAGGTCAGGGCACCTTGCATCGGGGGCTCTAGACTAGAGCAGCCCCCTTGTCCAGGAATGCAACAATTGCAGCACCTGACCCCTAGTAATGCATACCAATGCACTATTAGGGGCAGGTCCTTCAATTTTTCATAATGGTGCTCAGAGGAACAGAAAGTTCTAGACCAGGTAAATATTATTGGTCCAGAAGGGTGCTGCAGCATGGAGGCTCTCTTATTGAGGGCTTCCCTGGATCAAGTGCCGTGGACCAGACAGCTTTCAAGATAAAGTAGCTACAGGGCTACACTGGTGCCACAAGTTATCTAAGCTGAAGTGCTGCACATCATATGAGATGACCCTTGCCACTCCTGTGTAGGATCTTTACTTCATCTCTGAGCTGGAGTAAAGATTTGGCACTAAATGGAAACAGGAAAAAAAATGCACCAAAATTCAGCATATTTTTTCACTTTGGGATAAATTCCTGATTCAGCAGGTTTGCATGCAATGTACATACTACCCTTTAGTGCAGGGGTAGGGAACTCCATATTCCAGTCGGGGTTTCAGGATTTCCTCAATGAATATGCATTGAAAGCAGTGCATGCCAATAGATCTCATGCATATTCATTGAGGAAATCCTGAAAACCCGACTGGAATACGGCTCTCGAGGACCGGAGTTCCCTACCCCTGCTTTAGTGCAATAGCTTACTGCAGAGTTTTGCATGATAAAACCTTAAGGTTAGTGCAGAAAAATAAAAGTCAACTGGCCACACTAATGGTAAAGGATAACACAGTTTATTACATCTGCTTCACGGTACTGAGGTAACCTAGGAAAGATTACACTGTGTTAAGCTAGAGACCTCATCAAGAAATTGTATTATTTCCAGTGCCCACTAGAGGGTAGTATACTCCACTCTCCCAGCTTTAAAATATCTTACTTTGAAACAGGGTTACTATGGAAATAAATCTGGATTCAGCATTTAGCTGATGAAGGGAGTAAGATAGTGAACGCTGCAACAGCGCAGAAGTCAAAGTTGGTGGTATTCTTCAGCAGCCAACAGAGATGCCAAGTATTACTCATTTGAAAGCTTTCTCTCTCACATTCTGTGAGCCCTATTTCTCACTCATTAGAGCAGGGGTGTCAAAGTCCCTCCTTGAGGGCCGCAATCCAGTCGGGTTTTCAGGATTTCCCCAATGAATATGCATGAGATCTATATGCATGCACTGCTTTCATTGTATGCTAATAGATCTCATGCATATTCATTGGGGAAATCCTGAAAACCCGACTGGATTGCGGCCCTCGAGGATGGACTTTGACACCCCTGCATTAGAGCTTCAGTATCAGTGCTCTGATCTTGATCACGGCTTTCATAAGAGGCAAGCCTAAGAGAGGTAACAGCCAGTAAGAAGAAATCACACTTTCCTGCAAGTACATGCACTCTGAATCTGATGTACATACTTTTAATTACAAGATGATTTTTAGCTCCCAAATTGCTCGCCACTTTGTCTGTATTCTTTCAGAGGCTTCAAAGAAAAGCCAATAACATTGAATGCTGCCTTGATTCATTTGCAAAGGAATACTACACTTAGATCATTCTAGATTTATACCCTGGATGTATCGTCTGAACAATCTCAGTCTTTGGCCTTCAGTCTCACTCCTTGATGTGGTAAATTTCACTCTTTGGGATGGTTCACCCTTACCAACAGGATGGACAATGTTTGTGTTATTAGAACAGCCTCCTTTAGAACAGTGCTGGTGTAAAATATATTTGTATATACTAGTAATTTCATATAACTAACGCAATGGCATACTGTGCAAGCTATCCTATCCCCCTGTGACTAAAACAGGCTGGGAATACACCGGAAAAGAATTCCTCTCAAATTTCAAAAAAATCAAATGAAAGAACAAAATAGGAACCAAGCTGAACTGGGAAAACCTTTGCATTTTACAGCACTTTAGTACATAATGCAATGCTCTGACCACATATTCCACTGGTATGATAGTTTTACATAATCATCGCCTAATGCTTCTAGGAGGTTAATCATTTTTATTCATCCTGCATGCTGTTTTTGCCCAGATCATTTTACTATCTCTGATGTTCTGGCTTTTCTTTTGTTACATCATTGGACTATTTATCTATTCTGTATAGACAACTCCGATCTTGCATAAATATTATATCTTGTAATACAATCATTCATTATACATCAGCCTTATTTTCAGTGTGTGTGTGTGCGCGTGGGAGTCTCATACTTTGCAATGGAAACATTGGCCAATCAATATTCAGCCTGTGCTAAGCAGTTCTTTTTTTTTTTTTAACACTGCCTAGCTTGAGCTGAATGAGCCTTGGATATTCAATGCCTGCCTTTATGTGGGTACTGGCACCGAGACATGGTTGATACACAATAGCAGTATCTAGAAAGATAACCATTCAGATAAGTTAAGACTCCATTTTCCCCTAAGATTTTATATGTGGCACTAAAATTTGTGCATTCAAATTTGGGTGTAATCCCAATTTAGGAAAACAATTTAATTAATGACTAAATTAGTGCCAAAACAGTAATTGGGCACTAACAATCAATAATTGGTGTTAACAGGCAACCATTTGGCTTTATACATGCCTCTTGCTAAGCGCTATTCCATATCTATAACAATGTAAGCACAAATCCCCAGAGTGCACAACTGAAAAGGGGGTGTGGCCACAGAAGAAGCATGGGCAGATCAAAGGTGTTGCTAAAGATACATGTAGTATTATAGAAATTTTTTTTGGGGGGGGAATTGGCTTCTAATTTACACATGAGGATTTACACGAGGTTTCAGCTGGTGTAAATCCTTCTACCAGAAATTGGGTGTAGAGCGCTATTCTACACACGGCACTAAATTAGGAGTGCCATTTAAGGAATATTTATTTTGTTCTTGCTATACTGCAAGTCCAGACACTCAATGCAGCTAACAATCTACAAATATAAGAAATGGAAGGGAACTCCATCATTAATGACAGGAAAGAACACATTCAAATCCGCCCCCAAAAAGTGGTTCTCAAGAAAAGGATATCACTAGCTTACATCTCACAGGGAATTACTTAAAGGCCTGCTCGAAAATAGGAATACTTCTGTTAGGTGGTAAATTATTCCATAATTTGGGCGCTGCAGCCTGGCGAATAGCCTCCTAGTGTGCCTTTGAACTGGTGAGGGGAGGACTAGACGGTTCGCGTCTAGAGATCAGAGTGCTCTGGCTGGAGTATAAGGGAGGATCAAATTCGCAAGGTAGAAGGGTGATCCCTGATGAACAGCCTTATGGGTTAAGCATAGTGTTTTTAAATGAGAGCGAGAGGAGACCAGTAACCAGTGTAAGGATTTCAGAGGTCATATCTTTTGGCATTGCAGAGGTATTTTATAAAGTTTGTAACCGTTTAAGTTCACACTGTAAGAGACCACCGTGAATGATGTCATAATAATCAAATATGGCAAAGAACAAAAGCATGCATTGGTTTATGCGGTCCTAGTTGACTGATTAGTTATCTGGGGACTGGCACTGAATACTGATGTGCCTTTCTATCTCAACTCCATCCCCAGATAGAGTTACCAGAGGTCTAGATTTCCACAGACATGTCCTCCTTTTGAGGACATGTCTGGGGGTCCAGATGGCTTTTCAAAACCCAGCACTTAATCTGGGTTTTGAAAAGCCTCCTCAAATCGCGTTGGGCAGGATTAGGGTGGGTCTAAGGTCTGCACGGGAACGGGGATCGCGGGAATCCCGTGGGTCCCGCGGGGGTCCCGTGGGAATCCCCCCTAACCCACAGGACTCCCACAGGGACCCCCCTCTGGCCCACGGGACTCCCACGAGGACCCCCCTCTATTCAACGGGACTCCCACGGGGATGGAAGGCTTTAGAAGCAGGGTTCGTCCATATAATATAATGGACACGTCAGCTTTACTAAAAGAGGGGGTTTATAAGTTAATTACCTGAACAGAAAACAAAAAAAGGGTTCCACCATAGAGATTCCACAAGGAAAACAGCAAAAGAAACTGTGGAATTGATGATCCTGTCAGAAGTAATTGCTGCTTTTTTGGGGGACGGACGGGGATGGAGGTAATTCCTTGCGGGGATGAGTGGGGACGGAGAGGATCCTGACGGGGACGGGTGGGGATGGAGAGGATCCTGGCGGGGACAGGTGGTGACGGAGAGGATCCTGAAGGGGACGGGTGGGGACAGAGAGGATCCTGGCGGGGACGGATAGTGACAGAGAGGATCCTGGCGGGGACGGGCAGGATTTCTGTCCCTGCACAACTCTCTAGTCTAGGGGTCTGGATTTTCCTATGGGAAAATCTGGCAACCCTATCCCCAGATCACCCTAGTACTAACTAGATAGTGCCAAAATGGTCTTCCAGTATCCAGCAGCACAATCCAGGCATGATCTGGTAGGATATCCTCTTAGCTGGATAAGTCCTGCTGAATACTGATCTATACAATGGATGGATCATGCCACTGACCCATGGCAACACACACAGTGAGGAATCCACCCTGTGATGTTTCATGGCAGAGTACAGGAGTGGTTTGCCATTGCCTTCTCCTATGCAGTGTGTGGCTCTACTATATTGCTGCTGCCCAACAAAGGGCCCCTCAGCACCTGGGTTTCCCAGGCAGTCTTCTATTCATGTTCTGGCCAGGCCTGACCCTGCTTAGCTTCTGATAGTAAGAACAGGCCTACTCAGAATGACCAGGCCATAGGCTGGCCTATCCAACAGCAGAAGGCTAAGGATCAACATAGAGAGGAAACTTCAAAGAAGCGTGGGATGAACATAGAAGATTTAGAATCAGAAAATAATATTAAATATTGAACTAGGCCAGTTACTGGGCAGACTTGCACGGTCTGTGTCTGTGTATGGCCGTTTGGTGGAGGATGGGCAGGGGAGGGCTTCAATGGCTGGGAGGGTGTAGATGGGCTGGAGTAAGTCTTAACAGAGATTTTGGCAGTTGGAACCCAAGCACAGTACCGGGTAAAGCTTTGGATTCTTGCCCAGAAATAGCTAAGAAGAAAAAATTAAAAAAAAAAAAAAAAAAAAAATTTACATTGAATCAGGTTGGGCAGACTGGATGGACCATTCGGGTCTTTATCTGCCGTCATCTACTATGTTACTATGTTACTATGTAAACTGTTTGCACCATAGGCAGTGGAATGGGGTGGGTCACAGGGTCCACGGTCTCACCAAAAGTTTGTCCAATACAGCATCAACAACTAGATATCTTAGGGGCAGGACTACAGATTGGTTTCTTTGGCCCCTCCAACCAAAAAAAGCATTCCACTGCTTTTGATTTACACAGCAATATCTGACTGCAAAGGTGTGTGGAAAACAGGAGGTTACCAAAAAAAAAAAAAAAAAATCACTTGGATGCTAGAAAGGACAGGCAGCCTAAAATGAGCAGTTAAGTTAAACTGAGGATTTGAGAAATGGCCTTGCACGGAAACATTTTGCTAATTTGTGCTTTGAGATAAAGGAAAAAAAAAAAGCTTTTGACCTTCTACTGTGTGAGGGACTGTGAGCTGGTAACCACTTATTCCATCCCCAAGAAGAATGATTACAATGCTGAGATCTTATAAAAAATGAATTGACGAGAAGACATCGGATATCCTTTTACTCAAACAAGGCGCAAGGACCAGTAGCACAGCTATATCATGACATCTTCTAGTTTTACACTGGCCATCTAGTAAGACAGAAAACAAGGGATTAAGGACAATTTAGGGCTGAATATAATGATACTATATGAGTGGGTTCTAGCAATTTGGACCTGGTCTTGTAGCAGAAGACTGTGTCTCCTTTAGCTGCAGGAAGGCTTGGTGGGGTCAACTGTGGTTTGTTTAAGATTTATCGATGAATTTTTCCTCGTAAACATCATAAAGAATGATAAAATAACTAATAGTTTCTGAATAAGAATTCTTTTTATAATATTAATAATAACAGTTTATATACCACAGGACCTTGAAGTTCTATGCGGTTTACAATGATTAAAAGTTGGTACAGAATGAGTGAACTTTAACAGAGTTAAAAGCTAGTGATTAACAGCTCTAGGGATCAGTTATTGTGGAGAAAGAGTTGTACAGGTCAGCTGCCTAGATACTTCAGGAACAGATATGTTTTTAGGCGTTTCCTAAATTTCCCATAAACTAAACTAAACTAAACTAAACTAAATCTTGGGTTTATATACCGCATCTTCTCCACAATGTGGAGCTCGGCACGGTTTACAGGAGTTGGGGAAGAACGGAACTCCAATGGAATTATAGAAATAAGTATAAAGAGAGGTTAGGGCTTAGAGTACCAGAGAGGGGAAGAAGGGGGTGGGAAACTGCACGGGGACACCAGGAAATTCTTTTTCACTGAAAGGGTGGTTGATCGCTGGAATAGTCTTCCACTTCAGGTTATTGAGGCCAGCAGCGTGCCTGATTTTAAGGCCAAATGGGATAGACACCTGGGATCTATTCACAGAGAAAGGTAGGGGAGGGTCATTGGGGGTGGGCAGACTAGATGGGCCGTGGCCCTTATCTGCCGTCTATTTCTATGTTTCTATGTTTCTAAGGTTATATTTTTGAGAATAGCCAAGTTTTCAGATGCTTACGGAATAGTTGAAGGGAACTCAAGTTACGAAGAGGGGAAGTAAGATTATTCCAGAGCTGGGTGATTCTGAAGGGGAGGGAAGACCCTAGTTTACCAACATGGGATATGCCTTTTAAGGAGGGGAAGGATAATTTTAGTTTTTGGGTGGATCTGGAGGAAATTGGATTTGAGGAATTCCAGGATAGTGGAATAAAAGGAGGAAGGATGCCGTGTAGGATCTTGAAGGTTAGACAGGCACATTTAAAGTGAACTCTGGAGATAACAGGAAGCCAGTGGAGCTTGGATAGGAGTGGTGAGACATGGTCAAATTTACTTTTTGAGAAGAGAGTAGGCATAAGCAATTGTTCTAGATCTTTACCCCATAATGCTGCCTGATGTGAGAGAAGGAGTTGATGATGTCTTTTGAGTTTGCATCCTCTAACTGGAAGGGAAACAAAGTTCAAATGTGAGCTTCTCTTATGTCTGTTGGCTGAGAAGGAGAAAAGGTCAGTTATATATTTATATTACAACATAGGGTGAGGAGCCTATACCAGCAACACATCAATGTCTCACTCCATTATATTGCACCAAAGTAAAGGATAGGATATCATTCACTAGAGTAGTGCTTCTCAACCCGGTCCTTGGGGTCCGTCCAGCCAGCCAGGTTTTCAGAAAGAAGCTGTGTAAGTCATGAAGTGTTCTGAGCAGCAGTTGGTTTGGTTTGGGCTGGGCTGGTGTGTAGTGAGCGGGGGAGGGGGAGCTCGGTTCAGAGGCAGGCAATTTTTGAAAATTATATTAAAAAATTGAGACGTTCAATTATTTCTATTGAACTAAAAAGAAAATATAAACAACTGTCCATAAATGTGTCACACTGCTCGGAATAGTTTTTGATCTTTATAAAAAAATGTAATATTAGACAAAGGGAACCTGAGTAAACACGTGAATGCATTTCTTTAAGGAACAAAACTATCCAAACATCTATATCACTCCATGAACAAGTTACTGCCTCATTAAACTTAATAACTTTATCTACAGTAAGTTCTGAAGCAGTTTGGAACAAACAGTATCAGTACACAACATTAAAAAGATTAAAGAGCCATGCAGAAAACTTACTGCTACAAATCCCAGGGCCAAATGAACCTACATTTTAAGGTTCTTGCCTATGGCTAAATGATATGTTTAGCAAATCTTCTGCAAAAAGGAGCCCCTAGCACTTCATTGCTTTAAATATAAAACTTAAAAACTGTTAAGCCACAAAAAAAGAAAAGAAAGAAAGAAAAATTAAACTGAACACTCAAGAAACCAGACTCTTCATACAGCTTAACATCAGAAAAAGAGAAAGCAATGTGTATCCCCTCCCCTGTAATAATCCATGAGCCACACAACAAGGGTGCACCTAGGAAGACAGCATCTTAAACACTACAGTGAGCACTAGAACATCAATACACCCACTGTAAAACTAAACAAGCTAGATTAATACAGATTGACCCTGCACAGTCAATACTAACAGAAAACAATGTCAATTTCATACATACAGAACACAGATACACCTTCGCCCATTATGGAATAAGTAATCACAAACTAAAAATAGAAATATGTACACAAAAGTTAAACAAACTGCCAAAAAGCCAGACTACATACAGTGAAACACCACAGAAACAGTGATGCAAGTCCCCTAATATTCTGCAAAATATAAAGATAGCAGATATAAATTTGAAGGAAACTGATAAATAGCAATCACCATTTTACAAATTAACAAAAAGAAATAAAACTAAAAAATGGAAAATAAGAAAATACCATTTTATTGAACTAATCCATTTTTCAATTAGCTTTCAGAGGCCAAAACCTCCTTCTTCAGGTTAGTACAGTATACTGCTGTTACGGTATCCTGTCCTGACCTGACCTGAGGAAGGGGATTTGGACCCGAAAGTTAGTAAAAAATGTTTTAAAATTAGTCCAATGAAAGATTACCTTATTTCCATTTTCTGTTTATAGATATTTATCGGTATAACTACAATACTACTTTATTCTAAAGCAACAACAAAAATATTTTTTCTACCTTTTGTCTTTTCTGCTTTATCTTCTCTTCACTGTCTTCTTTCTATCTAGTGTCTGTCCTCTCTCTCTGCCCTTTCTATCCAGCCTGTGACCTCTTACTCTGCCCCTTCCTTCCACTGTCCGCTCTTTTTCTCTTCCATCCACTGTCCGCCCTCCCCCCCTTCAATATGGCATCTTCCCTCTTTCTATGTCCCTTCTATAAACTGTCTATCCTGTGCCCCTTCTCTCTTTTGTATATGATTAATTTCAGCTTCACTCCCTCTCCATTTTTCTCTGTCTCCTCCCCCTCCCCTATGCTCTGGCATTTCTCTTCTCCTTTTCTTCCTTCCCTTCTCTTCCCCTATGCCCTAGCAATGGCATCTCTCTCCTCTCCTCTCATCTCCACCTCCCCCTCCGTAATCTGGCATCTCCTCTTCTTCCTTTCCCTCCCTCCTTTCCCCTTGGTCTGGCATCTCTGTCTCCTTCCCTTCCTTTCCCTCCATGTCCTGGCATCTCTCCCTCCCCCTCCATGGTCTGGAATTTCCTTTCCTTCCTTCTTTCCCTCCCTCCCTTCCTCTCCTCTCCCTTCTCTGGTCTTTCTTCTCCCTCCCTCTCCCCAGTTAAGTACAGCAGTTCTCACCCCCCTCATTGGTCAGCAGTGCAGCATTCACAACTCACTGCTCTTGTTAGTTTTGGGCCTTCCTCTCTGCTGAGTCCCACCTATTTCCTACTTCTGTGAAGGCAGGACCTGGCAGCGTGGAAGGCCCAAAGCCAACAGGAGCAGCAAATTGTGAACGCTGCTGCTGCCAGAAAGAAGTTCTTGACACCGGCTTTGGCCCTCAGAGGAGTCGTTGGAGCAACCCCTTATGGGCTGCACCTGGGGCTGACCGCCACCCCTTGGTACACCACAGCGGGGATTGTTTTATTTAAAAAACAAAAGTTTTATATTTAATGTTGGTAGGTTTCTGGGTGGGGGTGGGCTCTACAGTGTGTCCACCCCCACCCATCTAAGTCAGAACTCATCACTTCCCCACCGTTTTATTACCTGCTGATGCTGAGGCAGTTTAATGTGGGTAGTTCGGACAGCTCCCTGGCTGTCTGTCTCAGGCTTGCTCAGTCTCTCCTGCACTGTAAATCTGTACAGCTGCAGTTCATGGCCAAGGCTCACTACTAGGAGAGCTCTGCGCATCCACCAATCAGGGAGACAGAGCTGGAGGCTTGATGGCCAATCAGGAGCACTTTTTCAAGCTCCAGCTCTGTCTCCCCGATTGGTGGATGTGCAGAGCTCTCCCATGTGAGCGGCAATCAGCTTCTGGTGCACTGTGGAATGAAGAGAGGTGCGCACTGTGCAGCTGTGCAGCTCAGAGGGAACATTGCATGAGATAGATTTGCACACCAAGAAGACAATGCAAGCAAATCTATCTCGTGCATATTCACTGTGAATATTCTGAAAAGCTGACTGGCTGGGGGTATCCCGGTGACTGGGTTGAAAACCATTGCACTAAATTAACTCTGTAGTGCTTTTACATGAACACTATTACCAATAGTGCTGTGGAGGACTGCAGCCACCTCTGCTCACATGCAGCAAACCACCACTGCTGGGGGTGGGGGGAAAGGGACAACACTGCAGCAGCTTTAAAGAAGCGGAGCTGCCTTTGGCGTTCAAGGACAACCTCTTTTGGTCCTTGAGGGCAATGGTTCCCTTGCTTGAACAGGGCGTTACAGTTACTAAAGTATAAATCCTGGCATCATACACTTTGTGCGGATCTCACTGCTTATGGCCCAGGAGTGTGAATCCTAACAATATCCCTTTCCTCTAGCACCCTGCAGACCAGAACCATCCGGATGATCTTTCTGAAGCACGTTGGCTCAGATGGTGCAGAATCCATAAATCTGTTAGCGTGTGTAAGATCTCTGCCAGTTGTATATGTCATGGATATTGTGGAGACAGCGTGTTTTCCGTAGACATGCACTGACGTTCTGAGCGCCATCAACTGCAGAGCTAGAAGAGATTCTTTTTTTCCTGCTCAACCCCTTCTGTCTCTCCTCTATTTGGAAGAACTCTGCTGTAGCTTTGAAGAAATCCACCAGGACCTTATGACTCCAGGAAGTACCAGCTTGGATATCCCCAAGAAAGCCACAATGACCACCGTGCTGAGTTAGAAGCAGAAAGAAATGTGGGTTTGTCTCAAAGAGTTCAAAGGGCAAAGTGCTCTTAGGGTCCCCTCGTATGGGATCATCTTGGCTGCAAATGCATAGAACAGGTATAGCTACCTCATCCACATCTCTGAGCGGGTCATTCCTTTCCCAGTAGGACTCCCAGGACAGAGAGGCAGTTTTGCTACCAGTGAGACAGGACAAAGCTTCTTCAAGCTCCATGAGTGAACCACTTCCAAACAATTTGTCAGTGTTTATAACCTCTCCCAATACCGTGGTGTACCTGCATAAGGAAAGACAAAAAGAAAATCCAACAAATCTGCAGTAAACAATACGATAATAAACCAAAGACAAAGAAAGACACTGCAGACAGATGCACAAGATGCAGGCAAAGTTTACTTTAAACAAAAAGATTGTTGCGTACAAATGAACCACTTTATGTAAAAAAATGAGACCCAACACGGTCCGTGTTTCGAACAAACACTCTTCCTCAGGGGTCCCAAAAAGTAGTGGTTATAAAAGACACGCAACAAAATGCCTGATCTGTATGTTACGTACTTGGGCGGTGATGATGTCCTACTGAACAGCTGATGCAATAGTTACATCATCACCGCCCAAGTACACAAGAGTGTTTGTTCAAAACACAGACCGTGTGGGGTCTCATTTTTAACATAAAATGGTTCATTTGTACGCAACAATCTGTTTGTTTGTTTAAAATAAACTTTGCCTGCATCTTGTGCAACTGGCTGCAGTATTTTTCTTTGTCTTTTGTACCCGCATGAGGAACACACGAAAAATGGCAGTCTACAAAGAGACAGCTCCAGTAGAGAAGAGAGGAATATAAAAGCACAAAGACAAGAATGAGCAGGGCAGGATTAACTCTTGGGTAGGCCCTAAGCAATCAAATCATTTTGGTCCCCTCCCCATGAGATAAATACACTCTTTAATTCAATCAATGTAGGAACACCAGTAATTTACTCTATAAATCCATGTCTGTCATATCACAGACTCCATTAAGTTTTGTCCTATCGACCTTCCTGAACCCAAGTAACTACTCTCCCCAGTCTTCCCAATCTCATTATCTGTTTGCCTTCCTTTTGGGTGCTGAGAGTTTCTCTACTTAAGGGGTGGATGAGGTGAAGTGCATGGTGATGGCTGATGGTACCTGTTTTCAGATGCAAGGACCCTGAGGGAAGTAGCCTTGCATGATACTGGCTAATGACATAGATGGTTACCAATGACACTTCTTTTTTGTGGGGCCCAGCCAGGGGCAGTTTAAAGCCTATCTGACAGGGCCCAACTCCTCCAAACCTAAGCACAGGCCCAGTTTGCCTATGCCAAAAGGACATGTTTATGGACCATTCTTCCTTTTCACTATGGAATAACTAGCTAGCTCTCCTGCCTACTGTCACTTAATTCCTTTCTTATAACTATGGCTACCTCTCAATAAAGTATGAAGTTAGACAAGCAAAACAAATGCCCAGAACTAAAAGTCCTGATAACTTTAAAATACGTTTTATCCTTGGGTACATGCCATATTTGCAGTACCAGCCAGTCACTATCTGTCAGCAGTCTGCAGTAGTATATGTAGGGTTACCATATGGCTCTAGAAAAAGGAGGACGGATTGAGACATCCGGGTTTTACTTCCATTGCTTTCAGTGGAAGTAAGGAAGAGAGACTGAGATATCTGCGTTTTACTTCCACTGAAAGCAATGGAAGCAAAACCTGGAAGTCTCAATTTTCTGGAGCCATATGGTAACCCTAAGTATATGGGCCTTTTATCTACTGTATCTCTCAGAGAAAAAGACACTCACCGGCTCAGCTCCATCTTCTGATATAATAAAATAATTTTCTGCCATAACCAAGGACACCCATCTTCAAACCAATCCTGAGGGCGAAAAAGTGGTGAGATGCATGCCGCTGCAGTCACATAGCTAGAGGAACCACACTCTCCTAAGTAGGAGAAGAGAAGTCCAGCTCCAGTGCTTTCTCCCACTGCAAACAGCTGAGTGCCTGGATGGCGATGGCGGATATACTGAACTGCCTCACGAAGGTCACTGGGGTCACCAAATGGCTGCATCTTGACTGTGCTAAGTTGACAGTCATTCTGGCAGCGGCGGTTAAAGATCACTGGCCGATAACCTCGAAGAAGCGCCAGATGACACAGCTGAAAACCAAAGGACAAAGAATTATGGCCTTGATGTTCCTTCCCGTCCTTCAAAATCACCACACACCTGCCTCCTACAATGAACTGTCCACAGCATGTCACTTCATTTCAGTAGTCTTTTATAGTCTTCATTCCTGGGAGCCAATAACAGGTCTGCCCAAAGGAATGCACAAAATATCATTAAAATACAGAACAGAAACAAAATAAAGCACTTATATTTTAAGTACAACATAACACTTCCACAGCATGGAGAGAACTGTATTACCAACATGTGTATAGAATTACTTCATAATATCTGCAACCTAGAGAAATTTCCAGAATCCAAGATCGAAGAGCAAAGGACAACATCCACTTCTCTGGGTATGTTTCTGCACAAATTCACAGTCCCTATGAAAAATAATGTCTTAACCCCCATCCTTCTTCATCTGTATTACAATGTGCTTGAAGTAGTTTGCCAGAAAAATATAACTATGCATGTATTTGAATAGTCAGGTCTTTCTTTCTGGTTATACACTCTTGATATTGACTGGGTAGATGCAGCAGATTACGAACAGCAGTTCAGAAAGGCCAATGACGTGTAGGAGGCCAGGTTTTTCCAAACTATATCTGTTGTGGTTCACACTGCAATGATATAGCCCAGCTATCAATCATAGGGTGTGACTGACCACTTGTAAGATGTCAGTTTTTATTATCCAAGACAGTTTTTGTCATCTTTCTCTATTGGCTCAACCCTTCTGGATAACTAATCAAGCAAAATCTCCTTTTAATTCATATCTAGTATCCTGACCCATCCCATGTTTAACCACACTAATGTTGGCAGCTGTTAAGATTATTGTGGTTGAACATGGGATGGGTCAGGGTACTGGATATGAATTAAAAGGAGATTTTGCTTGATTAGTTATCCAGAAGGGTGGAGCCAATAGAGAAAGATGACAAAAACTGTCTTGGATAATAAAAACTGACATCTTACAAGTGGTCAGTCACACCCTATGATTGATAGCTGGGCTATATCATTGCAGTGAGAACCACAACAGGTGTAGTTTGGAAAGGATCTGGGGACAATACACTCCCCATCCCAAATGCTCTAGGTGTTAATTTTGTCTTCTTTCCCAACCATCAATGTGAACTTCCTATCCATTGTACCACCTCTCTGCCTGGTTATTAAGTAGGCAAACTGTGCCTATGCTGTGGACAGGAGTAACTGGACAGGCTGGATGGACCAAGTGGTCTTTTTCCCCCCCCATCATGTTCTATGTTGCTGATTCATTCTATCTCCCTCCCCCTCTTCTCCCGGGATTGTACACATACATGGTACCATTCATGTCTCAATCTCAAATCTGAGACAGAGACAATCTGAGCAAATCGTGGAACCCCATAAGAGTATGAGCATTGCCAGCTTTAAGGGTGTTTGACTTGTGCACTGCACAGTGGAAGATTTTCTCCCAGGCACCGGGACAACTGGCTGGGGCTCCTCGTCTGAAAAGCGCAATGCAACCATTCTGGAAGCTTCTCCCCCCTCCCCCACCTTAGACTGACTGTCACAATATAATTATGGGGTTATGTAGGAGTACCATTTCTACTGGTGGCTATCTGCCCCTAAGCAGTTGCCTACCCTGCCCTTTAAGAAGTCTACCCCCACCACTTCAGTCAGTGATACTGAGGTGGTGTTTAATGGGGTACTTGCCACAGTGCTGAGGAGAACACTTTCCCTCACAGCTACAGAGAGATTGCTTTTGCTATGAGAATGACATGGGGACATCCCTTCGGTATCTATCTCCATCCTCATCCCATACCTGTGGGTTCTGTCCCTGCCCCATCCCTGCAAGCTCTGTCATTTGCACAAGCCTTGAACACTTATGATTTTAAAGTGTTCAAGGCTTGTGCAGAAGAGGACAGAGCTTGCAGGAATGGGTGAGGGACAGAACTCGCATGAACGAGACAGGGATGGAGACAGATCCCGTGGAGGACAGGGATCTGCTTCAAAGACGTAGGCACAGCAGTGGATTTAAAGAAGCACTACCACTCCTTGTACTCTACAGGACAAGAAGCATAGCACCATGGCAGCTTTAAAGAAGCACAGCTGCTTTCAGCACCCTGAGCTCTGGTCTTTCTGCTTGGACACGGTACACTATCACTGTGGGCTGAGAATCTGGGCAGCTGAAGTTCCAATCCTGATGATCATCTGTGGGACTTTGGCCAAGTCATTTCATCCTCCATTGCCTCAGGTACAAAGTTAGATTATAAACCCTCTTGGGACAAGGAAATACTTTATGTAACTCACTGTGAGCTACTGAATAGCTCTAGTGTATTCAGCTCTTGAGAGTTCATCTCATAACCATGCTTAATGAGTGAGATTTCTGAATTGATAGTACACTGTATCAAGTTTCAAGTTTTATTTAAAAGTTGATTAACTCAAGTTCAAGTTTATTGAGATTTGAAAAAAATTGCTTTTTTTTATAGATTAGAAAGCGATGAACAATGGAAAATAAAAATGGGGGTGACAAAACAATTTTGGGGAATCGCAGACATACTTTCTACGAGAGGGAAACGGAGGGAGGAACTACAACTTGGCATAGGAAAGAGAACAGAGAAGGGATAGAACAGAAGGACATTTATTTGATCAATGCTTGCCTGCTTCGAGTGAGAACATTGAATGGACTCCAAAGGCAGATTAATTAAAGGCGTCCCTATATAGGTAGCTTTATAATTTTCATGTGAACTTTTCGAGGGCTCTTTCTTCTCTTATAAGAGCTGGTAGTAAGTTCCAGGTTTGGGGAGCAGTGACAGAGAAAAGTGTGTTACACCTAGTATTTATAATACTCGCTTATCAAACTTTTAAGTGATACACACAAATTAAAATGGGGACAGAGCTTTAAGACATACAATACTATTAAGTTAGTATGATGTACAAAACACATACAGAAAGACTAAAACCAAAAGTAATAGGATAGTAAAACATAAAATGCAAAAACAACGAGGTTGGGAGATGCAAAAAGTAGAGAAATCAAAGAATGATTGGAAGTGGTATAATGTATCTGTTAATTAAGGAACCTAATTAACGGATGTTATAAATTAAAAGCATGTTTAAATAGAAAGCATTTCAGGTTACCTCTGAAAGCCTGTGTACTGATAACATAACACATGTAGAAGGAATTAGGGTTACTATATGGATCCAGAAAAAGGAGGACGGATTGAGACATCTGGGTTTTACTTCCATTGAATGCAGTGGAAGTCAAACCTGAATGTCTCAATCTGTCCCCCTTTTTCTGAAGCCAGAAGGAATGCACCTATTATGAGAGATTATATTTCCTTCTAAAAAAAATATTTGAATACAGTTAATTAATTAAAAATGAGAAATAAATCCAAGCCAGACCTTGTGGCACTGTAGTACACTGCAATGTGGAGGGAGCTCAGTTTGATTGTGTGTTTCAGTCCCCAGGTCAGCTTGGGGTCTGGGAGATACTGCAGAGGCAGTGTTCAAAATCCCCGGTAGGCAAGGGATACCTAGTTAGCATGAACAGTGATACCTAGTGGCCATACTTAGAATTGCAGTGTTCCTGAAGAGAGCACATGCACACATGACCCCCAGCTGCGGACTGGACCGCTGCAATGACTAAAGTAACAGATAAAAGAGAATATGCAACAGGGGAAAAATCCCAGCTAGCTGTGAATTATTGTGGCATCAGGATGGCAGCAATGGATCTGACTGAAGCCCTAGGGAACTGACAGGTGTTGTGTTTTTTGCTTGTTTGTTTTTTTAAATAAAATAAAGATAAATCCAGAACCTAGTGGACAAGTGTAGGAAAGGCATGCTTAGCATTAAGATTTAATGCTAAGAAATGCATTTGAGCTGCAAAAACCCCAGGGAACAGTACAGTTTAGGGGGTCAAAAACTTTTGTACATGAATGAGGAGCGGGACCTAGGTGTGCTCGTATGTGAGGATCTTAAGTTGGCCAAACAGGCTGAAAAGGTGACGGTGAAAGCTAGAAGGATGCATGGGTGCATAGGGAAAGAAATGACCAGTAGGGAAAAGGAAGTACTGATGCCCCAGTATAAGACTCATATAGAATATTGTGTACAATTCTGGAGATCTACAAAAAGATATAAACAGGATGGAGTAGAATCAGAAAATAATATTAAACATTGAACTAAGGCCAGTACTGGGCAGACTTGCACGGTCTGTGTCTGTATATGGCCGTTTGGTGGAGGATGGGCTAGGGAGGGCTTCAATGGCTGGGAAGGTGTAGATGGGCTGGAGTAAGTCTTAACAGAGATTTCGGCAGTTGGAACCCAAGCACAGTACAGGGTAAAGCTTTGGATTCTTGCCCAGAAATAGCTAAGAAGAAAAAATTTAAAAAATTTAAATTGAATCAGGTTGGGCAGACTGGATGGACCATTCGGGTCTTTATCTGCCGTCATCTACTATGTTACTATGAGTCAGTCCATGGTCAGTGGTCTGCATCATAAGGCATACAGGGACAGACTCAAAGATCTCAATACGTATACTTTGTTTTGGAGAAAAAGCGGGAGAGGAGAGATATAATAGAGGTGCATAAATGTACATGAGGCGAGTCCCTTTCATTTGAAAGGAAGCACTGGAATGTGATGGCATAGGATGAAGTGATAGGCTCAGGAGTAATCTAAGGAAATACCTTTTTTACAGAAAGGGTGGTAAATGCATGGAATAGTCTTCCGGTAGAGGTGGTGAAGACTCTGTCTGAAGTCAAGAAAGCATGGGGCAAGCATGTGGGATCTCTTAGGGAAAGGAGAAGATAGTGGATGCTGCGGATGGGCCATTTGGCCTTTATCTCCCATCATGTTTGTATGTTTCTATGAAGTATGGGTTTGTACTGAATTTCTTTGGGCCTTGTAAATCCAGATGCTCCAACCACTTCATAGTGAAAAAGAGAGGTAAAGCCCCTCCCCCCAGGCGCTATTTGTCACATCTTCACAGATAAATATAGGATTATGGGGCTAGCTGTGGTGGTGTTTCCTGCAAACATAGGCAGGTGTGGCCAGGGAATAAGAGCCCTGCCATTCACACACAGTTTGAAAATGACATATAATAGTGAAGAGGAGGATGGTTATGGGGTGAAAGGCAAAAGGTACAGGGCCATGGCAATTAAAAAAAAAAAAAAAAAAAAAATACTAGGCAGGACTGGGGTTAGGGCACTACAATCAGGACAACTGTCCTCTGTCCCACACCACAGTTGATCTAAAGCTTGTCTGGAAAAAGAATCAAACAAAAGAGGCAAGGGAGGTGTCTTTTCAACCAGTAGTAAAGTCTTTAGTAAACGACTATTACCCATTTAATAAAGACTTTACTACTGATTGAAAAGACACCTCCCTTGCCTCGTTTGACTGTTCTTACTCAAAGACGAGGTGTTCTTTTGTTTGCTTGCTTGCTGAAGCCTGCTGCTGGGACTTGAGGCCCTACCAAATTTGTGCCCTAGGTCACAGCATATCTAACACCAGCCCTGGTGGTGGTGGAAGGAAGGAGAGGATGCCACCTTACACTCTAAATACCATGGCCAGCTTAAGCATTCAGCAAAACTAGGTAGCCACCTAAGGCAGCACCTTCTGGAGGACAGCAAAAAAAAACCCCAAACACAGCTGTAGTCAAAGCACAACAGGTCCTGACAGTCACAGAAAGCAGCAGCAGTGCATCCTTTTACCTCCTGGGAAGGAAGTGATCACAGGGGCATGATAAACTGTTTAAAACCCAGTCATTACTTTTGATCCTGGGTAACTCTCCATTGCCTTGGGTACAATTGCAAGCCTTCTGGGAACAGGAAGATATTTACTGTACCTGAATGTAATTCAGCTTCAGCTAAATCCAAAATTTGCTTCTCTTTGGGCTGGATAATATTTCCAGAACTTCTGGAAATTATAATCATTTTATATTTGGTTATGTCTATCTATATCTATCTAGCTATATAAAAATAGCTATAGATCAGGGGTCTCAAAGTCCCTCCTTGAGGGCCGCAATCCAGTCGGGTTTTCAGGATTTTCCCAATGAATATGCATGAGATCTATGTGCATACACTGCTTTCAATGCATATTCATTGGGGAAATCCTGAAAACCCGACTGGATTGTGGCCCTCAAGGGAGGGACTTTGAGATCCCTGCTATAGATCTAGGTATGCACCCACCCACACAAACCAAAAAAGTTTAATATGTAAAAGTATGATGGCTAATCACTCATTTTTACAGAATTCAAGGAAATTCCAGGTTTCTAAGAGAAAAACAGCATAGATAACTGTTAGCTAGCTGGGATGGCTAGAAAGTCCCAAACCAGAATTTGGTATTGGAAACAAAATCAGAGAGCCAACGAAAACTTAATTGACTTTGTGGAATAGCTATGCCTTCGCCTCTGTAAATGTATGTTGTGACTCCAACAAGCCAGCCGTTTACCCACCCTACCACATCTGTCATGTGCCAGCATCTGGGGAGAAAGCACCACTGAGCCAGTCCCCCACAGAGATCTGCTTCAGCTAAGTCAACGACCCCCGGAATCCCTCACGAGCTCTTCTGGACAGGGACCCTTTTACCTGGCTGACGTTTCTGGTGATCTTGCCAAAAGAATTGGGGACGACGAGGAGCAGTGGGATGCCGGGGTTACTCGGGCTTCTCCCCTTCTCCGCTGCCCAGTCCAGGGCCACCAAGCCCTGGTCACTGAGCTGCAGATACTCCCGTAGAAAGCGCTGTCCCCGGACAGGCGGCCCCAGGAGCCCGATGGCGCTCTGCAGTGACGGCAGCGCCCTCCAGAGGCCGCCCCCGCGCTCCTCCCGCAGGGAGCTGCACTTTTCCCGTAAGTAGCTGGCCAGAGTGGAGGATTTGCACAGCAGCTCCGAGCCCCCGGACCGCCACCCGGGGCGCAAGACCAGGAGGAACAGCAGCAATGAGAGCAAGAGCAGGGCACAAAGGGTAGTCGCCGCGCACGGGAGCAGCATGACAGGGCAGAGCAGTGACTGCTCGCTGCAGGCACCCGAATCCGCCCCAACCTGAGAGTCGAGCGGGGAGGGCAGGGCTTCTGCAGCCGCACACCTCCTCCCAGAGACACTCAAGGGACAAGTGAGAGAGAGGCAGGCAGGGTGACAGCAGGGAAGCTCGAGGAGAGGAGCACAAGCGTGGTAGGGAGAGAGGCACCTATGCTGACAGCCCAGGAGAGTCAAATCGAAGTCAAGGGGGGACAACCCAAGCCATGCACAGGGTCTGAGAAAGGAAAAGAGACAGGCACATCTGGGAAGAGAAGCTGGAATCAGATTCAGAAACTTTCTTGGCCTCATTACAGTATGTGTATTTGTTACTAAAATAATGGAAAAAGCAAAGTTAGAAAGAAAAATTATATGTATGATACTAACAATTAGCATAAGAACCAGTTCTCTGGGCGCTTGAGCAACCCCAATATTGAACAAACTCCTGTGACTATGTCCAAGTATGTGTAATTTCCATTGGTTTAGCACCCCAAATTATGTTGAAAATTTGACTCCTGTAAGAAATCAGCTGCTGTACTATCTGTGCTCTTTTCTTCCAATGCCAAGAGGACCAAAACTCACCAGCTCCAGGAAGGTTTTCACATCTGACATTAAACAACAGTTTAATTCTTTATGACTAATCTTTAAGCCCGTTACATTAACTGGTGCTAGAATAGATGTGTGTGTCTGTCTTTCTTTCTTTCTCCTTGGCCACTTTCTATCTGTCTGTCTCTCTCTCTCTCCTTGGCCGCTGTCTTTCTTTCTTTCCTTGGCTGTCCACCACCACCCATTGGCTGCTCCCCCTGTCCAGCAGTAGCCCTTCTCCCTTCCTTTTACCTCCCCCATGTCCAGCAGCACCCCTTCCCTGCTCCCCCTGTCCAGCAGTAGGCCTTCTCCCTTCCTTTTATCTCCCCCTCCGTCCAGCAGCACCCCTTCCCTGCTCTCCCCGTCCAGCAGCGCCCCTTCCCTGCTCTCCCTGTCCAGCATCACCTCTTACCTGCTCCCCCTGTCCAGCATCCGCTAGCCCGGGCAGCCTCGGGGCTTTTGCTAGGCCAGCCCACCTCGCATTATCGAAGTGGGCCGGCCTAGCAAATGCCCCGCGGCTGCTGCGTTTGCTGGTCCGGGGGGGGGGGGGGGTGAGAATAGGTGTCCCGGCAGCGCAGGAGTCAAACTGCCGCTTAAATCGTTGCACGTGCCACAAGCCGCCCCACGCGCCTGAAATCGAATTCGGCATGGAAGCAGAAATCATGGATGCAGGGATCATGCCGTTTCAACAGCGCATGTGCGGGTAAGGGTTTTATTATAGAGGATTAAAGACAGGTGGATCCCTTGATTTCTGTCTCCCTTAAGGCTTAATTCAGCAGGACAAGACCAATACTCTCTCTAAGGCTTGGCCACTCTCTCATTACCTCTCACCTCCCACCAACCATCTCTCTCCCCTTCAGTCTGTTCAGAATGTTGCTGCATGACTTATATTCCACCAGTTATTATGCTCACAACACCCCTCTCCTCAAGTCACTTCCATATACAATTCAAACTCCTCATTGACCTACAAGTGTATTGACTTTTTAGCTCCTCAATTTCTCTCCTCTCTTGTCTCCCCCTACACTCTTCCCGGAGACTCCGTTCATCTGGAAAATCTCACTTAACTCTTCTACTGCCAACTCCAGATTGCACCCTTTCTCTCTTGCCGTACCACATGCCTGGAACAAACTGCCTGAATCAGTATGTCAAGCTCTGTCCCTGGAAATATTCAAATCCCGAGTAAAAGCGCACTTCTTCGAGAATACATTTAACTCACCCTAAGTACCCCAAGTAACTCCCTAAGCCCCTACTTGTCCTGTGTTGTCTATTCATTTAGATTGTAAGCTCTACTGAGCAGGGACCATCTCTTAAATATGTTGCTGTGCAGTGCTGCACATGTCTATCAACACTATAGAAAGGTTAAATAGTAGTAGTAGTGCATGCGATTTTTTTTTCATGTGAGGTGAGCAGCAATAGAAATAGAAACATGACAGCAGATAAAGGCCAAATGGCCCATCCAGTCTAAGAGCATAAGAATTACCATACTAGGACAGACCGAAAGGCCATCAAACCCAGTATCCTTTTTCTAACAGTGGCCAACTCAGGTTCCAAGTACCTAGCTAGATCCAAAGTAGTAAAACAGATTTTATGTTGCATATTAGAGAATGTAGATATAGGACCGGATAATGACAAATTTTCACCAAAACCTTACAAGTGAGTAAATGTGAACGCCTCAGTCCCACCACTCCACCGCTGTTAAACCTTTAAATTTTTTTTGTGGAGTCGGATGACAGCGGCCACCCGGGAGACCATTGATACAGCGCCATAGCGCAAAACATGTCGGGTCTGGCTCCCAGGTTTTGGCAGGATGCAAAGATAAGTGTATAAGTACTAGCAAAGGCATACATGGATATATAAAAAAACAAAAAAAACAAATGTATAACAAAGCATACTAGTAAGCTATATAGAAATTTTAAGGAACTAAAAAATTGATAAATGCAGAACAGCCAATGATGACAGTTGCCACGTAATTCTTCCCGCAGTTGCAAGGTTTAACAGCGGTGGAATGGTGGGACTGAGGCGTTCACATTTACTCACTTGTAAGGTTTTGGTGAAAATTTGTCATTATCCGGTCCTATATCTACATTTTAGTTGAAATTGTTGGACGGATAGTTAAGATAAGACACTAGTAGCCGAACTATATAGAGCTCAATGCTTATCCTAGGAATAAGCAGTGGATTTCCCCAAGCCATCTCAAAAATGACCTATGGACTTAGGAAATTATATAAACAATTTTTAACCCTGCTAAGCTAACTAATTTCACCACATTCTCTGGCAACGAATTCCAGAGTTTAATTACACTATCTCCTCCTCTCCCATGTTTTCTTGAATTCAGGGGCATCAATACCTCCTGTTTCCTACTGGCCATGCCTCTCCCTATGCACCTAAGCATCCTTCTAGCTTTCACCATTGCCTTTTCAACCTGTTTGGCCACCTTAAGATTATTACATACTATCATACCCAAGACTCGCTCCACTGCAGTATGGCTATGAGTATTCTTATGTACTTTGCATCTGTGATCTTTCAATATGCTGCTGTGAGCTTGTCATATAATGCAGATACACAAGCGTATGGTTTCTTTTGTTGGTCCTGTGCTCTGAAATTCTCTTCCAGAGAATGTTAGGCTGGAAAGTAGTTAGAAATAAAGTAACAGATTTTCAGTAAAAAAAAAAAAAGAAGATGAAATATAGAAACTGAAAAATGCCGACAAAGGCCATATGACCTATTCAAGCTGCCATTTATACCATCTACTATCTCTTCCTCTCCCCTAGAGGTCCCATGTGCTTGTCTCACACTTTCTTGAATTCAGATACAGTCTTGGTCTCCACCACCTCTACTGGAAGATCTTTCCAGTCATCCACCCTTTTTTCCATTTAAAAAATGTCCTTAGCTTACTGTTGAGTCTACACCCTTTTAACTTGGTATCCTATGCCTTCTCATTCCAGAGTTTCCTTTCACTTGAAAGAGACACATCTCCTGTGCATTTATGCTACAAGAATATTTAAATGTCTCTGTTAGACTCAAACTTTATTTAATTATTAAAAAAATGTCTATCCTACTTATCAACTAAGCGGGTAACAGGTAATACATACATAAAAGTAACAAACCATACCCAATCAATAATAATAACAATAGTTTATAAACTGCAGGACCGTGAAGTTCTATGCGGTTTACAGTGATTAAAAATGCTACAAATTGAGTAGAACTAACAAAGTTAGAGATTAGTGACTAACAATTCTAGAGATCAATTGTTGGAGAGATTGTGCATTTCAGCTACCTAAGTATTTCAGGAACAGATATGTTTTTAGGTGTTTCCTAAATTCCCCATAGTTATTAGAATGCATAAGTAATTGTTCCAGATCTTTTCCCCATAATGCAGCTTGATAAGAGAAAAGATGTTGATGTTTTTTAAATTTACATCCTCTAACTGGTTGTGAGACAAACTTCAGGTGTGAGCTTCTCTTATGTCTATTGGTCGAGAAAGAGAAAAGGTCAATTATATATTTGGGTGCTAAACTGAATAGTACCTTGAAGCAAAAACAGCCAAATTTAAACTTTGCACGTGCTTCCATTGCCAACCAGTGCAGGAGTCAGTAGGAAAGGGTTACGTGATCGGACTTCTTCAACCCCAAAATCAGCCTGACCACCGCATTTTGCACCAGTTGTAATCTCTGCATATTCTTCTGAGAAATTGCCAGATGGGCAATATTATAATAATCAAGATGGCTCAGTATAAGGGACTGTACCAGAATTCTGAATGATGAAGCCTCAAAATATGCTCTAATGGACTGAAGCTTCCAAAGAGTAAAAAAAAACCCCAAAAAAAACCCTTTCTGACCAAGGAGTCCACTTGTTCTTTCATCAAGGGAAGTTGAACTTAAGAAACTATACTTTTCACGGTCATATCTACACATGACCTAAAGAAATACAGGTTTTTTTTGGTTTTTTACATTTAGGCCTTGGTAGCAGAAGTCACAGAGGGGTCTGGAACCCTTATGGCAGCCTTGCCTTCCAAGAAGAATTGCAGTTGATTTGGTTCATAGAAGATGTATTTATTTGCCTGATGTTTACATTACATTAATTACATTAGTGACTTCTATTCCGCCAGTTCTAAGCGGATTACAGTATAAGATAGCTGGACATTTCCAGGAAGTTACAATTTACGGTATAAGATAGCTGGACATTTCCAGGAAGTTACAATTTACAGTATAAGATTGCTGGACATTTCCAGGAAGTTGCCATTTAGGGGACGCTTATACAGTGGATGCAGGGAAATTACAGATTAGGCACGTTGAATAGTAAGGCAAAGGGGAGAGTTTAGGATCACTAGAAGGGAAGAAGAGGTTTAGGGTTGGTTTCTTGATAGGGTCATAGGGGAGATAATAGTAGAAGGGAGGAGATTAGCTGGTAGTTTGCATGGAGGGGGGAGGAAGCGAAGGGGGAGGGGATAAGAAGGTTGTATAGTTTTTTTGAAAAGCAGAGTTTTGATTTCTTTTCGGAATGATTTAAAGTCACTTGTAGTTGTCAGCAGGTTGAAGATGGAAGGGTCCAGCTTTGCTGCCTGCGTTGCTAGGAGGCCGTCGTACATTTTTTTTGCGCTGAGTTCCCTTGAGTGGTGGGTAGGAGAATAGGGTCTGGGTTCTTCTTGGTCTGGATATGCTGTTATGATTTAGATGGTTGTTGAGATAGGTTTACTCTTTAGAATGACAATGTTAGTGGTTACTTATTGTTTTAGACTACTTATCTTACATTACATGTAGCATGTATGATTCTATGTATAACTGTATGTAGTGATATGCTGCTTGTAACCTGCTTAGATCTCCAATTTGTGAGGATTCAGCAGGATATAAGATTGCACATAACATAGCATCAAGCAATCAAAATGGAAATAGGGAGTCAAAGTACAGACCAAACAGGAAGCACAAAGAAGCACAAGGGGCCTTCAAGTTCTGAGCAATCAAAAAAGCACATTTATTGAAGGACCCAACATGGTCCGTGTTTCAGTATGTTTGCTTGTGTCAGGATCATTCAATCCAATCCACACAAAGATTAGCACTTTGCATTCTTATTCTCACTACACCAAGGACTCTGCTTGTTAAGCACCTTAATATTAGGTATTTGTTCGGCTCTTTGTGTGGATTGCACTGAATGACCCCTGATGCAGGTGGACATGCCGAAACACAGATTGTATCGGGCCCTTCAATATATTTGCATTTTTTTTTAAAAGTCAGTGTTTGTTTATTGAAACTTTTACAATAGAAACACGTATTTGTGTTTTGATTGCTCAGAACTTGAAGGTCCTTTGTACTTCTTTGTGCTTCTAAAATAACATATCTCCTCTCTCATGCCTTTCTTCCAGGGTATACATATTGAGGTCTATATGTCTGTGTCCCCATATGCTTTACGACAGAGACTACTGACAATTTTAGTAGCTGCTCGCTGGACTGACTCCATCCTATTTATATCTTTAGGAAGGTTCGGTCTCTTGTACACAGTATTTTACATGCGACCTTACCAGACATTAATACAGAAGCACTCACTTCTATTTTTCTACTGGCTATTCCTGTACACTAAGCATCTTTCTGGCTTTGATTATCACCTTTTCTACCATTATGGCCATATTAAGATCATCAGATGAGATTGTCCCCAAGTCCCACTCTTGTTTTGTGCACAGTACTTCACCCCCTATATTTTAACCCTTTCTGAGGTTTTTGCTGCCCAAAGTCATGACCATTAGATTTTAGCATTTGAATCTTAGCTGACAATTTTGGGACAATTCTTCATTAGGTCCCTCCTCATGCTATCTACATGGTTCATAGACAACCCCGCGAAAGACAAAGGTGCGCGCCGACAACTGAGCGCAAGACGGAGGCGTGCACCAAAGAAAATTACAGTTTTTAGGGGATCCGACGGGGGGTTTTGTTGGGGAGCCCCCCCAGTTTACTTAATAGAGATCGCGCCGGCGTTATGGGGGTTTGGGGGGTTGTAACCGTCCACATTTTACTGTAAACTTAACTTTTTCCCTAAAAACAGGGAAAAAGTGAAGTTTTCAGTAAAATGTGTGGGGTTACAACCCCCCAAACCCCCCACAACGCCCCCACAACGCGGCGCGATCTCTATTAAGTAAAGTGTGGGGGGGGTTCCCCCCCATGCCCCCCCGTCGGAGCCCTAAAAACAGTAATTTTTGGCGGCACGTGCCCCCGCGCTGCGCTCAATTGTCTGGGCGCGCCTTTCTCCCGGCGCGCTTTTGACCTGACACCCTTCTGCAATATCACTCACAAAGATGTTAAAAATAATCAGCCAAAGGACAGATCTGTGTGACTGCACTGATTCCTGATGCAAGCTGCTTTGCCAAAATACGGTGGTGTTGTCGCCTCTATACTGCATGTCCAACTGAGAACTGAATAGATATTGCTTGCTAAATGGAAAACTCCTGACTCCTAGTCTCACTTTTTGCATCTCTTGTGTTCATATTTCTGTGTGGTCTACATCTCCTGTTCTTTTCACATGCTAATAAAGTTATCAGAATCTGATGGACCCTCAACATCTTCTGGTTAAGAATATAAGAATAGCCATACAGATCAGATTAATAGTCCATCTAGATCAGTATCCTATTTCCAACAGTGGCCATTCTAGGTCACAAGTATCTAGCTCAGTATCCTGTTTCCAACAGTGGCCATTCTAGGTCATAAGTATCTGGCAGAGACCCAAATAGTAGCAACATTCCATGCTATCCATCTTAGGGCAAGCAGTATCTTCCACTGTGTCTGTCTCAATAACAAACTATTGACTTTTCCTCCAGGAACTTATTCAAACCTTTATTAAAACCCATATATGCTAACTGCAGTTACTACATTCTTTGGCATTGCTTATTCACAAAAAAATATTTCCTCCTATTAGTTTTTAAAGTATTTCCATGTAATTTCATTAGTTGTTCCTCTTGCTATACTAGAGCTACCAACACCACTAAAGGGGAAGGGGACAATATTAGCTTTCTAAAAGAGCACCTTAGTAAAAAGAAATCTTCCCCACCTTGTGTGCTCAGCACCAGCCCTGCTCTCCATTACCTCACAAAAGATTTTTACAAAAGATGTTTAATACGGTTCATACATCCCTGAAAGTGATTGTCAACCTCTCCTAAATCACACAAATTTCACTTCATTTAATATTGACACTTTTATCCCAAATTATCCATTTCAGGAATGTCCGAATGAGTGTGACACGTCTTAAGTGCTGTCCTATCATCAAATGGAGTTTATATTGTTACACGTATTTATGATTTAAACTGTTCAATGTGGTTTTACATCAGCGTCAGAAAAGATGCACGGCTACCGCAAAAATACATTTCAATCTGGAGTTAGACGTCATTAGGACCGGAAGCGTACGGACTACGTATATTAAAATGTTCCGAAGTAAACAAAGATGGCCACCCATCACATGCTGTAGAATTGCCATAGCAACGACGGCAACAACAACAGTAGTTCAGCTAGTCATGGGTTTTTGACGTCAGCAATGACGTAATTGACCTGCCCCCTTCCAAGATGGCCGCTGGAACTGATGTGCAAAGAGAAGGGTGTCACGAGACAAGCCTAAAGTGTTTTGCTGAATGGAGCCGCTTGGTTTGGCTTGGCTGTATCGAAAGCTGTAATTTAAAGTGCAAGAGCCTTCCCGCCTCCCGATGTCACTCCAAACCCCGAGGGACAGCGTGAACCAGGCGTTGCGGACCCCACTTCTGAACAGGTTCTAACACTGCAAATAATCTCGGGTCATCCCCCTAATTCTTAAAAAGAGAACACCCTGTACATAAGTAATAAACGAATAAATACTTGCTCTGCCAGGCAGGGAAGTTTATCTTGCCAATAAAGTGTTCTGAACGTACACACACACACAAGCAAGGTGGGGCCGAGGGAGGGAGAAAGAGCTGCTAAGATAAGGGGCGTTCAGACCCGTATAGAAATAGCTTATTGTGCGAGATATGGACGAGATAATTGCATATTCGTATTATCCAAATAAGTTTGTTTGAAAATAATTCATAACAGAGTAGGAAGTAGCGAGCCACATACTCTCTGCGATTATATTTTAAGTTCTTTAAGTTTACTTTTCTTGCTGTCGCCCCCAAATAAATGCTGGGAAATGGAGACGATTTGGGGGGGGGGGGGGTTATATCAATCAGCGTCTTTATTAAAAGTTCTGTATTACTTATGTCAATACTGTTTAATACTTTCATGCAAGAATTGTTAGCCCATGCCATGATGGGGCTTGTTCTTAGTAATTTTGTGCTTCCTTCTTATTGCTGAGTGGCAGGTTTCTTCTCCCACACAGTTTCCTGTTTTTCCTGTACAGATGTATTTTAGTGAAGGCAGCAGGGTTTTTCTGCAACCTTTCTCATTGAGATAATATTCCCTGCAATCAGTTTCTGTATTTAAAAGAGAATATTTATTAGTAGTTACAAAGCAAAATTAGGAAAAGAATGTTTTGAAACAAGTGTTAATTTTTAGGGGATTTTCTCAAATAGGAAATAAAAGTAGTAGAAACATGGAAGTGAGAGCAGTGGTTAAAAAAAATCTGTATAATGTAATTTTGTCTTAGCTTTGTAGACTGAAAATAGAGATGGCTCGGCTCAAGGCAGAATTACAGAAACTTTCCTCCATATCCAGACTACAACTCTCACCCCTGTTCCCTTGAATAATATGAAAAATAATAAGTAGATGGATTCTAATGGGTTTAGAGAGGATATAGATTGTGAGTCAAGAGATGCATCCAAAGCATTGTTTCTCAAGCTGGTCCTAGTGTACCTAACCTCCCTCACTTCTAGTTTTAGAATATCCATAATGAATATGTATGAGAAAGATTTACAATACACTGCCTTCATTATATGGAACTACATTTCATATATATTCTAAATATTCTGATAATCCAACTGGCTAGAACAGGGGCTAAATGCTGAATGTGGCCTGTGAGATCACAGG
Organism: Geotrypetes seraphini; assembly: GCF_902459505.1. NCBI lineage: Eukaryota > Metazoa > Chordata > Amphibia > Gymnophiona > Dermophiidae > Geotrypetes > Geotrypetes seraphini. The sequence continues at coordinate 29,355,041 of NC_047098.1, forward strand.
GAATATACACAGAAAAACATCACTAATCAGTGTTCTAATGCAATTGCTCTTAAACCTGGCCTGGAGGAGCCAGTAGATATTCCTAATGAATATGCATGAGGCAGATTTGCATATAATAGAGGTGACAGGCATGCAAATCGGCATCTTCCATTCATCCTGGTCAGGTGGGCAGTAGTACATTCCTATCACTATCTTTTTCCCATTACACATTGAATTTCTACCCAAAGGGATTCCAAGGTGTGTTTCTGATCCTATAGGATTTTCAGTCAATTCAATTCAAGCCCTTCTTAACATAACAACACACCTCAACTGATTCAATCCACTCTGTTACTACAATATAGCTTGTACCCTGGTTTGACAGTATCTTCCTTCCACCACATGTCCGAATGCCTATTATATCTTTTCATTTAGTGCAATATATACTAACCCATCTTGTTTTTTCTAGTTTTCTGGCATTTGCATTAAGACATTGCATACAATGTTTGTCATATCTACTTACAATTTGTTCAGCATTTGGCATGGATAATTTGCAATCTTTAATTAGCCTGCTCTGTAATTTGAAACCTGGTCTACTGTGACCTATATTGCAATCTCACTATCAAGATGCTGTGTCTTCCCTTTTATGATATCTTTTAAAGATACCTTGTCCTGAACCATATTCTTTTGAGCGACTGTCAGCCTTCCCCCAGTTTCTAGTTTAAAAGCCACTCTATCTTCTATTGAGAAGGATCAAGGCGCACAGAGGTCAGGTGGTTCTTATGGTGCCCAACTGGCTGAGATGCCTGTAGTATGCTGGTGTAGGGCCAATGGACTTTTCAACAGAGAAAACGATCCATAAATTGTCTGGAGCTGTGAGCTATTCAGCCAGCTTTAAGATCCACCCAAAGGGCAAGACAGTCAGAATGTTCTCAGAAAATACCACCACAGTGGCTTATGTGAACAGACAGGGGGGGGGGGGGCACCCAGAGTGCTCCATTACATCTGGAGGCTCAGATGTTGTCCAAGTGGGCAGATGCTCACCTTCATGTGCTCTCCGCAACCCATGTAGTGTGACTGGAAAACACGCAGTCTGACTTTCGTAGCAGGCAGATTCTAGACTTGGCAGAATAATCTCTGTCCCGAAGAGCATTCGACCTTATAGTGTGATGCTGGGGAAGGCTGATTATGTATTTGATGGCTTCAGCCAAGAATACAAAAGTGAACTGCTTCTACAGCTGAAGAGACGAACCGGGCAGCACAGGGTTGGATGGGTTGGTTCAACCCTGGCTAGAAAGGAGCCTGCATTATGTTTCCACCGTAGCCCTTGGTGGGCCGGGTCATCTGCAGAATTGTATCTGACCTGGGTCTTGTGATCATAGTATCCCCAGATTGGCCTTGCTGGCCTTGGTATGCGTATCCTGTTTGTCTTCAATGAGGTAGAGGCCTCAAGCTTCTGGTTCATATGGGGCTTCTCAGTCAGGGTCCGGTTCCCATGGAGAACCCCTATCGCTTTGGTCTTATGACATGGCTCTTGAGCACATAGCCTTAGCACAAAAAGGTTATTCGGAAGTAGTCATTGCTCATTGTTGGGCTAAAAAAGCCCTTAATGGGGGCGGCCTATACAAAGCTCTGGTGCACCAAAGATCTTGTAGAGCCTTTTAGGGCAATAATTCTCCTGTGATCCTTGCCTTTCTACAGGCTGGATTAGAAAAAGGCCTGGCAATAGTACCTCTCAAAGTTCAGGTTGCAAGCCTCTCATTCTTCTGAGCGCGAGAGGGAAAAGTATCATTAACATCTTATCCAGATGTAGCCAGATTTTTGAAGGGGGGGGTGGTGCTCAGATTGTGGCCTCTGATATGCTAGCTCTTCCCATTGTGGAATCTTAATATTATCCCCAAGTCTTAGTCAGCCTCTATATGAGCCGCTACAAGAGGCATCCCTCCTGGACCTTATGGTGGAGACAGCATTTCTCATAGTAGTAGCCTCAGCAGGAAGGGTCTTGGTATTACAGGCTCATGCATGCAGATATTCATACCTCAGGATCACAGACACTGGGATTTCCCTGTGCGCGGTCCCTTCCTTTCTGCCGAAGATTGTTTCAACCTTCCATGTCAACCAAGAGGTTCGTTTACCCATTGTTCAGTCTGTAGATTTGACTAAGCAAGATAATTTATTGCAGAGGTTGGATATGCAAAGAGTTTTATTTCATTATCTGGAAAGGACCAATGACTTTCGCCTTTCTAGCCATCTCTTTTTTTTTTAACCAGTCAGTCAAGAAGAGGCAGACCAGCTTCCAAGACATCTATTTGCAAGTGATTTTGTTTTATCGGGTGATGCTCAGCACAAATAGCATGCAAATGATATGCATACTGTTTGTGTAGAGTAATCCGGTAAAGGGGGGAGGAACTGTGCCTGGTCAGAAGAGTACATTGGTAGGTACAGCTCTTCTGAGCAGGCCCAGTCGCCACTACTCTCCCTCTGTCCTGCTGATCGCGACTCTCTCTCCCTGTGCCGGCTCAGCTGATCGACTCCAGTGAGTCCTGCTGGCTCACCTGATCGCAACTCCGGAACCATGATCAGCTGAGCTAGTAGAAGAAGAGCAAGGGCTGTCATCTCAGCTGCAGGCTTGTTGGATTTTTTTTTTTTTTTTGGCCCTAAAATAGGTACGGCTTGTGCGTGTGTTGTGTATGTTGGACGTACATGCATACAACACAAGCACAAACAGCTACAGGCAGCTCCTGACCTGCTGGAAAATTTTGCCCATAAAAAAATGGGTGTTCTGTTTTAAGCGTTACACGGAGTCTCATTTTAATACCAATGAGCTCCTTGTAATGCATTTGTGTAGGGTTCTCGGTTGCAATCAGGACTGGTAGCAGCCACGGAGAGCCCTTTTGAACATCAGAGGCTGAGCTTCTTTGCAAGTAAGACTGGCTTTATCCACAAAATGATTTTGAGCATCGGGGCCTCAGTTTCTAGAGGAACAGGAGCCAAATACTGTTTAGGTAGCACCAAGGAATAATGGCGGATGCAAAGCTATGGATGATGGGTTAACTCTAAGGAGGAACTACTCGAGAACGTATAAGGTACTTAGTCTGTGTGAGGAAGAGAGTTTGCACCTCAATAAATCTTAACTGCTGGAAAGTGAATGGACAGATCTACACATGCCCCAGTTCCTCTAAGCACCTATCACTGCTAGGGACAGGATGCTAGGCTTTATGGACATTTGGTCAGACTTGTGCTGGCAGTTCTTTTTTAGGATATACCACGTCTGAAAGGAACTAGTCACATTTTTTGCAGGTAGTTCTTCAGGATCACGTTCTGCTGCTGCTCTAAACTGCTGCTACTCTAAACTTGCATGAACTGTTTTGAATGTATGTACCACAAACTGGAGTGACCTCAGTTTTCTAACCACACTCTTGTTGCTGCTGTAGTCCTGTGGTTTCTCTGTAGCATTCTTCTCTTGTTAACCGGAAAACTGATTTTTTATTATTATTTTTTTTTTACACAAGATTTGATTCAGATAAGGCTTGGCTGTCTTTAAGCTAGCAAGTACTATGAAGCAAAGCAAACTAGGTCACATTATTATTGTGAATATTTTTTCTTGAGTATGTTTGTTTCTCTCCTTTGCTAGAGGATCAGTCTGGGACAGGTAATAGCACATAAAGAACAACTGGTGTGCATGTGCAGACTGGATAAGCTGTATACCTTTACCTGCTATGGATATTGGCACCGAATATTGGCTGGCATCCACATAACCCTTTTCTTCTTTTTAAAGATCCCTGATCTTTCTCCTAGCTCCCTCCCTCTCCAGGCTTCCCAGATATCCCCTGTGCTGTGTGGGGTCATTGTGGGTAGACATGAAGCTCCCTTGTTCCTACCCCTTGCGGCTTCCCTAAGAAAATGGCCACCACGATCTCTGCATGGCAGCAAGCTGGGGAGAAGGAAGAGAGAAAGATGGGTTTTTTTCAGAGGGACTGGAAGCCTTTGAAAAGAAGAAAAGGATTATGCAGGACATAGTTGATATTCAACCATGATCTGCATAATTGTCTTGTGCAGGACCCACCTGAATATTGGCTAGGATCCGCGTAAGCCCTGGTGGTCAACATTGATCAAATTAGCCCCGGATATTCAATGCTGGGGCCTGGACATGGCTCGGCACCAAATATCTGGCATCGGCATAAAAAAAAAATGCTGACTGCTGCTGGCTGGATATCGGCCAGACAGTGTTAATGTTCAATAATGCATATCTTAAAAGTTCATGAAGTTTGTCCCACATATAACTGATCACAAGGACTTAAAATAGCATAAATCACTGCAGCTGAAGTACATGAGGTAGTCTGTTTTAACACATTTGATTTTGCCATAGAGATTCTCAGATTCTATAAGTGCTGTTATTTAAAATGAAGAATGATAGTGACTATTGATAGGATAACTGGATGGCATCACTACTGTCCAACATACAGCATAAACATACAGATTACAGAATGAACTCTGTTATTTTAATTTTCAGACTTTCACATAACATTTTGTGAATTGTTAGAGAAACAGCTTTTCTGGATGTTGAGTGGTGTATAGTAATTATATATGCCCTGCAATGCAACCAGGGGTTACTCATGGAACAGTGCATCCAGATCACACCATAGAAAAATATGGAGTAGCCTAATAGAGAAGTGTTCAAATCTCGCTTCTCTCATTAACACTCTGTATTCTTGAGCAAGTGGCTTCACCTTCCATTGCCTCAGGCCTGGGAAGTGACCTACCTCCCGTGCCCTAATTTTAACTTGCTTTCTACTTAAGTTTAAGACAAATCTAGTTTTTTTGTTTTTTATTTGTTTTAAACAAATGAGGACTATGATGAGAAGCTCTGTTTCTTGGAGCCTTTCTATTTTGAGTGATAAACGCATTACTTCTTTTTCTCAGTGACCATAATGACATTGTCATGAAGTTTATAAATGTTCTGGTAAGAAGACATTAACCCATGTCATTGAGTCACTAGCGTGACTTTGTACTAATGGCCTTCAGTGAATGACTCTGGTTACCTCATTGGATCGCTGCACAACCATTAAATATTCCAACATAAATCTTGAAGCATGATTTTTCTCTTTAATTTCCATTTTGGTGCTTCCACTTTTTGACGTAAGTACTAACCCACAAAAGATAACACAGTTGAGGGGATTCTTGGGTCAGCAATTTGTTTCCTGGGTCAGCAATTTGTTTCCTGTCAGAGGAACCTGGGCTTTCTGTCTCTGTCCTGCTTCCAGGCCCCTGGGAGGGGGATCTCCTGGCCTTGTGCCTCAAAACCATAACAGTAACATATCAGAAGGAAACATTTTTGAATGGAAGCATCATTTGAAGCTTAAGGATGGAGGCTCAAAAGGAATGTGAAAAAAATCCCTTTTCACTCAGAGGATTGTACATCCTGGAACAGACTTCCAGTGGAGGAATTCAAGTATGTATGGGATAGACACAAAGGAACCCTAGTGATAGAGGGAGAGAGGCATGTAATAAATAAGACCTGTGACAGCAGAGTGGACAGGTATAAAGTAGCAGACTGGGTGGACCGTGTTGTCCTTTTTTTTTTTCCAACTTCTATGCATTCATATTGAGTCTTTGGCATTTTCAGAAGAGCTGCAGTGAGCTAATCTTTATTCTGAATTATCAGAGCATATGAATATTTGTTTTAAAAAAACACTGTTTTCTTAGCATCGTCTTACAGGTGTTATCCCAACCCACCAGGGCCAGCTGAAGAGCTGTGGGATGTGGTTCTCTTACCTGTTAACCCTGTTTGAGTGTGTCTGTCGTAGGCTCTGTCTGCAGCTCCCAAGTGCTTAAATTCTCCCTCCAAATCATCCTGGGCGGCCTTTTCCCCCTGCTTTAGGGAATAAAGCTTTTCGCTACTTCTGTCCCTTTAAGAAACAAAAAAAGCAGAGAATCACTGAACAGGGAAATTCCTAACTTTGTGATTGAGGGATTTTCCTTAATTTGCATCCCTAGAGAACCCAGGGAGAGAGAGAACAGTTTGGAAGATGTGTTTTTATGTACAGTTTATAATTTAAGATGCCAACAGCAATAGAAGATAAGAAATGTTCTAATGACAAAATAGCAACAAGAGAACAACCTTAAACATTTTCAAAGATGGTAAAATTATTAATTTCAAGTTCTGAGAACATTAAAATTAGCTGTGTTGGTGTAAAAGACATTATTACATCTTTAATATTATTAGATTTCATTTGAATTGTGAAATTTAATAACTATTTTCTAGCCATCTGTTGAGTGTCCCTTTTAATGGTATACAAGGTTATTTTTAACCTTGGCTCCATAAGGAAGAAAGGCTTAACAGATGGCTTAATATATATTTTCTCTGAGCAATTTCTTCCAATGGGTTAGTTTTGCACATAACAGGAATGAACCTTGCTTCTAAACCCCAGGGTATTTGGAGTATATCATCTGTCTCTCGAGTTTAGTGCTAATATTTGGCGTAATACTTGCATTATGCAAAAAAAGAGCTTCTTTCTGGAGTTCATAAGATGTAATATGTATAGGTAACTTATCCAGGTGTATTTGGAAGTTAATTTTAATCAAGTTTTGGCACCCCAAATGATGGGAAATATTTCTGTATCTTTCTTCCACATTTTCTTAGTTTCGGACTGCATTTCTTGGTACCTGAGGATCTTCCTTACCTCCATGTGATTGATTCATTGAGTATTCGCTTGGGACCGACACCTCTGCTATTAATTGCTTATTCTTAGGTTTCACCTCTCCTCAACCGATCTTATGTTTGATGTTGAACCACAAATGGATCCTGGAGTAATAATTTGTATTTTCCACTGTACTTATGCATTTGCCACGTTGCTTTTTCCTGTGCCTCTGGCCATTTTTGTATCTACTGCATTATTGGAAAGGTCTCTCTTTGATTTCTCATGAGTACGTGATCTGTAAAACAGGGTACTCCCAGGACTTCTTATATAAAGAAGATGGCCTTTTGGATTTATTGAGCTAGGTGTTATATATTTTTGCTCCTTTATGATATGAACTTTAAAGAGAGTATTTACGAAATAATTGGATGCAGACAGAACATTTCTGAAATGTACCCTTGAGTAATGCATTGGAAACAACACCAATAAATGACCCTAAGAGAATTGTGGAAAACAAAGAGGTTATTATCACCTGGGACATCCCCATCCTGACTGATAAGCTGGTTCTGCCTAGTCTACAATCTGCTCAATTAGAATTGGCATATCCTGAGAACTGGTGGGCCAGTTCTTATAAAATTTAAAACTTGGCTATTGGGAATGATTGTAATTAGCATTGATTAATAATTGTTTACATGACAACACACCGTTTTCAAGCATTATTATTTCTAGCATGTATGATATCTTATGAAAGCACTCTTTAGTATTTTTGCTTACTCTTCTGTTTGAACTAGTATTGGCTCTGTGTGGAGGAAGTCTGACATACTTTTATTCACTTTCAGCCTAATTATGAATGAATATGTTCTTTTTCAGAATGACTGATGTTTTATATCCCAGAATATATTTTGAATTTTATTTCATATGGAACGTTTCAAGTATGTCTTGACAGCTTTATTGAATTTTATATCCACTAGTAATATTTCATGCAGATGTAAACGGAACCTATCTATACCAAACGGCTAATGGCAGAGACCTTAGAATGGCTTTTTGCCCAGTAATAGGATTCAGGAACAAAACTAAATAGGATTTAGAAACAAAAATACAAGAACAAGGCTAAGGCCCAGAAAGAAGACTAGGATTCTAGATCATCTCTGGAACAAGAAGAAAGAAGCCACAACAATTCTGAAGCCAGCATAGGAACTGCTTGGGCATAAAAACCCAAGGAAACTCCATGTGAAGATCCAAATTTGCCTCATTAATGGAAGTAGATGGGAAGGATCAAGAGCGTTCAGTAAGCCCCACACGACATAACATATTCTCAGGCATATGCTATAACAGCTTTGCCAACAGTGGGGCAAAAGCACAATTTACAGTCGAAATAAACAGAGTTTGATTCCTAGCAGGTTCTACCAAGTTAGAGGTGTGTAGCCTCTGGTGAGTATGAAGTCTCTGAAGGGTTAGTGGCTGTGGTTTCTGAGGGGCATGAAGAGACTCTGAAGGGTTAATAGTGATTGTAGACTCAGATGGATATAGGGACCATGTTCTCTAGGATTAGTAGCAGTACTGGAATAAATCTCCACTTTTATTGGAGTTCATTCTTCCTTTTGAAATCCTTGCTGGGTGTTAGTGATGGAAATAGATAAACAGCTTGGCTTTGTGTGGTGTGCAAATGCGAGGGGCCTTTCACTATAACCCATAATGAAGCTAATAAGCTTTTCCTCAGTTTACTTAGAGCAGTTTATCTGTGCTAAATGGGGCACATCATTCAGGAGTATACTGGATGCTGGATAAAGGATGAATGCTCTTGTTAGCAGATGGCAGGGGTACAGTGGTCAGGTGTATCGTGGATGACTGGAAGTTGGACTTTAAGGTACCTATTAGCAGGCTGCAGGATACTGAGATTTAATATTATGTTCAAGATAACAGTAAACTAACATGTCTACCACACCATTTCACACATTATGTTCAGAATTCTTTGCATTGCAGCATAGGTGTACTTGGGGGTGGGAACAGGGATGATGCCCCCCCAAAAAAAAATATTGTAGGTACTGATACTGAATTGGTCCCCCCTCCTCCCACTTTCAGTATGATTTCCTTACCCTTTGTCTACTACTACTATTTATAATTTCTATAGCGCTGTACATTTAACATTCAATAGGCAGTCCCTGCTCAGAAGAGCTTACAATCTAATTTAGACAGACAGAAATGACATCTCGGGGTTGGGGTGTTTCTAGCAGAAATAGTGATACGATGGGCAAAGGTCACTGATGGTGAGTGGGGTTAAGAGTTGAAATCAGCTTCAAAAAAGTGATCTTTTCGCTTGAATTTGAATACCGCTAGAGGTGGAGCAAGGCATATTGACTCTGGCAGCTTGTTCAGACATATGGCGTGACAAGAAAGAAGTGATGGAGTCTGGAGTTGACAGTGAGGAGAAGGGTACAGATAAGAGTGACTTACCTGACAAATTGAGTTTAAGGTGGGAGCATAGGGGGAGACAAGTGAGGAGAGATATTGAGGGGCAACAGAGTTAATGCACTTGTAAGTTAGAGGAGTTTGAACTGTATTCAGAAATGGACAGAGAGCTAATGAAGTAACTTGAGGAGAGGGGTAATGTGAGTATTGCGGCCCTCGCAAAATATGAGTCGTGCAGCAGCATTTTGAACAAATTCCTTCTGAGAGGAGAGAAAGAGGGATGAGGACATTCTCTTTCTGAGAGAAGAAACATAGAAGACATATCTCTGGGTAAGTATACATTATTTTGCTCTAAGCTTTGATAGGTTTGGGGAGAAAAGCTAAATTGTAGGTTCCATTCTATAGACAGTTTAGATCTTAAAAGAACAAATTTTACTTAGCTAGTCTCCATAGAATAATAGTCTTTTATAGTTCTACAGTTTTGTAAGCTTGAACCTTCTGTTAGAGAGATTCTCAGGCAGAACAGGGCCTGGCTTAGTCTCCATTCCCTCCCTCCCCTATCCAACCCACCCCTATCTCATTTCTTTACTTATAGTCTTACTTTATAGTCAATTATTCTAATTAGGACAACAGAACTCTTTATTACATATTAGAAACATGATGGCAGATAAAGGCCAATCTAGTCTGCCCATCCACAGTAACCATTGTCTCTTTCTCTCTCTGAGAGATCTCAAAAGCTTATCCCAGGCCCTCTTGAATTCAGACACAGTTTCTGTTTTCACCACCTCTTCCGGGAGACTGTTCCACGCATCTACCACCCTTTCTGTAAAAAAGTATTTCCTCAGATTACTTTGGAGCCTATCACCTCTTAACTTCATCCTATGCCTTCTCATTGCAGTTTCCATTCAAATGCAAGAGACTCGACTCATGCACATTTATATTACGTAGGTATTTAAACGACTCTTACCATATCTCCCCTCTCCCGCCTTTCTTCCAAAGTATACAGATTGAGATCTTTAAGTCTGTCCCCATAACCTTAACACGAAGACCACACACCATTTTAGTAGCCTTTCTCTGGACCGACTCCATCCTTTTTATATCTTTTTGAAGGTGTGGCCTCCAGAATTGTATACAGTATTCTAAATGAGGTCTCACCACAGTCTTATACAGAAGCATCAATACCTTGGGATCTTGCTATTTGGGACCTGGGTTGGCCACTGTTGGAAACAGGATTCTGGGCTTGGTGGACCTTCAGTCTGTCCCAGTATGACAATTCTTTTGTTCTTAATTAGTTTAAGCTAAGCATGAAGGATCTTATAGTGCTGGGATGCAATAAATCCTGTAAATAATATTTTTCATGGCAAGATAATGCTTCAAACTTCTTGGAAAAAACTACAAGGCTTCACTGTTCTCTTTCTCTGTTTTATGCAGTATAGCAGGGCTTATCCCTGGCTTTTAACCTTGCTTGTTGGAAAGAATCCTGTTCTTGTCCCATATGTTTGTGTATCCACACTGGGAGCTGTAAAATTACTTTTTGTATCACTATCCTGTCTCTGAACAAATGATACTTTAACATTTCTCCAAAATCTTAACTCTTTCTGACACATTCATTGTATTTATTCAGTGCTCTGCATAGGATGCCTTGCAACAATATATGCACCTCCCTGTAGCTCTGGCCTCTTTAGGCTATCTTGTTTTTCTTTTTTATGCTAGAATTTCCTGTCCTCCAAAAAATACTTCTGTTTGCTACATTTATACAGTAGCACTAAGGTATTTCCATGTCTTTGTGTATATCCTGGAAAATTGGATATACAGCAGGGATCTCAAAGTCCCTCCTTGAGGGCCGCAATCTAGTCGGGTTTTCAGGATTTCCCCAATGAATATGCATTGAAAGCAGTGCATGCACATAGATCTCATGCATATTCATTGGGGAAATCCTGAAAACCCGGCTGGATTGCGGCCCTCAAGGAGGGACTTTGAGATCCCTGATATACAGTACTTAGTGAAGTCTCATCTCATAAGAGTTTAGTACTTTTCCAGGTTTTCATTCATCCTCAAGATCTATTGTGCTTATCTGGACTCTGAAGAAAATGGAAATGTTATAATGCCCTGTCATCTGAAGCAGGAGTAAGCAGTCTTCAAAGATGGGAAGGTGTGGCTTACTGATAGAGCTGCTATCCAGAGGTGGATAGCAGAGGTTGTGAGATCAAATCCCAGTGCTGCTCCATGTGACCCTGGGAGTTAATCCTCCAGTGCCCACCACTTTGAATATCAGCTTTGAAATGCCAAAGCCACAAAAAGGTGGTATACAAATCTCAATTCCCTTTCTCAAGATCTCAAATTCTGAGATTGTATTAGTGAATGCTGGTCTCTTATTCCACCTGATTTGTATCTGAGATGCTATTTTGAGTAAAGGGTGTGATGTTGACGTGGGAGGTGAGCGAAGGTGAAGGAGGATAACCTATTGCTGAGACTAATTGTGTGTGGGGGTAGGATGCTTTGAGAGCAAGATTGCTAAAGCCCTGTGGCATTTATACTTGAATGTGAGCCTATATGTATGCATGCAGGCACATATTCTCTGAGTTGAATGCCAAATAAAGACAGAGATTTTTCATGTGATGGTAGTTTTCTTCTTATTTCATTGAGCTTTCAGCTCAGTCAGAACCAGCCTCTACTGCATTATAGTACAGTGGCTTTCATTTGTCTTCACAGCTGTAGTTTTCTCTCTGTGTGCCACAGGTAGAACATGCCATCCCTCCAGCAGGAAGAGACGCAACAAATTCCTGCTCCATCTGTTATATATGCTGGTGCAGCAGGTAGCCTGTCAGTATTTGTTTCAGCAAAAAAAGTTTTACTTTTGTAACAGGTAAAGAAAGAGAATAGGGCTTCACCTTTCAGTGGTGCTGCTGCCTGGAGGCTGTTTGCCTGCACTCTTGTGTGAAGTTTCTTCTTGTGCTCTCCTTCTTTCTCACTTCTGCTCCTCAGGCTCTTGAGGCCAGTTGAATTTCTTCTGTTATTCTATAACGCTGTGTTGAAAGTTTTGGAACACCCCTGAGGCACGTATGCCCTGTCTATGGCCACGCCCCTTTTGAGTTGCATGCAAGACACTTTGAGCACACAGCATTATAGTGCATAAGTAGATCTGCATGTAAGTCCAAATTAGAGCCAATTAATGTCAAGAATTGTTAAAGGTTTATTAACCAATTAATTTGGGCACAAATCCAAAATGTGAAAGTTTGGTTTTCAAAATTTGGATTCCATATATAGGTTCCAGGGGAGAATGGTTTAATATTACCACTATAGATGTAGCCAGTAGCAGTGAAGCCTTATATTCACAACTGCTGCTTATCCATATAGTGGTAACCGAATACATTTATTTTAATAGTGTTGCCAGCATTTACTAAGGTAGGCTCCCTGCCAGATTGGAATATTGACAGTCGGGATCTTAAGCCCCTCCCTGTTCATCACATGATGCACCAAGTAGGGAAGGTCCGCCATTTTGGATCAGCGGGCCATGAAGGTGGAGGGATCATGGCAGGAGGGAGCGATCACTTTTTTTTTAGTGCATCAGGAAGCCATGTTAGAACATCAATTGCTCTACTAGTTTACATGGCATTTCAGTATTAATGATCCTATTTGCATGGTCGGATTAGGTAATGAGCGATCGTGTAGAAAACCAAACGGTGAGACATTTTCAGCATCGGGTTGGCAAATGCGATCGCCATTAAAACAGGTTTAGTGAGGATTGCAGGCTTTAGTGCATCTGGGCCTGAATGTGCAAAATGCATAGCTCCCAACTGCAAAGGAAGTGCGAACCTCTGCAGTTCAGTGCATGTTTATCACTTATATGTGCTGGTTATAGAATAGTATCAGTTTCCCGCGTGATAGCAGTTAGGCACGAGCATTTACACCAGCCATTCAGCTAGTTTAAGTGCTCTTGCCTGAAGTGAGGCATGCAGTTACTGAGATACAATTTGCACTCAGGCACCATGGATGATGTGCGCTAGCTGTAGGCAAGCTGTAAAGAATTATCCACTTCTTGTACCAGGGTATTAATTATCAAACTTTGCTTATTTATTCCATGGTATTTTACTTCCCCATTTATAAAACCACAAAAGCAGCTTTTAGCACCAGTCAGCGCATTGAATGCTCTGCGCTGCTCCCGACGCTCATAGTTTCAAGTTTCAAGTTTCAAGTTTATTAGGATTTTATATACCGCCTATCAAGGTTATCTAAGCGGTTTTTACAATCAGGTACTCAAGCATTTTCCCTCTCTGTCCCGGTGGGCTCACAATCTATCTAACGTACCTGGGGCTATGGAGGATTAAGTGACTTGCCCAGGGTCACAAGGAGCAGCGCGGGGTTTGAACCCACAACCCCCGGGTGCTGAGGCTGTAGATCCAACCACTGCGCCACACACTCCTCACTCTGAATGTCTGAGCAGCATGAAGCGTTCAGCGCGCTGGCCAGTGATGATAAACGCTTTTGCAGTTTTGTAAAAGGGGGGGGGAGGTAGTGAAAGTAGGTGTCTGTTCATTTAACATGAACATTCTTTTACAAAATTAACCACAGTGGCTAGGTTTGAATGCTAAACCCCCTTTATCAGCTCAATGCAAATTAATGTAAATAGGCTCATACCACTCATTCTGAAAGCCATTGGGTAAGGAGGGAAGAAAATCTCATGCAGTTATAGCCAAAGCACATGTTGAATAGCTCTTTAAAACACCCCTTTTGATTCATATTTCATATCCTTTTCTAACCCAGTACTATATAACCTTTATTACTTGAAAGTTGCTTTGGGCCTAGTTTGAAAGCACCCTCTCTATTTTTCTCTGTGGTTAAAACATACATTCTAAATCCATTTCATTTAGTGATTTAGAAGAGCTACTGTGCTCTACAGATGATAATATGAACAAATAACACTATGTAACAATTTTTTTTGTTCCTATGTAATAAGTGTTCTTTCTTAATTGCCTATGCAACGAAAATATTGGAAATAGCTATCATTCCCCTCAATATTTGCTTTTGTGACCAGGACATTGTCATTTTGGAATTTAACTTTTTTGCAGAATATTCCAGATTGATTCCAAGCTGAGTAAACTTAGGGGCCCTTTTACTAAGGCGCAAACATCCAGCAGATGTCACCAATTTATCAAGACAAATGAAAAAGTATTCCATAGAAGCATCTGCTAAGATGTGCGATGCCTGGTGGGGATCAAGATAAATCACCTTGGGCACCTCACTTCACATATGAGCACTGGCAAAAAAAACTCTGGAAAGTAACAATTTTGTTTTTCACTAGGATGGTAGAATTTTCTGCTATAAAATTTCTTAGAATGTTCAATTTTAAAAAATATTTAAATTTAAAAACTTCTAAAAGTTATATTAAAATATGTTGAGAGAATCTTGTACATATTAGCCATAGGTGAAATAAATTTATTGTTTTCATTACCACAATTTCATTTTGTTCTTCTACAGGATAGTACAGAGGGGAAAAAAGAACCATGAAGTTTGCTATCCCAAGAATTTGATGGGAGCCAACAGACCACTCAAGCAACTGCTACTTCTGCATGGTGAACCCTTCCAAATGTCGAACTGGCAAGCATGCATCTGCAATCATATATCTGAATATTACTTCACCCATCACCCCAGGGCCACATTTCCCTGAGCTCCTCATACCCAATCCCCCAGAGAGAGAGAGCGAGAGAGAGAGAGCAACTGTCTTCAGATGAGAACAGCAAGTCAGAGAGTGAGGGAGACATTGTAGATCCAGTTTATAATACCAATGGTGCAGCTGATGAGAGAAACACGTACTATCCAAATCAAAAAGTCTTAAATGACTTTGATCATAGTCTCACCAAGTCCACTGTCGAGCTTTTGACGTCTAGGCTCAAGCAGTAGAACTTGTTGGATGAAAGAGTGCAAGTCACAGATCAGAGAAAGGCATCACTAAGTTTTTTTCCACCTTCTTCACCCATCAAGATGGACTTGGCTTCTGCCACAATGTGACCAGTCTGAGGCAATTGGAATAGCCTGTAACCTGAAAGAATAGCATCTCTTCATTGACAGCTCATCTAGGAACATCAAAGCTATGATTCTCTATAATGGGAACAAGTACCCATCTTGTCCACTGGCTCGGTGCACCTCAAAGGATTACAACAGCATCAATACTTTACTAGGTACCTCAAAGTATGATGAATACGGCTGGGGAGGTCATTTGTATCATTCCTAGTAGGTCTCTAAGGCAGAGTTACCAAGTTTCCCTGCTATCTCTACCTTTGGGGACAGTAAGGAAACAAAGGTACACTATGAAAGTCAGGACTAGCCACAGCGGACTGAGTTCTCTGTGGGTAAAAACAATGTCAGATGGGAACCACTGGTGGACCTCCGGAAGGTGCTGATTCCCTGACTGGACATCAAATTGGGCCTAATGAAACAATTTGTCAGAGCTTTAGATAAGGAGTTGGCAGCCTTCAAGTAAATTCAAGACATCTTCCCTAATCTGTCTGAGGCAAAGAACAAAACTAGTGTCTTTGTCAGGCCACAGATAAAGATGATCATAGAGTGCAAGGAATTTCCCAAGAAGCTAACTAGGATGGAGAAAGCAGCTTGGAATAGCTTTGTCTCAGTGGTTTGTGGCTTCAAGGCCAAAAACTACATGGAGTTGGTTGAGAATCTGATGAAGAATTACAGTAAAATGGGCTGTAGGATGTCAAAGTCCATGTCCTTGATGCTCATCTTGAGATATTTAAGGAGGGCATACTTAGAGGAGCAAGGTGAGTGCTTCTACCAGGTATACTGGACTTTGAACGTCACTACCAAGGACAATATAATGAGAACATGATGAGAAACTACATCTGGGGGCAGATTTGTGAAAGTGACTTACAATATAATTGCAAATCTCGAAAAACTACTTGCTTCTAAATCTGTGATTATCTTTGTATAACTTCATTATAAACACATGTTAATTATGAGTCATATGTTGCTTTTTATAACTTTATAAGAATGAAAAGATGAAAATTCAGTGTTATCATATTTTAAATGGATAAATTGCAAAATTGACTATCCTGGTCACAACAGTAAAGTTTTATGGAAATAACAGTCATGTTTTATGTTTTTTTTAGGCATGAGCAATTAGGAAATTACACTTACTGCTCAGGAACAAAAATCATGTTACATAGTGTAATCTATTCAAAGATGAAAACAGTCCTTCGAAAGCACTGTAGATTCTTTCTGGATATAGGGTCTAAGAAATGTGAGAGGAAATGTGAACTGTGTAGGAAAGGGATAATATAATATACTGTATACTTATTTTATTTTATTTCTTTTATTTCTCCTATAGATCATCCAGAATACCAGAATGACATAAAGTACCTTAGACTGAATGTTGAGATTTCTACTTCACCAGCATGGAATGGCTAATGCAGAGGGTGGAAAAAGAGCTGCATATTGACCAAAGACAACTTGCTGCTGGAGAGGGGACTCATGTTATTGCCTTTGTGCCCCTAAAGTGGCTGGTGAGCCTAAAGGAAAGAAGGTCACTTCCCAAGCAATGCCCACGTCCAGAAGGGTTGAGTGACATTGAGGTGCAGACTTTTTTACAACGTTCTTTGCAGAAATTGCCTGTTGGTTGGGTGAGAGTAGAAATCCATGGCCTGAGGAAAAAGAGACTGAACTACACATTGATTTGGGATCAAGCTGAGCAGGATGATTCAGAGTTACTAGTTAGCTTTATGCAGAATGTTGCCTTGCAGAACTATAAAAACTTATGGCTCAAGGCCCACAGAGCTTATGTACAGTCATACAGTGGTATCCAGGAAACTTGCAAAGTGCAAGCCTTGAGTGCAATAAAACTGGCTCTTCAAAAGGTTTTTGGCTGTTCATTCATTCAAGTGGATAAATCTGCACAGTGCCTCTCCCCTGCCAAAGAGCATATTCTTATTGCAGGTGGTATCCCCTCATGCTCTAATATTCTCCCTGTGGAAGCAATGCTAGAATCAACAGATATGCTGTACATTATCCAGCCTTACCAACCCTATTCGTTGTATGATGTAGTCACATTTAGCCCTGCTAAACTTTCTAACAGTCATGCCAAAGTGCTCTTTATTCTCTTCAGTGTTCTGCAGGCCATAAAGGCTTGCCATCAAGAAGGTTTGGCCTGTGGAGCCTTGTCCCTTCATAGTGTTGTCATTGATGAGAAACTATGCAGCCAGCTTAGACTTAATTTAAGTGACTATGAGAAAATGGAGGTGGAGAAAACAAAAACTCGAAAAAAGCACCGTGAAAGAACTAGCAGTTTTCCTGAAAAAACAAGCCTGGAAGGATCATCTGTCTGTCAAGAAGAACTGAGGGGGTTAGTATTGGGTTGGGTGCATGGACAAGTATCTAATTTTGATTATCTTATGAAACTTAACAACTTAGCTGGGCGTCGAGAGGGAGATCCAAATTACCACCCAGTGTTACCTTGGGTAGTAGATTTTACTACTAAAAATGGCAAATTCAGGAACCTCAAAAAATCTAAATTCCGTCTCAACAAAGGAGACAAACAGCTGGAGTTTACCTATGAAATGACCAAGCAAGCTTTTGTAGCTGGTGGGACAAGTGCTGAGCAGCTGCATGTCCCTCACCACATTTCAGATGTTCTCTCTGATATCACTTACTATGTGTACAAAGCCAGAAGAACTCCGAAGGCTGTGTTGTGCTGCCATGTACGATCCCAGTGGGAACCAAATGAATATCCTTCTAGTATGGAGAGGATGCAAGCCTGGACCCCTGATGAGTGTATCCCTGAATTTTATACAGACCCTACCATCTTTAGATCTATTCACCCAGACATGCCTGACCTTGAGATTCCATCTTGGTGCAGCTCTTATGAGGAGTTCATTGATGTTCATCGCCAGCTGTTGGAAAGCAGGGAGGTCTCCCAGGATCTGCACCACTGGATTGATCTCACCTTTGGATACAAGCTAGCTGGAAAGGATGCTGTCAAGGAAAAAAATGTTTGTTTACACTTAGTTGATAATCATACTAACCTGACTAGCTATGGGGTGGTACAGCTGTTTGATCAACCACACCCTGAGCGCTTATTAGAATCTGCATATATTCCTTCTGAAGCACTTATCACAAAGTCTGTCATTAAGACCACAAGAGAGATGACAGTATGGGATGATACTCAGAATCAGGTGGCTGAAGGAATAAATGGGTTGGTCTTAGAGGCAACAGGTAGCTGGTCGGTTGACAAAACTACTACTGAAGATGATGAGTTGGAGCAAGGCATGGAAGCTCTGGATTCCATTCCTTCAGCTGGAAGAGTTTTGGATCAGCTTTCTATACTGGCCTCTTCCCAGGCAGAAAATAGAATCCTAGCCTCCCGATTCAACAGAAAGAACAAGACTGCCATTTTAGACCAGGCTGATGGGGATGAGAGAAAATTTGTACTTCCCGAGACTTATAATCCCCTCCGAGCCCTGGAAGAGTTGGAGAAATTGGATAATTTTTTAGTAAAAAGTTTAAATAGTGAAATACAATCAATAAAACAGGCTCAAGAAGTGCCCGAGGTCAGCCTCTTGGATTTCTTTCAGAGAGATATGCAAGCACTTGGAGTCATGATTGCTGAACTTGTGTTTGCTCCTAGGGTTCGTACTTTGAGGACTGCAGATTCCTTATTGGACCGTTTCCTTACCGTGCGGAAGCTCTGTAGGTATCACACTAAGGAGATCCCGGTCCCTCTGCAGTACCTACTTGAAAAATTGCTACAGCTTCATACACCAGAGAATATGTTACTTAAAAACATGAAAACTAACTGCTCTGTCACACTGTTCCAATACAAACTGATTTCCAAAGGTTTACCTCCACCTTGCCCTTCTCAGCTTCTAAGTCCATTTTGTTCCATTATTCCTTTCCCTCCTTATTTTATATCTCTGCACACATTTATTTTAACCTATCAGTCAAGGAGAGCAGAAGATGAGTCTCAAGGTCGTGAACTTGTCTTCCAGCTGTGGCAGCAGTTGGAGGGGATACTGAACAAAATTACACCTGAAGGTTTGGAGATCCTCTTGCCTTTCATCTTGTCTTTGATGTCAGAGGAGAACACTGCTGTCTATGCAGCTTGGTATCTCTTTGAGCCAATAGCTAAAGCCTTAGGTCCAAAGAATGCCAATAAGTACCTTCTGAAGCCTCTGATTGGTGCATATGAGAATCCTTCCCATCTCCATGGCCGATTCTACCTCTATACAGACTGCTTTGTGGCACAATTAATTGTCCGACTGGGGCTCCAAGCATTTCTGGCTCATTTGCTCACTCATGTCCTTCAGATTCTTGTTGGTGTTGAGAACTCCAAGGAAGAAAGCAAAACCTTTGGAGGAACTGCAGAAGATGAGGAAAGTGGAGGTGGAACCCCTGTGTCCTGTTCTTTTGGTGAAGAAAGAAAAAATGATGATGAACATAGCCCTTCTGAGCTAGAGCTACTGGACTATACATCAGGAGTCAGCTTTCATGATCATGTCTATGTGACAGAAAGTGAGGATTTCCAGAATGGTCTTTATGTGAGTGAATCCCTGGAGCCCCATGAACAGGAGGCTTTAAGCATAGGAAGACTGAGTAACAAGAGCAGCTCTAGTGAGGTATCGCTGGGTGAGGACAAGCCCACAGATGGTGATTCTCTTA
The DNA here is from genome assembly GCF_902459505.1 of Geotrypetes seraphini. Classification (NCBI taxonomy): domain Eukaryota; kingdom Metazoa; phylum Chordata; class Amphibia; order Gymnophiona; family Dermophiidae; genus Geotrypetes; species Geotrypetes seraphini. The sequence goes on from NC_047098.1 coordinate 29,374,729, forward strand.
AGGAGAAGAGTAGCTTAAAGTCTGTGGACAGTAGTCAGGACCTGAAGCAGAGTGAGGAATCTGAGGAAGAGGAATGTGATGCTACCATAGAACTCCAAGAGCTTGTCCTTCCTGTAAGCAATGATATTTCCATGGATGCTGTTTTGCCCAATGAAAATACAGAACAAGAGGAGGAAGAGCATGAATTGAATGACCAATCTGAGGAAAAAGAGCAGAAGATCCTCCTGGGTAAGAACCTCTGGGTTGTTCTATATTGATACTGTGTACTTAGTAAGCATGCTAAATATTCATGTGGATCTGACCTTTGGTAAGGGTGAGTATAATTATAGTGATCACAAGCAGAGTTAACTTGGCTTCATAAATGCTCTGAGGGTGTCTCAGAATTTATACAGTATTTAGAACTTAGACTTTTCTATTTGGTCTTTCGATAAGCCTTTTTCTGAGCATTACCCTTGGAGACAAAGCACTAAAGAACCTCAGTAGAGCCCCGACTGAAACGTATGGAGGCGATTTTTGAAGGGTTAGGTGACATTTCCATATATTGTATAAATCTGCAAACACATGTAAGTAGTGGTTTTAGTAAAGCTGCTGTTTACACATATGTGGTGTGAGCAGACTTTTCAGGTATACATGTATTCCATATTTTACAATGGCCTTTATATCTGCTTCGATTCACCTGTAACTGTGAGCGAAAGCTTGAGCCAGCAGTCATGTTTACCTCTCTGGCAAAGCCAATACTTGACACTTTAAGCTGGGTTTTGTTTTGGAATATGGCTCCTTCATTAATTCTCTATAAATATGCAGGTTTCCAAAATTTGCCATTTACACATGAAATTAGCAAAGTTATCGTGGGCCTGATTTTATATCAGGGTGCCTATGTGAGAAGTCCAGAAAAGGTGCTTATTTAAGCAACATATGCATCTATGTGCATTATAGGCATGCAGAACTAAACCCAGCAGCACACAGATATCAGTGTACATTTACACATGCCCAGAAATGTCAAATGTGTGCATGAATTTTATAAAATATGAGTATATCACAGTTGCACCACTGCTCTGCCCAAACTACATCCCTCAGATTTGTCTGTGTGTGATCTGCATAGATGTTATGTTCTTATGTTATGAGGCACCACATTTGTATATATGTAAAGTATATTACAGGGCGATTTCATAATAGGCATATTCTGTGTGAAAAAGCCTTTACATGTGGATAAACCTTAGTAAAATTACTCCCAATGTGGCTATGTAATGACATATACTTGTGCAAAGTGATGCCATTTTTTTCTCTGTTTTTTCTTTTGTAAAATGACTTTTGATGTGTGTTGCACCAAGTACACATACTTTAAAAATTTTGAAAAATAATTACAAAGAAAAATCGTGTTTACAATATGGTAAAAATATACCAACTAAACTAACTATAAGTAAAAAAACCAAAACAAGTCCAATACACCACATTACGGCAAGCCAACCTTAGAGTAAGGATGAAACGGTATGTTATAATCTCCTTCTAATATCCATCAAAAAGAAGATATTAAACCCAGCAATAAATTACTATTTATTCCAGTTACTTGTTCAAGAAGTAGGCTTCCAGTTGAGAAGGATCATTAAAGACATGCTTAGCTACTTGATAGGGTATGAAACTTTTACATGGAAAACACAGAGAAAAAAAAGTTGCACCAATAGTAAGAAATTCCCTCCTCAGCTGAGGTGTTTTAGACACATCAGGAAATATGTAATCTTTAGGCCATGATAAATTACATCTTTCTTGGATAAATAGGCTTTTAAAACTGATAATTTTTTTTTCTGACCTATAATACGTACTTTTAAAAAATGGCATTATGCTTATTTTATAAAAGGCTCTGTCATAAGTGAGCATGGCAATAGCACCCCCCCAAAAAAAAATGTTGAACATCCCAATGCTGAATTGGTTCATTCCTCCCACTGCCAATGTCATTTCCTTACCCTTTGCTTCCCTATATACAAAGTAATTAGGCAAATTATACCTATTCTGTTTGGAGCCTAGAGTATTGGTGTTCTGATGTAGATGCCCTATAGAACTTTAGGCTGTACATGTTCAGCTGTTATGCCAAATATTTTTATGATAAGGTTGCTTAAATAAATGGACACCAAAGCAAACATTCTACCACCTTCACATGTTTTGTACATTTCACCCAAGCTAGCTCAGACCTGTGGGATACAGTCTTCTCACTAGCATATGGAAGTAGAACAGACTGAAGCAGAGTGACTCATCTTTCGGTGCTGCCATCTGGCTATTCTGTCTTCAAATAGGAGAAAGACAAGGCTGACATACTCAATCAATCAAAATGGGTCTTTATTTAAATTGTACAAATGTTAAGAGAGTCCCAACAAGGATCCCTGTATTGGCGCAACTGGATAACACCTTCTTCAGGGGACACTGGATTGCATTGTACTTTCCAAACGTGCTATAGTAAAATCGCTAGGCGGTCCATGCTGAACGCTGCAAAAACAGGGATCCTTGTTGGGACTCTCTTAACATTTGTACATTTTTAAATAAAGACCCATTTTGGTTGATTGAGACGTCCACCTGTCTTTCTCCTGTTTGTGTATCCTTATCCCAAGACAAGGGGTTCTTCTTTTTGTGCCTGCTTGATTATTCTGTCTTCAAGACATGGATCGTTTCACCCATTTTGCAAGCATAAAATTACAATTTTACATAAGAACATAAGAACATAAGAACTGCCATCTCCGGATCAGACCTTCGGTCCATCAAGTCCGGCGATCCGCACACGCGGAGGCCCTGCCAGGTGTACACCTGGCTTAATTTATAGTCCACCATATCCTTATATGCCTCTCTTAGGGAGATATGCATCTAGTTTGCTCTTGAAGCCTAGGACGGTCGATTCCGCAATAATCTCCTCTGGGAGGGCATTCCAGGTGTCAACCACTCTCTGAGTGAAACAGAACTTCCTGACATTAGTCCTGAACCTGTCCCCCCTTAGCTTCAGTACATGTCCTCTAGTCTGTGTCAAATTGGACAATGTAAATAATCTTCTCTGCTCTATTTTGTCGATTCCTTTCAGTATTTTGAAGGTCTCGATCATATCACCACGCAGTCTCCTTTTCTCAAGGGAGAACAATCCTAGTGTTATAAGTCTGTCCTCGTATTCCAGTTTCTCCATACCCTTCACCAGTTTTGTTGCTCGTCTCTGCACCCTCTCCAGCAGTTTTATATCCTTCTTTAGGTAGGGAGACCAATGTTGGACGCAGTATTCCAAGTGCGGTCTGACCATTGCCCTATAAAGCGGCATTATAACTTTCTCCGATCTACTCGAGATTCCTTTCTTTATCATGCCCAACATTCTATTTGCCTTCTTTGCTGCTGCCGCGCATTGTGCCGACGGCTTCAGGCTCCTATCTATCAGTACACCCAGGTCCTTTTCTTGTTCACTCTTCCCCAGAGTTGCACCTGACATTGTATACTCGTATTCCTTATTCTTATTGCCTAAATGCATTACCTTGCATTTCTCCACATTGAACTTCATCTGCCATTTCTCCGCCCATGTTTCTAACCGACACAAATCTCTCTGGAGTTTCTCTCTATCCTCCTGCGATCTGATTGCCCGGCATAGTTTTGTATCGTCTGCAAACTTGATGATCTCACTGGATGTTCCTTCCTCCAGGTCATTTATATAAATATTAAAAAGGATCGGTCCAAGTACCGAGCCCTAGCCACTAGTCACTTTCTCCCAGTCGGAGAACTTCCCATTTATGCCCACTCTCTGCTTTCGGTTTTCCAGCCATTTGCCTATCCATCTTTGTATATCCCCCTCTATGCCATGGCTTTGTAGTTTCCTGAGAAGTCTTTCGTGTGGAACTTTGTCGAACGCTTTCTGGAAGTCCAAGTATATTATGTCCACCGGCTTCCCACTATCAATTTGCTCGTTCACGGTCTCAAAAAATTGGAGTAAATTCGTCAAACATGATTTCCCTTTCCTGAATCCATGTTGACTGGGTTTCATCAAGTCGTGTGCGTCCAAGTGCCGGACTATGCTATCCTTGATCAGTGCTTCAACCATCTTGCCGGGGACAGACGTAAGACTCACAGGTCTATAGTTGCCTGGTTCCCCTCTCGATCCTTTTTTGAAAATTGGGGTGACGTTCGCTATCCTCCAGTCGTCCGGTATCTGTCCAGTTCTGATTGTCAGGTTTGCAAGTTTTTGCAATAACTCTCCGATTTCAACCTTCAATTCCTTTAAGACTCTCGGGTGAATTCCATCCGGTCCAGGGGATTTGTCACTTTTAAGTTTGTCGATCTGATAGTATATCTGGTCTAAGTCCACTTCAACTGTGGTGAGGCTGTCTTCTATTTCTCCTGCAAACACTTTCTCCGCTTCAGGTATTGTTGAGGTGTCCTCCTTCGTAAAGACGGACGCAAAGAAGGAATTTAGTTTGTCTGCGATTTGTTTATCTTCCTTGATGTACCCTTTTCTTCCCTGGTCGTCCAGGGGTCCCACTGCCTCTTTTGCAGGTTTTTTCCCTTTCACGTATCTAAAGAAGGGCTTGAAGTTTTTGGCCTCCTGGGCTATTTTTTCCTCATATTCCTGTTTTGCATCCCTCACCGCCTTGTGACATTTCTTCTGATCATCTTTATGTTTGTTCCAGGCTTCGGTTGTCTTTATGCATTTCCATTTTTTGAAGGAGTCCTTCTTTTCTTTTATGGCTTCCTTCACCTGTATGGTAAGCCATGCCGGTTCTCTTTTGCTCTTTGTTCTCCGATCTTTGGATCCAAAGTTGAGGTATTTTCTTTTTTTCACAAAGATTAAATGTTGGAATCCCAGTCTACAATGTGTATCTGTTCGCTAAACTGAAGAACTTGTTTCTAAATGTAAACATTTTTCTTGAATTTTCTTTGTGTTATTTTTAAAATAGTCTTTTTCTATGTCTCATTATGTTATGATATTGCTACAGCCCCAAAAAAGTCTAAGGCTTTTTAACCATGCTATGGCATCAAGAAATTTCTGTTGATGGGAATTAAAATGTACCTTGCCATTATGATTATGCACATTTCTCTTAAGTTTACATCATGTAAAAGTAAATTTTGGGTTAAAAATTAGAAGCCAATACACAAAAGAACTTGTGTGATTGGTAACAGTGCTGATTATGTAAGCTTTTTTTTCTTTAAAACACAGCACTTAAAACAGAGAATATTGGACACACAAATTGTTACATGGCCAAAGTTATCTATCCAGAAACAAGGTATGATTTGAGGTATTCTGGGAGCAGTGTCACTTAACTAATAACTTAATTTTTAAACGGTGATATTCAACTGCTAAATATACAGTATATTATTACCATGGTATAAATTCCACCCGAGCTCCCCCTGATGTATGGGAGAGGGAAAGTTTGCATGGTTAACAAGGCGTACTTAACTGTTATATATAGAAATATAGACATACGATGACAGATAAAGGCCAAATGGCCCATCCAGTCTGCCCATCTGTAGCATCCACTATCTTCTCCTCTCCCTAAGAGATTCCACGTGTCTGTCCCACGCTTTCTTGAATTCATACACAGTGTTTGTCTCCACCACCTCTACCGGGAGAGCATCTACCCCCTTTCTGTAAAAAAGTATTTCCTTAGATGTCTTGGATGCGCCGAGGACATGCGTTCACGTGGCACAACAGCGACATTGTCCCCCGAAGAAGGCTATCTACTAGCTGAAACGCTCTAAATCTAGTGAGAGCGTCGGGCAGTTCATGGTTCCCCAACGTTGGTTCTGGCTGGAAAGCCATCAAGATAAGTGTTGTTGCTCTTCTATAAAGTACATATTTAGACAAATATATAATTGATGAAGTTAAATAATCAAAAAATTGCACTCTCCAGTTAGTCAGTTTTTTAACTAATTTATCATTAATTAAATATTTAATAAATTAATAAATAATCAAATTTGAGGTTAGGAAGGAGGTTTTGAAATAAATGATTACATCACATGCATTCAGAATGAGGACTTGAAATAACATCCAAGTTATAAGAGGTCTCTACTGAGAATTATGCATATTTATGAAACTTCAACCTCATAGATTTTGTGGACGAGTCCTATTTTTAAATTAGGGTATTGTTTACATGTTTAGAACAAGTGGATTAATAAAAATTTAACCATTTATAAATTAAGACACTTTATGTGTGAAATAAAAATTGTTGAATGAAGGTATTACAAGTTATCCTTTAGACCCCCTATTTGGCTGGTTTGTACCCAAAGACTTACTGGCATGAACAAAGGTGAACCACTTAACGGGATTCAAGACTAAGACTCAGCCATCTAAATCTTCTCAGAAGAGGCAGAAATTGCAAAAGCCTCAGAAACCTCAGACTTCTGCTCCTTGGAAACCAGCTCGGTCTTTTTGACATGTTTCTAGAGAGCATAGTCAGAATACCCCCATCTCAACCACCTCCCCAACCTATCGGAGGTTGACCTCTCATATATCATCAATATTTGACTCTCATTACCACAGACACCTGGGTCCTCAAAGTCATTCAGGAGGGCTACTCTATTCATTTCATCAACATTCCTCCAAACAACTCTCCAAGAGAGATCTCTTTCACATCTCAACAGTTGTCCGTTCTTCAGGAAATTGAAGCTCTGCTTCAACTAAGTGCTATAGAAGTACTACTCCCTTCTCAGAAAAATTAGGGGTTCAGGTATTTCCTAATTCCAAAGAAGACAGGATGTCTTCAAACCATTTTTGACCTCCAAGCCTTCAATAATATTTAGTCAAAAGAAAAGTTTTGCATGTTATCCCTGGGAACCCTATACCCACTTCTAGAATGAAATGATTGGCTGTGCTCTCTAGACCTCAAAGAGGCCTATATGCACATATCCATACACCCCAAACAGAGAAAGTTTCTTCATTTTCGTGAGAATCATCAGCATTCCCAATACAAAATTCTGCCATTTGGCCTTGCTTCATCTCCCAAGAGTATTCACAAAGTGCCTGGTGGTGGCAGCAGCAACCCTCCGTACCCACGGGTTTCAAGTATTTCTGCATCTGGACGATTGGTTGATAAAAGCTGCATCACCTCAGCAAGTGCATTCAGCAACTCAAGTGACCATAGCTTTTTTCCAACTTCTAGGATTTGAAGTCAACTTTCCAGTCTCATCTACAACTCTCTCAAGTGTTGGAGTTCATAGGAGCCATGCTCAACACCAATCTTCTACAGGCTTTCCTACCCCAACAAAGACAAAACACCTTGCTTCGCTTTTGTAATAATATGTGCACTTTGCAAAACATCTCAGCAAGACAAATAATGCGTCTCATGGATCTCATGGCATCCAAAGTTCATGTAACTCCCTTCGCTCAACTTCATCTCAGATCAGCTCTGAGGCCCTAGCATCTTGGAAGTCTCAGGCCACAGATTCCTTATCCTAACAGATCAGTCACCTCGCCTCTTTGTCAGTCTCTCCAGTGATGGTTGAATCTGACAAATCTTTCCAGAAGCTTGCTGTTTCACATTCCTCCACATCACAACATGCTCACGATGGATGCATCCATGTATGCTTGGGGAGCTCACCTAGACAGTTTCAGGACTCAGGGTAGTCTGCTTGAGAGAAGACATTCCACATCAACCTGCTAGAGTTGCAGGCAATTCACAATGCTCTGAAAACATTTCATGATCATCTCTCCAATCAGGTCCTTGTTTGCACAGACAATCAAGTAGCCATGTATAACAAGCCATCAACAAGCAGGGTGGAACAGGCTCTCTTCCTCTGTGTCAAGAAACTGAGCACATTTGGAAATGGGCAATTCCTCAAAACATATTTCTCAAAGGAAACAGAATGCTCTAGTCGACAAGCTCAGCAGATTTCTTCGGCCCCACTAGTGGACTCTCAACTACAAAGTCTTACGCCACATCTTCTCACTATGGGGGACGCCTCAGATAGACCTGTTTGTGTCTCTCCCACAACCACAAGTTGCCTCAATTCTGCTCCAGACAGTACTCTCCTCATCGTCTGGAGGTGGATGCGTTTCTTCTGGGTTAGTCACACAAGTTTCTGTATGCGTTTCTGCCAATCCCTTTAGTTCTGAAGACGTTAATCAAACTGAAACAAGAGTCGACCACCATGATCCTAATAGCTCCTTGGTGGCCCAGACAGCCTTGGTTTTCCCTTTTATATCAACTGAATGTCAAGGATCCAATGCCATTGCAGATATTTCCATCTCTGCTCACTCAGAATCAAAGATTTTTGTTACATCCCAGTCTACAGTCTCTGCACCTAACAGCTTGGTACCTCTCGACCTAACTTCAGCAGATTTCAGTCTTTCTGAACCAGTACAAGCCATTATTGTTGCTTCTAGAAAACCTTCTACTTAGCATTGCTATCGACTCAAGTGGACACACTTCACATTGTGGTGTAATTTCCATCACCTGGATCCCTCCACATCTTTTATTCCTTCCATATTGGAATTCATATTCCATATTGGAATTGGAATTCCATATTCTCCATTTATCCAACTCTGGACTTAAGACCACTTTGGTCAGAGTTCACCTATTAGTGCTTACCATGCTCCTTTCAACAGTAAACCTCTGGCTACTTATTTGCTTGTTTCCCAGTGTATGAAAGGTCTCTTGAACTTGAAACCTCCACTAAACCCACCTTAAGTTGTCTGGGACCTCAACATGGTTCTCGCCAGTCTGATGATGCTGCCATTTGAACCACTGGCATCTGCTCATCTTAAAAGTTTCTAACTTGGAAAGTGGTAGTCTTTATCTCTGTCACTTCTGTTCATCGAGTGAATGAACTTCAAGCACTTGTTTGTGACCCAACTTTTACAGTGTTTCATCATGACAAGGTGGTTGTTGGAACTCATCCTAAATTCCTACCCAAGGTAGTCATGGAATTTCATCTGAATCCATCCATTGTGTTTCCTGTCTTCTTTTCAAAGCTTCATTCTCACCCTGGAGAAACTGCTCTTCATACATTGAACTGTAAACTTGCCTTACTATTTACAAAGAACTAAGCCACACAGGATTCCACCTCAACTGTTCATCTCTTTTATTCCTAACAGGTTGAGCCTGCTATAACCAAACTATTTCCACATGGTTAGCAACCTGCATGTCCTTCTGTTATGCTCAGGCTGTGCTGCAGCTCAAGGGATGTGTTACAGCACACAAGGTCCGAGCTATGGCAGTATCAGTGGCTTTTTTTGCATTCCACTCCCATTGAAGATATTTGTAAAGCAGCTACTTGGTCCTCAATTCACACATTTACATCTCATTACTGTCTAGAATCCTATTCCAGATGAGATGATCGTTTTGGCCAAGCAGTTTTACAGAATTAATTTTCTTCCTAATGGCCAACTTTCCCATCATCCCATTCAGTAAGCTAGGGAGTCCCACATGTGAAAATATGCTGCCTGCTTGTCCAAGGATAAAACACAGTTTACTTACCGTAACAGGTGTTATCTGAGGACTACAGACAGATATTCTCACATCCCTCCCACCTCCCCTGGTTGGCTTCTTAGCTTGCTTACGAAACTGAGGAACCACGAGCTGATGCCAGATGGGAAGGCACTTGCGCATATGTGGTGTGGGCAGTCTCGAAGCTTTTTTATCAAGTTTAAAGTGACAGTACACTTTATTACTGTCCGTACTGGGCTCCGTGAATGGCATCACCCCACATGTGAGAATATTTACCTGCTGTCCCCGGATAACACCTGTTATGGTAAGTAACTGTGCTTTCTCTGCCCTCCCTCCCTCATCCCCATGGCACACAGTCACATTGCTCCCTTCACAATCCTCGTGGCACACACTGAGCCATTGGCAAAAGCTCACTCTCGCTCCACCTCCACCTCCTGTTGAAATTGTGTGGCAAGAAGAGAAGGGAATGAATGGCTGCACATCAGGCTCTCTTCCTGTACTGTCCTAGACCTGACTGCTCAAGTACAAGTCTAAGCTGGCACAGAAGGAGAAAGTGGTTCAATGTGTAACCATTCACTTCTCATTTTACCGCACAATTTCAGCACTGTGCAGTTGTGCAGAATTCCCTCAGGAGTTACATAAAATTTGAAACAGTCTATATTAGATATGCAGTTGAATATTGACCTCTGTCTTCAAATGAATTTTTTTTTTTTAAATTCGGACTAGACAACATTGTTTTATATTTTGTAGATGCTTCATTTTAAGTGGGCAGGGAACGAGCATATATACGATATACACAATGTAATGTAAAGAAATCTAAAGATGATATATGATTAGTACCTGCAGGGCAGCAGAAATAGCAAAGAAAGAGAAAAATCAGGGTGGAACCTTTTAGCAGTCATCAGCTTACCTAGCTGTGCAACATCCCATTCTTTGCAAGAATACTATTCAAATTCTACTGCCTACTATTTAAAACCATAAATGGAGACAGCCCAGCCTACCTAAACAACTGCCTAATCCAAACTACCTCAACCAGGCATAGGAGAATCCACAAACCATTCACGCATCCCTCAATCAGAGACGTCAAATGAAAAAAATGGTACGATGGCCTTCTAGCCACACAAGCAGCAAAACTAGACTACCAACTCTCCAATTTACTGATAATGACCCCAGACTGCAAATCATTCAGAAAAGAAATAAAAACTTTGCTATTCAAGAATTTTCAAGTTTAATAAAAATTTGATTTGATCACAAAATCATAATTCAATGCGATTTACAATTAATGATAAAATTGGGGTAAAAAAGAAAAACACATTAATCAAAGCAGACTGTTAAAACAACTTTAGACCAACCAAACACATAAGGTAAAAAATAAAGGATTAAATATAATTTATAAACAAATAAAAAGGGCGAGGTGATGAAACAAGATGGGGAAAAAGATACCTGCTCAATTTTCACCTATCAGCATTACTAGTACTCTAACACACATCCTGAATATATAAAATTTGCATAACTCAGTTAAAAGCGTCCTTAAAAAGCCAGCTTTTCAGGAGACTTTTAAACTTACTAAGTAATTTTTCTTCCCTTATATTGATTGGGAGCGTATTCCAGATTTGAGGGGCCGTGACGGAAAAGATCGTGTCTTTCCTTGAATAAATGAGTCTCAGTGAAGGGACTAAGAGGAGAGATTTCTCTTCTGATCTTAAGGATTTTGTAGGAATATAAGGGATTAGAAGAATCCTGGAAGACAAACTAACACCGCAAGACTCGTCCCAATTCTCTGAAGCACCCGCTCTACTCTTCAATTCCTCTGGAAATGGCCAGATAACTCCTTTTGTAATCCGCCTTGAACCGCAAGGTAATAGCGGAATAGAACTCACCAATGTAATGATTACTCTAGTTACAGGAAGACCATGGTAGAGGATGGGTCAGGGTTGCTGTACATTCTAACAGCCCTCTTCCACTATGTGTATGTTCATATGACTTTTTCTTGGGAGATACTCAAAGGCCTATGACATATAAAGGGTTAAGAACCACTGCAGTAGACACAGGACAGGGTCTTATGGAGAATCATATTACATGGATGATGTTTCAAGATGCTAATTGTTTTTCATGCCCAGCTTGATTTATTGTAGATATTGGTTTTGTCTTAGGCTGATACACTTGTATGTGTCAATATATCATCTCAAACAGGAATTTTCCCAGATAGACTTAAAAGATCCATTATCTGTTTGCATTACAAAAACAAAATCTAACTTAGAAGCCTTGGTAGTATCAGAATATAAGCTTTTCTTCAGTTTTCCTTATCTGGTCACACTAATTGAATAGTTGACTGCTGTGTGGCGTGGACAGGGAATTAATGAGCAAACTTCTTTAGGCATGCCTATCTGTTGAAATCATTCTGCGACTCTCTTTGACAGCCTGACCTTGAGTTTCCTCTTCTGCAGATGGAAAAGAGCAACACCAGACAATGAATGAGTTGGGTTGCTCACAAGTCCACCATTATCCTGGGCAAGCCTTATCTTTGCAAAGGAAATTCAGTTCTGGATGTCTGGCTATGGAGGGAGGAAAGGAGCCCAGGTCTGGCTGGAACTGGGGGAAGGGATTGATAGTGGAGGAGGAGGCACCCAGGCTTGGTTAAGTGGTATGTGGGAGATGGAGAGCTGAGGTCTTATGTGCTAAGATTTGTTTGCTGTGTGGTTTTGTCTCGTCTTGATTTTTATGACAAGTGTGTGTCTTCATAAACATTTTATTTTATTGAGACAGTTGATTCTATATATCATGCCTGTAAAAGCACAAAGCTGCAAATTGCTGAAGGTCACACCATAGTAGTCCAATGATGCATCTTCAGTGGACTTAGATTTGCACAGAATTCCACTTATGAATAAAACATTTCTGTCTTATTTTTTTGTGAGCTTTTTGCTACTGGATGGGTAGTAAGTATAAAAAATAAACTCCTTAAATAACCCCCCCACCCCCCACAATTCTGAGCTGCTTTCATTTGTCCACCTAATGCCTAATGACCCCCAGTGCCTACCTGGACACGTTATTTTTACTTCATAGGGATTCAGTCTCTATGTTGATTCAAACCTCCATCACTGCACCACTTCTCTTCTTAAACTCTCTCCAGGAATGAAAGCTTTTGTTTGAACTAAAACCTTTTAAAGCATTATCTGGATTTAACGTGTAGCAGTTCCTGAACCTGAAACTTGAGGACCTGAGTTTCCTGATATTGACTGACACTCCCAGATTCTTCTGTAAAGGCAACAATCTGGACTGCTGAGAAGTTTAATAATCAGTTTAGAAAGTGTTTCTGTTAATGCTCAGGCTTAGCTGCTAGAGTTATAACTGTTGCTTCCCTTCCCACCCACTCCCAAGTGATACAGACCAAGGATCTGAAGAGAACTTTTCAGTAAATGATGCAATAACAAATTGAGTGGATTGATAACTTCTCTTTTTGCAATACATCTTGTAGAATGAATATTATAATCCTGTTTTGTTTTTCTTTTAGATACTACCTATAAGATGGTGAGGTGGCTGTCAGCTAAGTTAGGGCCCACTGTGACCTCTCGAACTATAGCTCGGAACCTATTGCGCCTACTTACATCCTGCTATGTTGGTAATGTTTCCCCTTTTTTATTTATAAAGAATTATTTTGCAATGTTGTAATGCTATTTTTCTTTTTCCATATCAAGTAAGTACAGTTTGAAAGTTTATGAGCTAAGGAATTGTTTTTTGACCCTCTATGGAATTATTTAAGAGAATGTTTCCAGAAACTGTAGGCAACTTATCTAGTGTTTTATATAGTTTTAAAGAAAAACAGTGGTGCTGATTCACCAAATTTTTATTTATTTGCATTATAATATGATTTCTATTGCAGTGGGTCTAGTGATCCTGAATGCTAGGGTCTTGTATCTGAACAAGCAAATTGCTTGCAGAAAATTCAATCATGTTTTTACTCTACCTCCTTCCCAGGGAGCTGCTCCTGCCCCCTCAGTTTATTTCTGCAAGCAATTTGCTTTGAAGTGTTTTTGATCTGCTCTGAGGTCTTATTATTTTCAGGTATTTTTTCTCAGTGTTCTTTGGAGGCTCAGTGCCTGGAGGTTCTCACTTTGCAGGACCTCTGCCTGGGAGAAGATGCGGACTCGCACAGTGGAAGTCTGTCTGCTAGCAGGATCAACCTCTTGGCGACATATGTGATAGGTTTTGAAAGTTGGAAGAGGACTATTTGCTTGAAAATGAAATTATTGGGTATGGACTCGAGAGATGATAATTTATGATTTGAATATATTAAGGCTTTAGTAAATTTTTTACCTCATCCTAACCCTTATAGTATTGATTGGAAGTGACCTCTGAAGTCATTCCAAAGAAAAGGAGGCTGGCGTCTCTAGAGCCTCGATTTCCAGATGGATTAAGATGGCCATTTCCTCCGTGTATGTGAACTATGCTAAACAGCCACCGATTGCATTGAAAGTGCACTCCACTTGGGTGGAAACTAGGGCTCTTTCGCCTGAGGAGATTTGTAGAGTGGCTACATGATCTACCCTTCATACCGTTACCAGATTCTATAGGATGTAGCAGCCAGGAAAGACGCTGCTTTTATTTCCACTGGTCCATAGGTGTTAGAAGGTTGAAGAACACTGCTCTACATCATCGCTAAAATCCATCCCTTCTTTTCTGAGCATGCTGCCAAGACCTTCGTTGCCTCTTGCCTGATTACTGCAACTCACTTCTCGCAGGTCTCCAGCTAAGCCACATCTCTCCCCTTCAATCTGTTCAGAACGCTTCTGCATGCCTCATATTCCACCAGTCCAAACTCTCAAGAAATGGCAAAAATGTCACCTTAGAAGATTAATAGTCTACTTGTATCCAAATTTCTAAGGTACTGAGTATACTGTGCTTCAGCTCCCCCTTCTCATATTCAATATATTTGTTTCTTTAAGACCTCAGAACCACCACTCCTCCATCCCACACTAGGTGTTTCAACGGGGAGATTCAAGTGGTGAACTCCTCACCGGTCTTCCTTGTTATAATTTAAATTAGTGCATAACCCTTGTAACTCTTATTACTCATTAGTTTGTAATTAATATTACTTATCTTAGTAATGGTGATATGTTAAATTCTCACAATGAGTTAAGCGATAGGACCTGACATGTTTCACCAAAGTTTCGTCAGGAATCCACACTAAAACAAATCACATCATCCGGATTAGTAACCCTCAAATCCATTACTTAAGAGCTGTATCAATAATCTTTTTCTTACCAAAACCGCTGTCATCCAACTTACTGTCCGTTTCTGTTTGTAAGATGGCGGCCACTTCTTAGGGCTCTCATTATATACGCTTCCTGCTAAGAGACCGCCTCCCTGGGTTTGACTGGTCCAAGAAGAACCCGCCTCCTGCCCCCCAGGGCGCATGCTCCCCAATCAACCTGCTGATCTAATTCATTAGCTAAGAAAAGCCCATGAACATAAACAAGTCAGAACACAGAAGCCCACTCGACTTCAGCATTCAACTCTTGCGGTGCAACCGTGTTAAGTCTGTGGATCCATCTCTGTTCCTTCAAATTTAAGTCTCTCTCCATATTCCCACCCACCCTCCCATCTTGTTGTAAGCTGCCAATTACTCTCCTTCTTAATTCAAACACCGTATGTTTAAAGTTGATCATATGGTAAACTATCGGGGCTTGAATGAGGGCTTTATTAATCCGAGATTTGTGCTCGTTCAACTGAGTTTTAATCGAAAGGCTCGTCCTCCCTATATAGATAAGATTGCAGGGACATATGATCGCATAAACGACCCACTTACTATTACAGTCAGTATTGCATCTGGACACGATAGTGGTGTGCTTCCCCAGTACCTCCCATTGTGCACCATCTATAGTTGTCTCACACCACTGGCATTCCCCACATTGTAAATGTTGACTCTTATCAGAAGTGTTAATGTAGTGGAATTTTTTTAAATTTAAAATTTGTCCTATCGTCTTCCCCCTTGTCAGGTCCTAACACTTAACTCATTGTGAGAAATGAACATATCACCATTACTAAGATAAGTAGTATTAATTACAAACTAATGAGTAATAAGAGTTACAAGAGTTATGCACTAATTTAAATTATAACAAGGAAGACCGGTGAGGAGTTCACCACTTGAATCTCCCCGTTGAAACACCTAGTGTGGGACGGAGGAGTGGTGGTTCTGAGGTCTTAAAGAAACAAATATACTGAATATGAGAAGGGGGAGCTGAAGCATAGTATACTCATATTCCACCAGTGACATTATATTCACTTTACCCCTCGCCTGAACTTGCTTCACTGGCTCCCTGTCCATTTCCACATCGAATTCAAACTTCTCTTATTGACCTTCAAGTGTATTCTCTCTGTGACTCCTCAGTATCTCTCTTCCTCTATTACCCCCTATGCTCTGTCTTGGAAACTCTGCTCATCTGATAAGTCTGTAACCTCACATTCTTAATGCATTCTGCGTCATTTTTTCAATCAAGTTCCTTATATTCAACTTGATGTATTTTATCTGTTCTATGTATTATTTCTTTCCCTGCCATGCCGGTATTTTCTGCATTATATTGTAAATGCTTTCTGTCTTTATCTGTTTTTAAGTCCATTATTCTAATTTGTATTTTATCTGCATCCCATGTATTAGCTCACCTTGTTGTGAACCACCTAGAACTTTTTTGGTATGGTAGTATATAAGAATAAAATTATTATTATTTTGAGACTGCATTTAAATCTTAATCCTACCACATATTAGTCCCCTATCCCTGCCATCCCATCAGCCCCCTTCTTACTCCCCACATGAGCAACAGGTATTAGATTCCCCCCTTTTTGTCCTGTGTGTCTGTCGGTTATGATTAGATTATAAGTTTTTGCGAGCAGGGACCATCTATTGTGTGTTTAATGTACAGTGCTGCATGTGCCTGGTAGCGTTATAGAAATAATCAATAGTGGTAGTACATTTTTATTTCCCAGCTGATTTCTGGCTTTTCCTTCACTAATTTGCTTGAAACGATTCTGTTTTATCCCACGTCTGATTTCTGTTATTGATTTTTGCCTGCGCTGGGAGGTGGTTTCATTACTGCTGCCAGTTGTGTCTCGTGCCAGGTAGAACAGAGCAGTCGTCATTGTCCCCTCACCATAGAGAAGGACAAGTCAAATTTTCACAGACTTGGGAGATGAGAGCTATATCCCCTATACATCTTGGGGTGGAATATTTTGCTAAGGGAGGTTCAAAACCTCCAGCAGTGGGTGTAAGAGTAGTGCACCAATTGAGATCCAGCTTAATTAAGCCAAGTGGAAAGTACCTTTCATATGCAGACAGGTTAGAAAGGCTGGAGAAGCAGAGACTCGGAGAAGACATGATAGAGACATACAAGATCGTGAAAGGCATAGAGAAGGTGGAGAGGGACAGATTCTTCAGCCTATGGGGAACCACAAGAACAAGGGGGCACTCGGAGAAATTGAAAGGGGACAGGTTCAGAACCAATGCTAGAAAATTCTTTTTCACTCAGAGGGACCTGAATGTGCTTCCGGAGGATGTGATAGGACAGAGTACATTACGGGGGTTTCAAAGAGGGATTGGATAAATTCATGAAGGACTCGGGGATTGAGGGATACAGATAGGGGTAGAGATAGGACTATGAAGGTTAATAGATAGAAGGGAAAAGGGGAATAAAGGGTTTCGGACAAAGAATCACTTTACAGGTCATGGACCTGATGGGCCACTGCGGGCTGCTGGGCGCGATGGACTTCTGGTCTGACCCAGCGGAGGCAACTTCTTATGTTCTTATGTACCCCACCTTTATGCCATTTGTGTACATTCCTGGGAGGAAAAAATATAAAAGCAAGGTTGGCATGTAAAAGCAAGGTTGGCAGACCGGCCTGTGCTCTCAGCAGGCATGAATATCTTGGAAGAACCAAATAATGCCACATACAGTATCTAGGAGGCCGGCAACATGCTGGAGGGGAGAGTAAAGGGTAGGCTTCAAGCACTGAATATCTTTTTTTTCAGGTCCTTCTAAATAACTCTTTAACTCTTTTGACACTGAATAACAGAACAATAAATATTCAACAAAACCTAATTTTCAACTTGGAGCTCTACAAATGAGTTGAGCCTACTATAATATAGCACCTGCAGTTCACACAGCGCTGCTGAAGAAGACTGATGGGATTTCAAAGCTTCCAGTGCTAAGATCCTCCAAGGGAGGGTGTGACTTAATCACACAGTTATGCATAAATTGTGATCTGTAATTCACAGCTCTATGTTTTAATCATTATATTACAGCCGCATTGTCCAAATAACATTTTTCTCCTCTCCTTGTTATTTTTCACATAGTGATGTTAAATGTTTTGAATAATTTAATGTTTAACGCAAACTTCATATACTGCTTTTCTGACCGTGCCAAACAGAGCAGTTTAAAAAATAAAATAAACTATCAAAGAAAAAGAACTACAGATATCAACAAGAAAGGAATAGAGCAAAGATAGAGAAGGCCAAGCAATGCTTTATGTGCTCAAAGTGCCAGAGCACCCTAAAAAAACTTGAGCAAACAAATGAGCTTTCCACAAAGCCCTGATTGTAGGATAGTGTGCAAAAGTGTTCCATAGCGTAGGTAGGAAGAAAAAAAAGCATGTTTTTATCATTGCAAGATCTTAATGTGATGTGAATGCTAAGATTCTTGATGTTATAGATGATAAATTAACTTTCCACCCACAGATAAGCTCTGTGATTCAAAAAAAGTTTACAAACTACGAATGATCTGATCAGTCACCACCCTATTAGAACCCTCATCTCTTAACATTCTATTGCACTCCTTGGCGATCTCGCAACTTGATTACTGTAATTCCCTATATCAAGGAATAACCCAAAAAGAGCTTAGAAGGTTACAAATCATCCAAAACACTGCAGTCAAATTAATATACAGAGCAAAAAAGTTTGACGATGTTACTCCACTCCTAATAAAATCCCATTGGTTACCAATTACCCATAGAATCACTTACAAAATCTTACTGCTCACATTCAAGACAATAATGATACACGCCCCAGGATTTATTGACAGATTACTCATTCCATACTGCTCTTCTAGGACCTTCTGATCCAGTAACCAACATCTCCTAAATATTCCTTCTCTTTGCCATCTCTTTTACGATACCACCAGAAAGAGGATCTTCTCAGTCACCACTCCTACACTTTGGAACTCTCTACCCCTGCACCTTTGGGAAAAGACACGAACTGATCAATTCAAAGCAAATTTTAAAACATTCCTATTCAAGGAAACTTATGATTTGTAATCCTTATCTTCAGAAATGCATATAGGCTACTGCCAAAGCCACAATTCTCAATACACCTTTCATGAAATTAAATAAGAGATTTATTATGGATCTCAAGCGCTCACAGTTGTACTGCCACTAGAACACGTCCCGGCGTATAACTTTCATGTGAGCTTTCATCGGTCCTTTAAACTCTTTTATTATTAATATAATATCAAATTCTTTTTTCTTTTAATCTCTACTTTTTATATATCATTTACTGTAATTATTATAATGATCGCCTTGTGTCGTTATTGTAATAGTATTTAACTCAGGAGTAGATTTAATACCTGGTCATATCTCCATATCTCGACGGAAGCCTATATGCAGTAACCTATATGCATTTTTGGTGATAAGAGTGTGGAGCACAAAATATCCTGAAGGAGTGATTTATCCCTATCTTCAGACCAATACAAAAGAAGGAAGAGCATATTCCCCACCAATTGTATTAACCCTTTTTTGTTCTTCTGTCCTACTGCGAATTGTATTTCTCCCCCTGTCCCTCCTGTTCCAATTTGTTTATGACTGTTTTGTCTTAATTATGTCTCCCCAATGATTTTATAAATTTTATATTATGATCCTGTACACCACTTAGACAACTTTTTTGGCGGTATATCAAATTTTAAATAAAACTTGGTAAAAACTTGATAAAATGATGAGAACTTTTGTGAATAGATATGCCAGTCCTTCTGAAGTAAATGACCCTTCAGAAGTGGTTTCTTAGCAGGAATGATGAAACAACTAGAGGCACCAGGTGCCAAAGTGACACAGCAGATAAGAACATAAGAATAGCCTTACTGGGTCAGATCAATGGTCCATGAAGTCCAGTAGCCCATTCTCACGGGGACCAGTACTTGTCCCAAACCCAAGGAGTAGCAATATTCCATGCTACCGATACAGATCAGTTTCCTATAAGGGAATTTAGTCTCAGGCATTTTTAAATTATGTAACTTGGGCCACGAGATCACATATCTTCACTGATAAAAGTGTGAAATGACCAAAGGAAGCACCAATTTTAATTATAGGATGTTCCCATCACCCCCAATCCATAATACCCCTGCAAATAATTTCTATCATGGAACTGAGTTATTTTAAAGTTTTGGGGATTATTTTTTTCTTCACAGGTCCCCATAGGCATCAGTTTGTGCCAAGTGGAAATGAGAGCTTTCCCTTAAACAGAAACATTTATCAAAAGAGGCTGGTGCTGGGGGACCAGTTGTCCAAAGCTGTTCTGGACTGTCTGATGCATGTGGCTCACCTTTACGGAGAACCTGTCCTCACCTATCAGTACCTTCCATACATCAGTTACCTGGTCAGTACTGGAGATAGGAGAGGGGAAGGAATGTGTGCTTTCACTGTATCTCTCATTCTGTTCATATTGCCAAATGTATAAGGGGGAACCCATTTTATGTTGTGGAATTTTTTTTCTGTTTCTCGCTAGCCTACATGCTTGATAAGAACAACATTTTTATCTTTGGGTGACCACTGATAACAGCATGCAGTCTTTATGACTGTTGACTTACTCTCCTCAAAAACGTAGAGAATACATTGATCTTGTTGATTACGATTAGAGAATGACATGGTGGCGGTTTACCCGCGGCCACCGCATTTTAGCCGCGGGTCACCGCCGAAAACGGGGAAGAAAACTAGCAGTCGCAGAGGTGACGGGGACAAGGCCATTCACCGCCCGCGGGGCGGTGAATGGGTCTTGTCCCCGCAGTGAGGCATGAAGGATCGCGCGGTCCCCGCAGCTCACACCCGCCTGCCCAATCGATTCTAGTGTTTAGCCAGCTCTCTCCCTTCTCCTCACCTTAGTTTGTAGATTTTCTTTTTCGGCGACCCGCACGCTATCAAAGAGCCGCTGCTGCTCAGTTTCGATCTTCTGCTCTGACGCAACCGGAAACAGGAAGTTGCAGCAGAGCAGAAGATTGAACACTGAGCAGCCGCGCGTGTGCGGCTCTTTGGGAAAGCGTGCAGGTCGCTGAAAAAGAAAGCCTGCAAATTAAGGTGAGGAGAAGGGAGAGAGCTGGCTAAACACTAGGATCGATTGGGCAGGCGGGTGGGGGCTGCGAGGACCGTGCGATCACCCGTGTTCCCGGCTCAGACTGTAAGGAGGGAGTGAAAGGGAAAAGGATTCTGGGCCAAGGTGATGAAAACGGAAAGAAAAACCCACAGCAGGAAAGAAAGGGAAGGACAGGCAGGTGAGCCAGATGCTAGAAGCAGGGGGGGGGGAAGAAAGAGGGAAAAAAGCTAGATGGGGTTGAAAAGAAGAGACACACTGGTATGGAAGAGGAAGATAGGGGAAATCTGGACACAGGAAGGAAACAGAAAGAGGGGAAATTATGTGCATGGGGCATAGGGACAGAGACAAAAAGGGGACATGCCATGGGGATGGTATATGGACACAGGGGGGGGCAATGGCAGATACATAGGGGAGATATTAGAAAAGTATATAAAATCGTACCCGTTTGAGGCTTTTATGTATGCAGCGGTGACGGGGCGGTGAATGGGGTTGCAGTGGCGGTGACGGGGCGGTGAATGGGGTGGCAGTGGCGGTGACGGGGCGGTGAAGGGAATGGCGGTGACGGGGCGGTGCAGAGGATGGTGAGACGGGGACGGGGCGGTGATGGGGACCAATTTTTTCACCGTGTCATTCTCTAATTACGATACTGTTCTATTGGTTCTCTTCCTTTCAGGGTTATATTGTACTGTCGGTTGTTTCCTTGCTGTCTAATGTTTTGTTGTTAAAAACGTTGTTTGTCACTGGAATTGTAACTCACTATGAAGCTTTTCTTCTTCTTTTTTTTTTTTTTTGGGGGGGGGAGGAATGGCAGAATAGCAAATACTTCAAATAAAGAAAAAGAGGCATACATTAAATAAATCTCTGCACATACATAGTTGAGGTGCTTTATGAAAGCGTAAAAACTTTAATCTGATGAAAGAAAATAGCATTTTATGACAAAAAAGTAACAATCTAAATAATATGATGTGTGCATTGGCTTATGGCTGCCATATAGTGCTCATGTGGTCAGCATGACCAGCCATGTGATTCTTGTTCCAGGAGGAGAGAACAAGGTCAGTGTGGGATGTAATTTAATTTCTACCTTTGTTTGCAAGTTTCTGCTTGTTTATTATATAGATTTGTGTGTCCGCTGTTATGGGATGCTTGATGTTTCATAGAAATATTAAGATTTTAAATTAAAGCAAGCAAAACGTAGATTTGTTGAAAAATAGTAGTTTTTGAAAAAAAAAAGTCACATGAACTCACTAAAAATTGAAATGGACACCAGGGGGAGTAAATGGTGTTTGTATGCACGGCAAGCCAAAAATAAAGAGCTTATTGCAGGGTTGCCTTACTACACTGTGAAACTTCCTGGGGCTTCTCCAGCCCATGGAAGACAGCCCTGCAAATCAGAAACATAGGGACACAGGAAGCACTTGTTTAATAGAGAAGGAACAGATATGTTCTTATATAGAAAAGGAGTGTAAGCTCAGGGTATGTCTTGGTGCTGCTGGCATAGAAGAATGAGCGCTAAGAGATGGTACTTCTGGAGACAGAGATGAGAGGAAGTTGCTAGACAGAATGACCTCTTACAAGCTAAGAAGAAATACTGCAGTGCCAGGAGTCAGGTTGTTAGGTAATGTACATATTAGAGATAATGTGACTCCCTTGTATTTGAAATTCCATTGGCTACCAAAAGGATTAAATTTTAGATCTTGATGTTAGCACATAGAGCATTATTTGAATTACAGCCTTCATATCTTTCTAACTTCCCCCCTCTTTTATGAACTCATAGCGTGGGTTTTAGCACCGGCAGCGGCGGTAACTGCTCCGACACTCGTAGAATTCCTATGAGTGTTGGAGAAGTTCCCGCCGCTGCCGGCGCTAAAACCTATGCTATGCGTTTGTAAAAGAGAGGGTTAGTGTTATTCTATGCGCCTAGGCAATTATTAAGATCACTGAACGATAACAGAATAGCTATACCTCATATATCAAAGGCTCATCTTGCCTCAACTAGAAATTGTGCATTTTTAAATTTGGTTCCAGTTTTATGGAATAGTTTACCTGTAGAACTGAGACAGGAAGAATATTTCTCAAATTTTTTAAAAGACATTTAAAGGCCCATTATTTTCAACTGTCTTGCTGAGCACCTTCAAAACTTAAGATTATATTATATATTTTGTATTATAGAGATGTATATTACTCAATTTATTTTTGTTTTGTCTTCCTATTTTTAAATGGAGTTCTTTTTATTACTTTGATTGGATTATGTTGTTAACCGCTTTGATAAACATAAGGTAAGAGAGCCAGGGCTTAAGCAAATGTGGTAGGCCTGAAGGCATCTGAGAGGGAAGAGAAAGGATGTTGGCCAAAGAAGTGGAATATGTATGACAAGGAGCTCAGAGGAGCGGAGTTGGGGGATAGCAAAAGCCAAAGAGTCGAGAGCAGCAGCAGTAGGAATGGATTTCTGAATCACTGGCCGAGCAGAACTTAGAACTGGATTACCTTCTCAAACTGTCCTTAGACCCTATCTTGGTGTCTGCACATTCTTCGGAACACAACTCAGTTGTCATCTAATGAGGCCAAATTTCCAGATTGATTAGCTTTGCACATAACATGACAGTAATGAACTTCATTCCTAAACCAGGGTATGTGGAGATTGATCTCTCGGTCTCTCAGATTTTTTGCTAATGCCTGCCATAGTACTTGCATTATGCTTAAGAGAGTGTCCTTCTGGAGTTATAACATGACGTTTATAGGCAATTTATCCAGATGTGCTTGAAAATTCCTTGTAATCTGGAACATATCTTTGTATCTTTCAGCTACATTTTCTTGATCTCTCACTGCATTCCTTGATATTTGAGAATCTCCTTTCTCTCCATCTGACTTGCAGAATAATCACTTGGAACTGACATCTTTGATTAATGCCTTTCTAGAGATTTTTTTCCTTTGATTTCCTGGCATCTATAATGCTTTTGGGGTTGTGATCCCTGTACTTTTTTGATACACCAATATTGTAATGTTTACAAGTTTCCAATTGATGAGATGTGTTATCTTATTTAGGGTTACCAGATGCCCTGGAAAACCCGGACATGTTCTCTTTTTAGAGGACTGTCTGGGTGCCTGGAGGGATTTCCAGAGCCTGGCAGCTTGTCTGGGTTTTGGAAGTCCCCGACCTCAGGACTGCGTCTGGCGAGCATCTGCGCGTGCGTGGACGTCGATGCGATGACTTCATACACATGCATATGACATCATCACATTGATGTCCACGCAGGCACATATACCCTCCAGATGCAGTCCCAATCTTGGGGAGGTTCGTGTGGGGGCAGAATGGGGCAGGACCAGGTGTCCTCTTAAATAATAGAGGAAATCTGGCAACCCTCATCTTTTTCTGTATAGAAATTTTCTGCCATCAAAAACTCCACAGCCATCTATCTATGAGCTCATTGACTGTTTCTATCTCTTTTATGGAAGACATCTGTAGATTTTGTATCAGTTTTTTCTGTGCTTGGAGGTGAGGCATGGCCTGGTGATGAGCTGCTGCCTTTGTACCCAGAGGTTGCGAGATCGAGTCCCTAGCCTGTTCCTTGTGACCCTGGGCAAGTCGCTTAATCCTCCATTGTCCTAGTTACAAAATAAGTACCTGTATATATATAAACAGCTTTGAGTGTGGCTGTATAACTACAAAAAGGCGATATACAAGTCCCTTTCCCCTTGCTATGAACCATCTGATCCATAATCCGCTGTCCCAAGCAGCTATCAATTGCTCATCCTTAGGTTTCAATTCACTTTTCCTTAACCATTCATTTGCCCAGTTTTGAAGGTGCTCAGCAAGACATGAAGAAAAAACCTTATTCCCTCCCCTCAGAGATGCACACCAATCCATTTGCTGCTGCTGTACTTTGTTACGACCTGTACTTGTTTGAGATGGGTGCTTGGTGCTTAAACAGTACTTCCAAAAACGTTTTCTCACTCTGGTTCTCTAGGTTTCCCCAAGCAGTGGTGGCCGATTAAACAGCCGGAAAGAAGCTGCATTACTGGCAGCTGTGTCTGTAATGCAGAGGATCATTGTTTACCTCTCGGACACTACACTGATGGACATTCTCCCCAAAATCAACCAAGAAGTCCTCCTGCCTGTTTTGGGTTTCTTAACCTCTCCCATCACCAGGTAATCCTGAATACAATAAACTGTATATATTATCTTTATTCTGAAGGAGTGAACGGTGCTTTGGTGTGTTTTTCTTTTCATGTACAGTATTTGGAATCAAGAAACTTTCTATTAAAACTTTCATACATCAAGGGTTGAGGATGCTGCAGCAGGAGCATTCACAGCCCTGGTGAGAGAGTGGGGGAAAGAATAGGAATTGTTATTGTGTAATAGTGACACCTAGTGGCCAAACTCATGTTCCTGTTTAACCAAGTTGCTGTTGCAGTGGTTGAGCTGAGATGGTGGAATATTTAAAAAAAAAAACCCAACCCACCTCATTTAATTGTGAATGAGGGTGTATAGTGACATAGTCTATCAGAAGTTGGTTAAAAGTGACCTGGAAATGATGTGCACTAAAGAAGTGTCCTCCAATATGTCTGGTGATTTGAAGATCTTTATTGTTCAAACATCAATAAAACACATTCATCGAATGTGTTTTATTGATGTTTGAACAATAAAGATCTTCAAATCATCAGACATATTGGAAGACACTTTTTAGTGCACATCATTTTCTTCTGGACAATTCCACTCTGTTTTGTGCATATTTGTGGTTGTGGTGTTGTTTTCCCCTGTTTATTCTGAAACTTTAAAGGTACAGGAGAAAATTGCCAAATCAAAAGGAAAGCTCACATACATGGCACTGCTGGAGTCTCCAGCAAGCAGTGTTTGAGGAAACACTTGCTCCTGAGTCCCAGGCTAGTCCTGCTAGGACATTCTGCCGGAGAGCTTGGGTTCTGGCTAACATGTCGCTGCTGTTGTAGAGGATGTTGGGTTATGAGACAGAACTCTGAGGTGTAACGTGGGAATTAGAGAGAATAACCGATGTCATCTATTCAGTTTCCCTAGTGGTTCCCAGGCTCGGATTGCTCTGTGTGTGAAAAGCTGCAACCTCATTGCCTTGATCTGTTTACGAATTGGAACTGAGATGGTGCAGCAGCACCTGAATGAGACCTTACAGATGTTCTTCAGCCCCTTCTCACTTCTTCAGCAAGCCCATGACCAGGTCTGATGTATTCTCAAATATGTTTTGTTTTACATTTATGCAATTTAAGTTCAAGAACTTGAAACAAGAATATAAAGCATACAGGATCAAGGCAAAAACTAAAACAGACAAAACCTGTTCTTTTCACATGATCAAGCAAATTCTCATTTTACACTATATAGCCCTTAACATACAGTAGCAAACCCAGGAGCCTAATTACCAAGCATAAAACACTTTCTCATTTGCTTCTGTGCTCACTAGACAGAGTAGAAATAGTCACTGGAAATAGGTATAAATAGTTCACTGTTAGTTGTTAACTTCACCATGTTTTAAGGAAGTTATTTTAGAAGCCTTTTATGCAATTTGCAGGTGTAAATACTGGCATTTACACATGCATATCCAATAATTGTAGAAAGCCAGGATTTACATGTGCAAATGGTAGGGGGGGGGGGGGCAGTTGGTTAGGGCGAGACTAGGGCCGGGACAAAATAAACTTGTGTATGTGCCTTTTCAGAAGGGGAATGCATGTCTGTAAGCACCAAGATCACCATTTAGATTCATACCTGCTCCTGGGCATGCCTAGGTTTTGTAAAAGTGTTCACTTTGGGCAGTACACTACAGGAAGAATTAGGGGACATTTCCTCTTAATCATTTAAATGTTGACAATTGCAAAATGGTAAGGGAGGGGCGTGTTAAATGTAGTCGACACATACATATTCATTCCTGCATCTATTTTAGAAGAGGCTTTTTATTGGCAGGTCTTTTCTAATATACTACTGTAATTTGGCACATCTTAACCTAGACATGTCAATTTCAATTTGTATGTTCTTTCTAAAAGCTGCCTTTAAATTAGGGCAGACTTTGTATATGTCTGGCAGCATTGTAGTTTGTGGGAATAAGCCCCAAGGTTACTGCGCTGGGATTCTTGGCAATCAGGATAAATCTTATTCATTACTTTCTTGTTCTTACTCATAGGGATTGAATTCAGAAATTTTGAGCTGTTCTGAGCCATTGTTGGTGGAACTCCGTTGCTTAGATGGGACAGTATTGACTGTTGACCTCTCTGTGCTGGAGGAGCTGGAGAAAGTGTATAATCCTGAGATGGCCTATGCTACCTACATTCCCTTCTCTTTTCTCATAGGTACTAAATTTTCTTTAGCGAATAAAGGAATGATCTGGGCATCATCATGAAACATGCCTTGAGTGAAAGCAGTAGTCACTTCTTCTAACCAGGCGTGGTAGAGGAGTGAAGATTCCTGGCAAAATGTGTTTGAGAATGCTAGAGATTCCCCAAAAAATACTTTCACCGAGAACAAGCAGGCATCATAATCTCATATATGGGTGATGTCATCTGCGGAACCCAGTACGGACATTGCCAAGTGCACTGTGCCTTCCTGCCCAACATCGGCACGTGGGACCAACAGTTCTATGTTTTCTGCAGTTCTAAGTTTTTAGTGTCTCCTCAGCACGTCAAACTTTGAAGTCATTTTTGTGTCTTCCCAATATTATTTTATTGTTGTTTTCTTCGTAATTTTTTGTTTTTATTTTTTTTCCAGTATTTTGTTTGTTTGATTAAATTATGTCAGCTTTTTGATTTTTGGCCTTTGGGCCACTTCAAAGCCCTTTTTTGACATAGGAAGCATCAACGTTTTTTGGTACACTTTTCACTCAAGCATCCCAGGCCATTGAGCCTTTTGACTTTGCATTGGCCATTTTTCCCTTCATGTCAAAGAGGGTGCTGAGTGGTTCAATTGTACTTGATTAATCTCACCAGTTTAAGCTCGGACCCACATAATTGGTATGTTCAGTGTCTAGGTCCTGAACATTGGGACATTTGCTTTGAACTCTGTGTATGCAAAAGAAGTCACTGAAAGCCCAACAAATCCAATGTGATAAACTTTTTGGTTTGACATTGAGCATGGCAGAAGATTTGACGCTTGACGCCCAACCTGCACTGGCACCGATATTGACACTGTGTGCACAGATGCTGCGTAAAGAACATCGAACATCAGGCACTCTGCAGAGACAGGACTCGACATTGTCTTTGTTCATGCCTCAAGATTGGTGGATGCTTCATGTAAGAAAGCTAAGAAGCGTGAACATTCCTCCCCTTCTAGGTTTGGCACAGCGTCTTCCCAGTTGTCTACCTCCTCGATGCATAGTAAGTGTTGACGCACTGTAGATTACTCTCCATTGCTGTAGGTCATATCTCCTCTCGGGCGTGTCTCGACACCAAGGTCTCCCACGCCCAGACAACCAGCATTGTAGACTGCTTCCACACCAAGGTCTCTTCAGTGTAGATGTTGGCTCTCTAGGAGGCAACCTGGGCTAATCTTAAACAAGAGCTTTTGGAGCTATTGCATATGCAGTCTTCACAGGCTTTAAAGTTGTCTATGCATGCTTCAACCCAGCCTTAGGAAACATTTAAGTGTTGATTGAGAATCAGGTCACACAACCCTGCTCTGCATTGTGGTCGGCATGGTTCCATTTGACCGGCCCTTGCAGCAGGAGAGATGCCCACTTTCTTCTGCTGCACTAAAATCCCTGACACGACAACCCCGCTTCAGCCCAATGCCCCCCTCACACACACACAGCAGGAGAGATGCCCACTCTCTCCTGCACTAAAAATCCCAACGTGACCACCCTGCCGCTACCCAACCCCACGCTCCCACACTTTCAAGTGAACCCCTCCCCTGTCTCCTCTACCCCCCTTCCCCCTTATCTCAACATAGATGAGCCAGAGGGATCCAGATAAAAGCTCCCACAATCAGTACGTGTGTGGCATTGTACTATCTTGACACAATAATTTAATAAGTTGGTTATAAACATCTGATGCCCAATATTTATATATTTATCAGAAGCTATGACAGTAAGAGTTTTATCATTCTATGTTTTCAACTCCCTTGACCCTGAAGAGAGTTTCATTTGAAACATGTATGTCGGGAGAGGTGGTTATGATAAGAAAAGAAAAAAACAGAATTCGCAGCTAAGTGCTTGAAATTGATTTTTATATTAGTAGTTGCAAAAACATATTTTAAAAATTTTAGATATGAAGAAATAAATTTATAGATAACTTCAATAAAAGCTAGACCGACAGAGTTTAGCAGTTGGAAGTATTGATTGCCCATCTGCATTCTGAAGGTCCATACAAAAATTCTCTTATACATGTAGCTGCTATATGTTAAGAAGTCTACAGGTAGCTGTATGATAAATGGAATAAGAATACAATTTGTAAATTAGTAATTTCTTCTAGAGACATGCTAGGAATGATTAAGAAGGGGATCACAAACAGATCGGTGAAGGTTATCATGCCGCTGTACCGGGCCATGGTACGCCCTCACCTGGAATACTGCATCCAGCACTGGTCACCGTACATGAAAAAGGACATGGTACTATTCAAAAGGGTCCAGAGAAGAGTGACTAAAATGGTTAAGGGGTTGGAGGAGTTGCCATACAGTGAGAGATTAGGGAATCTGGGCCTTTTCTCCCTTGAAAAGAGGAGACATGATAATGAAGGGATTCAAGATAATGAAGGGAATAGACTTAGTAGATAAAGACAGGTTGTTCACCCTCTCCAAGGTAGAGAGAACGAGAGGGCACTCTCTGAAATTAAAAGGGGATAGATTCCGTACAAATGTAAGGAAGTTCTTCTTTACCCAGAGAGTGGTAAAGAACTGGAATGCTCTCCCGGAGTCTGTTATAAGTGGTCTTCGTCTTTGTCGTAAGGCATATAGACTTCACCCTCCAGGGATTCAAGACAAGGTTGGACAAGTTCCTGCTGAACCAGAACGAACGCAGGTAGGGCTGGTCTCAGTTAGGGCACAGGTCTTTGACCCGGGGGCTGCCGCATGAGCAGACTGCTGGGTGTGATGGACCACTGGTCTGACCCAGCAGTGGCAATTCTTAAGTTCTTATGTTCTTACACGATCCTGGCAGCTTGGGAGTCCCACATGTGAAAATATGATGCCTGCTTGCCTCAGAGAAAACAAAGTTAGTTAGCTTTAGCAAGTATTCTCCGAGGACAGCAGGCATAAATTCTTACAACCCACCCACCTCTAGTTGACTTCTTAGCTTTTTTACTGAGTTGTTGGTTCTGTGTGCCCATTGCCGCAACAGGTACTTAATTGTTATCCACTGGGAGATTAACAGAGGTCCTTAGGGGTATCAGACGGCCCTCCAAACAGCATAGTTTGAAAGGGTAAATTCTTCATTTGCCCCGTGGTACCTCCTCCTCCTTACTTTTTTTCAGTTATATAAATATTGTTTTAAGAATTTATATTTTTTATTTTTTATATATTATAACTTTAGTACTTTAACTTATTCATATTGAATGTACTTAGCTTTCAACTTAGTATTCAGCTGCAAACTATTTCCCCGAATGTCAACGCGTTTCGAATTCTTTGTCAAGGCGACACGGGGACCTGAAAGCAAAGAAGAACGCAAACAAAGCACATGATTAAAAGACTGAAAATGGGAATAAGAAATATATCAAAACTTTCCCCCATAGTTATTTTTAAAGATCTTACCTACTATTTGACAATGCACAGCATACCAACTACCCGTATCGTAAAAGAGAAGCGGCTAACTAACTCTGAAGCTCTAAATACTCCCTCCCCTATGATGACATATCCGGAGATTACTCTGACACTACCTAAGAAGATTTTTAAAGGGACCTAACACTTCCTACAGATCAGCTTGAGCAAGCCAATCAGATGTGTGCCGACATTAGGTGGTGTGGACACTGCCTAAAGTTTTGAATTGACAGTGCATGACAGTGCATTTGGCAATGTCAGTACCGACTTCTGTGGACGACGTCACCAACATATGAAAATTTATACCTGCTGTCCTCTGAGAACACCTGCTACAAGTAAGTATCTTCACTTTCAGAACTGCTTCAGAACAAAGGAAATGTTTCACCAGTATATGTCTCGGGGTAAATGCAGAAAAGAATAAAAATATTAATGTGCTAATGGGCATGAGCATTTATGTTTCTAGGGCTTAATGTTTTGATGTGTGTGTTTTTATTATTATTTTTTTAAATTTAAGGAGATGTTGCAATGCGGAGGATTGTTCCAAACCATGAGCTGCTCTGGAAAATGACAACCGCGTACCAGGAGAGCATGACTCCAAACACCTTACAACTGTCCAATCATGATCCAGGATTCTCGTCGCCATTATCGAGCACTCCTTACACCACTCACGAAGCTGAAAACCAATCTGGCACTTTTGGAAGTGTCTTAGTTGGGAACCGTATTCAGGTACCTGATGACATTCAGCCGGACCGAAGTAGCTCAACAGCTCTCATTGCAGGTGCTGATATATTTCCTCCTGGCTATGATGATAACACTCTGAAACAGGACTTGCCTAGGAGTGCTCATATGCTGTGTGGAAATTGGCTGGCATACTGGCAATATGAGATAGGTGTGAGTCAACGTGAGGCGCATTTCCACTTCCATCAGATCAAGCTACAAAGCTTTGTGGGACACTCGGGCTCCATCAAAAGTGTCATGCCATTAAACGGCGAGGACTTCTTCCTGAGTGGCAGCAAAGATAAAACTGTCCGTCTTTGGCCTTTATACAACTATGGTGATGGCATGAGAGAGATTGAAGCTCGGTTCACCTATACTGAGCATAGAAAATCTGTATTCTACGTCGGCCAGTTGGAGGCTGTTCAAAACATTGTGAGCTGTGATGGTGCAGTCCATGTCTGGGACCAGTTTACAGGTAAGAGCAAAATGACATATCTGAGGGGAGGAGAGATTGTTTCTCTCTGGAGATGGCATACTGAACTTATATCCTTTCAAAATCTAATAAGCACCGCAGCTGTACCTTCTCTATCTGATAGATGTAATGGGTCAGGGTGAGCGCTCCTTGAAAAAGAAGCAGGGTCAACACACAGTTTAGTGAGGAGTCAAGGTCCTCTCTAATGTGAAATAAGGCATGGAATGATCTGTTAACAAATACCATTCAGATTGTTTCCATTGATAGTCACATACTGGCTCTACAGACTGGAAATCTAAACGACTGCTTTTCCATCCTCATTTTCTCATGGTTGGTATGCTCTGGGCTGTCTGTGTAATGTATAAACAGATCAACATTATATGCATTCTACTAGCTGTTTTTAGTCTCATCAGTGCCTTAAATCTGTCCTTTTGGCTTCTTAGGATTAACCGTGGCGAGGAAAGAAATAGGCAGTATCATCCATCACTTGTTCTAACTTGCAGTAATGATGCAGAAGCTGCTGAAATGCAGAAAGAGCAGTTCCCACTCCTCTGAACATTATTTAGGGTCCTAGGTGGCAGCACCATTGGTTTTGAAGTGGATTATGTGTACTATTTGTGCAATTCTGTAGTGCTGCTTTCTTATATAAGTTTTGTGTTTTTTTTTTTTTAATTTTTAAAAGGTAAAACTCTCTCTACATATGAACCTGCAGACAGCAAGACCCCAATTACAGCTGTTGCCACCATGCCTTCTCCATACTGCAGCGTAACATTTGGGAGTGCAGATTCTGTCCTGCGATTTATAGATCACCGGAAACCAGGACTACAGGTATCTTCTTCCCCTGGAACATTCTATAGGATCTCAACACACCAGCATCTTCATTGTTCACAATATATGAGTATTAATGGGTTTATATAACCAAATCACTTGGTCACTGTTTCTATATTCATGTGAAATTTCATCTCTTTCATAGAACCTACAAAGAACAGATTGGATGTTTAATGTAATCATTACATGGAAATACAAGTTAATAAGAAATACAAGGTGATACTTTTAATTGAACTGGCAGTACATTTCTTAACTAGCTTTCAGGGCAAAATGAGCCGGTTGTAAGTGAATTAATTAAGATCTGTCACCCTTCCTTGACTGCTGTTGCACAATTTTTCAGTTTCACTTTCATTATATTTTGGAATAGAAAAGTACATGCAATTCAGATTTAATTTAATTGCAGACATTTATATTTCACTTTTACATGAAAAAAACTTAAAAGCTACCATACATAACAGAATAACTCTCCTATTGAAAAGAATAAAATTCAAATGCATCAAAGAAAAACATAGATACAAAAATATTATAACATTAAAAGTATTAGAACACTTCCTTAAATATAACAATTATACTATACTGTACATTAAAACCCCTCCCCAATAAAAAAAGAAAATCCAAAGTGCTCATGGTTAACATTTAAACCATGTTCATGTACCGTATATACTTGAATATAAACCAAGATTTTTGGGCCCAAAAATGGGGGTCTAAGTTTATATTTAGGTCTGCACTGACCCACCCACCTCCTGAACCTGTTGCAGGGCTCTGTGGGGCCTACCATGAGACAGGTGGTTCAGCGGTGGGCCAGGATAGGAAGGATCCCTTCTGTCTCCTGTCCTGGCCGACTCTAATAACATTTACCTCCTTTCCCCTCCCCAGTGTTCCTTTTAAATCCCTGGTAGTCCAGCGGTGGGCCGGAACAGCAGGGATCCCTCCCACTTCCTGTCTCAGCCGATTTTGAGAATGTTTACCTCCTTCCCGCCTCCCCTGTGTACTTTTAGAATCCCTGGTGGTCCAGCGGTGAACTGTGGCAGGAGCAACTTTCCTTCACTCCTGTCCTTGCAGAGCCGCTAGCTGATTGGCTGCCACAAGTTCGCTACTGACCACCACAAATTCTAAATGTACTTGGGGGAGGCGGGAAGGAGGTAAAAATTCTCAGAATCAGCTGGGATAGGAGGTGGGGAGGGATCCCTGCTGTCTCGGCCCACTGCTGGACCACGAAAACTTACAGCAGGCCTGATGGAGGCCTGCACGGCATTGGGAGGGAGTGGGGGGACAAGGTACAGAACTGGGCAGGGAGGGAGGGGGCTGGGTGCAGAGACGGGCAGGGGAGTCAGTGAAGGGGCTGGATGCAGAGCCTGGCAGAGCAGGGAAGGAAGGGGGGAGGAACAGGGTGCAGAGCCTGGCAAGGTAAGGCACTGTACTTAAATATTACCCCCCTCCCCCAATTTATATTTGAGTCAACCTTTTTTCCTCCTTTTTGGGGGGGAAAAAAGGTTACCTTGGTTCATATTCGGGTCAGTTTATATTTGAGTATATACGGTATTTGTGCTACCTAGTATCTCCTGATCATCTATCAGCTATTATTCTATGAGTTTTATCTTAACATTGTAACAGGACCCGCTCTCTTCTGCAGGGGGAAAATAGTAACATAACAGTAGACAGCAGAAAAAGGCCAGTTGGCCCTCCAGCCTGCCCAGTTATTCCTGTACACACTGCAAGGATCTATCCCAGCTGCTAGTCATAAAAGCACCATTGATTTTAGGATGTTGCTTTTTATCCAAGATTGTGTTGTCTTTTTCTGTTGTTCTTTTCCATCATATGGAGAAGATCCCACCTGATTTCAAAAAGCCTGACACCAAATTGGAACCTGCAAATTATGCCATCAAGTTGCATAACTCTCAACATCTACTAAATCTAATGAGATTGCCTGAACATCTGTCAGTACTGAGCCAGTTGTTTTCTGGGGAATTGCAGTCTGCTGGTAGCGACCCCAAAGCCTGTGCTTTCACTAGGCTGTGTTTTTCTTTGTTTGCCCTTAATTTCTGTGCATTTGTAGAGAAACCACAGAAAGGATTTTCAGGGAAATGGGGGGAATATTTTTTCACTGTGTATTAGACTCCCCTCCCCATTTCTTGCCTTTAGCTGAATTTGGTAGTTAGTGAACAGCAACAGCAATTTCTTCTGCTGCTTATGTGATTTCAAGACCCCGCTGTTTCTTTTTTTTTTTTTTTGACTCGGGGATGGAATTTGGCACTGTGACCTTCATTTTCAACTATATGGGGATTTTCTACTTGTTTGCATCCCCCTCCCATTCCAGTCCAGTCATGGCAGCAGCAGTTCTCAATATAACGCTGCAATGTTGCACCTTACATCTGACTGGTAGATGTCACCATTGTACAGTGCCTTGATTCAAGAAGTGAAGGATCTGAACTAGGAAGTCACTGCAGGTTCCTCTGCATGACAGTCAGTATTCTGTGGAATCATTTGCAGCAAAATACTTTGAATTACAAACATTTGCCAGAGGTTGTGGTAAAAGCGGATAGCGTAGCTGGTTTTAAGAAAGGTTTGGACAAATTCCTGGAGGAAAAGACCATAGCCTGTTATTAAGACATGGGGGAAGCCTCTGCTTGCCCTGGATCGGTAGCATGAAATGTTGCTACTCTTTGGGTTTTGGCCAGGTACTAGTGACCTGGATTGGCCACCGGGAGAACGGGCTACTGGGCTTAATGGACCATTGGTCTGACCCAGTAAGGCTATTCTTATGTTCTTATTTATATGCGAAGTCTCAGAGAAAGGGACCTGTGT
Organism: Geotrypetes seraphini; assembly: GCF_902459505.1. Classification (NCBI taxonomy): domain Eukaryota; kingdom Metazoa; phylum Chordata; class Amphibia; order Gymnophiona; family Dermophiidae; genus Geotrypetes; species Geotrypetes seraphini. The sequence goes on from NC_047098.1 coordinate 29,409,990, forward strand.
GGGTTTCATAGCTCCATATAGTATGCTATCTTTTAGATTATTTTTATATTGGTCCAATAAAAGATATCACAAACTAATCAGGTTTGTAGCATATAACAATGGGTATATAGAAATCACAGGCTGTATAAAATTCTCTATATGGGTTAGGGGGTCCATTAGGCCAGCTTTAAGTCTACATTTTATTATTTAACATTCAGAAATCTGCTTTTTTTTAACAGCATGAGTTCAAACTGGCAAGTAACATGAATGCTGGGTTAATCCGTTATCTGACAGTGAGTCCAAGTGGCCGCAGTGTTGTGGCAGGATATTCCTCTGGATTTATTGTGCTGCTGGATACCAGGACAGGCCTGATCCTAAGAGGGTGGCCAGCCCATGAAGGCGACATCCTACATATGAAGGTGAAAGTTGATGTGGCTGTACGCCAACACAGTTTGATTCACAAATGTTGCATTGTTTAGTAAGTGAGTTGTGTGTATGTGAGGTGTTACGTTAAAATATTCCATTATATTTTGCATGAGTAAAAGCTAGCTGCCAAGATGCTGCGTTGTGCTTGGGGTCCTCTTGAAGTCAGATGTAAGATGTGGTTCTAGATACGGCACCATGGAGCTCTGTGTATGGATAGGGTAAACCAGCTATTTTCTGGTGCATTTCATTTTCTAAAGATTTTCTGTAGATTCATTCTAATGAATAACCCTTGTCCATATTTACCTGACCTCAGTGCTCAGTGTTACAGATTCTTTCACCTTGACACAGAACAGGTTAAACAAAGTGTATTTGCACAGGGCTTGTTTACTAGTGCAGAGAAGCATTGACCGCTGTCCAGCCTTGAGGACTAATTCTGTAATATTCATTTTAATGTAGCATTTTGCACATATAGGAGGCATTCTATAACTTGCACAGAAAAATCGCCACTGAGCACTCTGGTTGAGTGCTGTTTTATAGAATAACTCTTAGAGCCAACCCCTGTGCCCATAGTTGGGCGCCAGTATTTACACTAGCTGAAACCTGATATAAATGCCAGCACCCAACCCCCAGTCAAAAGTAAGACATTGATGAATGCGTAGCCACTAACGTTTTCAATGTCCGTTGTATCCTTTATTTATCTCGTATAAATTCTTCTAGGGCTTCAGACATGCCATTAGGTGCCAAACATTTCTATAGTCACCGATCAAACTTTCAGCCATGGCTTCCTCACTAGCCCCATTTATATTATTTTTTCACGTTTTTTTCTTTTTTATCAAAGTGCTAAGTGCTATAATTTAACTTAATAACTTATTTCTTATATAAGCTTAAAACTTATCATAGCTTAGTTAACTTATCTTAATTCAGTCTTTTCTCATATTATCATCGGGAAGGGACCTGTCATTCGACATGTTTCGCCTCTTGGCTGTTTCAAGAAAAGTCCCCCCTTTTCAAACTTATTCGTACCATCCCGATCTGTATAGTAATAAGTTTGAAAAGGGGGGACTTTTCTGGAAACAGCCAAGAGGCGAAACATGTCGAATGACAGGTCCCTTCCCGATGATAACATGAAAAAAGACTGAATTAAGATAAGTTAACTAAGTTATGATAAGTTTTAAGCTTATATAAGAAATAAGTTATTAAGTTAAATTATAGCACTTAGCACTTTGATAAAAAAGGAAAAAACGCGAAAAAATAATATAAATGGGGCTAGTGAGGAAGCCATGGCTGAAAGTTTGATCGGTGACCATAGAAATGTTTGGCACCTAATGGCATGTCTGAAGCCCTAGAAGAATTTATATGAGATAAATAAAGGATACAGCGGACATTGAAAACGTTAGTAGCACCCAATTTCTGGCATTTGGGTGCAAAAATGGGACTATTCTATAACCCTGCGCACAGCTTTGTGGAATGCTCCTCCCCCTCCCCTTTTTGAGTTGTGCAAGGGGTTATAGTATAGCGTGCAGGCAAATTCCAATTACCCATTAACTGCAATAATTTAATTGCTAGTTAATAGTTTGTTAGCTGATTAAAATGCACATGCATCATAGATCTGCATCCAATTTCTGGTGCCAAAGTCTCAGTGCTATATATAGAATCTGGGGATAAAGGTTAATTCTATAATAGGATTCCTACTAAAGATGCTTTTTATGGAACCTGTTTCAGCCTTTTTCCATAATGAAAAGTAGGCGCCTTCTTCTTTATAGAATACTAGTATAGGTGGCTGAGAATGTGCTTAAATGTAAGAAGTGATCACTCGCACCAGCCATATGTGCTCAACAGCATGTAAATTAGTCTATAATTTACATACATACCTCTGTACTGCACCCAAACTTCACTGTCTTATTTATGCGCCATCAGATCTTGGTATATAGTTTCTCACTAGTTGATGTTCTTTTAAGAGTCATTTGCACATGCAAGTGCCTAGAATACCATCATTTGCTCAACCTTTTGCCAAGTGCAACTAGGTGGCCCCTTACAGAACGACTCCCATATTGGAATTTTCTAACAAAAGTATATGTTGCATAGGTAGAGGAGAAATTACCCCTTCCTGTTTGGCTCTTGCTCTGAATGTGAACAGATGTTCTTCCTGTGACTCTCTGTGCTAGTGTTTGTGAAATGATCTCTTTCTAGGCTGCTAAATTGGAGGCTCAGGTCATAGATGATTGTTTGTCAGTGTCGTGAAAAATGGTGGCATCCAAAAATAAGTCCTAAATATAGAAAATTACTCTAGTGGCTATACTTGTAACCGTAATTAATCCATAGACTTTATATCACAAACATCTGGTTAAACTATAATAGTCACCCATTCATACATGAATATTCATAAGGAAATACTTTGATACTCGATCCTCAGAGGGTTGATCTCCCGTTGGTTCAGGTGAACAGAGCTCACCGAACCCAATCTTCATAGGATCTCATGGGATCAAAATATAACGTTTTCTTCTATATATTTTTTTTCTTTAATTCTTTTTATATAAATAGTGAGTATAAAACTTTCACTTAACTTGTAAGGTTTATTTTTAAGAGAGGAGCGCCTCCACCAACATGTCCATGTTTCATACACCTTCCTCAGGGTCGAGGCTCCCTTATTTATATCTGTAAGACATTAAACGTACTTAAATACCAAGCATTCACCCAATCTATAATTTCAAATAATCTTAATTAATCTCGTATGGCTAACCAAGCCCCACCACTTATGTTGTAATAACAATAAATTTCAGCTTACTGTCTTGTTCAATAGAACTCGCTCCGTTCGATATACTCTCATTCTAATTTTAGAGCGTCTGTCGTCATATCCGGTTTTTTAAACCCTTTGGGAGGACCACCCCCCAAGCATTGCATCAGAAAAAACCACGAGAGATTGTAAATAAAGTCACACTAAGGACATCCAATCAATCTCCTCGTTTAATCCATTGGGAGATAAAGCATCTAGCAAGTAAATCCATTTTTGCTCTTTTATATTGAGAGCTTTTTTATAATTCCCACCCTCCTTCCCTATTTTTCAGAATCTATAATACGCCACTTTATATCAAGCCAAGAGTGTTTCTTTTGGACCCAATGATTTACTATAGGTGCCGTATCTGTTACCATATGAACTCTAGATTTATGTTCATTCATATGTGTCTTAATTGAACGCTGCGTCCTGCCTACGTAAACCTTGTCACAGGGGCACTGAATGATATAGATAACATTGGTGGTGTTACAGTTAGTTACTTCTTTAGATGGTATAACCATTCCCGTAATGGGATGTGTCCATTTATTTCCTACAATAGTTAGAGAACACCACTGACAGTTACCACACCCCCCATGATAACCCAGTTGGTAAGTATTTCCTTATGAATATTCATGTATGAATGGGTGAATATTATAGTTTAACCGGATGTTTGTGATATAAAATCCAAAATAAATAGCATTTACCTAGAGGCTCTACTTGGTGGAATGACTAGTGAATGCCTCTGAGGAGAAAAGTCTGATATTCAGATTACAACAGTTTTACGTACAGGTGATTCAGAGTGACCGATGGCCAGAATATCAGCTATGTCACAAATAGTTTTCACAACCCAGAGAGAGAGGTAGAAAGATTTGCAAAGATAAGAGTGTTTAGAGTAGAGATTAACAGTAACTGCAGCCCTGTGAATCTTTTTGGTAAAGGGTTGCAGGTTATACAATTGTAAACCTTCCCAGCAGGGGATCCTCCCAAAATGTGTATAGGAGTGCTGATTGTTGAAGTTCCTAGCTATCCTAATAGGAAGTACATATAAGGCCCATGATCATCTACAGTGATGCTGCAGCAAGAGCAAGGACCTCAAAATTAAATCTGTTGCTGCAGAATTGACCAATCCATTGTGGGAAACCAGGGGCTAGTTCTAGGAAGAGAGAGGGACTAACACATAGTATCTGTCCCCTTTTCTTTACACTTTCCCCCAAGCTGGCCGGTGGTAGAAGGAGAGTGGGTGGTGCCTTAGGCCATGTTGTTGTCATCTGCTGTCCAGGACCAGCTCAAACTTTCAATGACATGGCAGTGGTTCATATGGTTCAGAGCATGAGTTGGGCCCAAGGTGACAGTGGAGGAGCAGTGGCCTGGGGCAGCACTGCTTTTCATCTCCTTATGCCATAGATTATCACTGGGAAGATTGGCAGGGGGAAAGGGAGAGGGAATTGAGGAAAATGAGCATATGGGTGGAAATGGAAGAGAGGAAGCTGAATTGGATGGGATTAAGTGAGGGCTAGAGGCGCTTTGAGGGGATTGGCTCAGAGAATTGGTATAGAGGGCAACTGAGAGTGGGCATGGGACTTTTGGGGGGAGTGTACCAACTGTTTGGGGGTTAGAATGTGTGTGGGCAATGTAGATTGAGGGGTGTATGATAAGTTGGCAGAAATGGGTGAATGTGAGATGTAGAGAAAAAAATGAAAGCAAAGGATTAGCACTGGGAAAAGTGCTAAAGAGAGTTAGTATTAGAATTTGGAATATATTGATGTGTGTGAGAGATGGAATCTGCACTGGGGAGAATGTGTTCACAGTACAGGGGACCAAAAAGGGCTAAGGGCTAGATTCACTAACCTGCCCGAATCGGAACAATCTGTTTCTGATTCGGGCAGGTCCGACTGATTCACAAATCAGTCATATTCAAATGGAGGCGATCAGAGGAATGCCCTCATTTGCGAGCAGGGATTGCAAATGTGCAATCCCCATGCATGCGCAGACCCTGACAGTAGTGACAGGAGAAGCAGCCTCCTGTCACTGCTGTCAGGGCTTGTAATTTTTTTTTTAATCGGGTAGTTATTTTGCGTGTTTTACACATGCAAAAAAAATAAAGCCCCCCCTCCGGAACTGTTTCCTCCCTCCCCAAACCCCTACAAAATGTCCCCCCCCCCCCAACGTGGCCCCACCGATGCCCCACAAAAGGCAGGAGGGATGCCAACTCCCACCTGCCATGTGAAACCCCATCCTGATCTGGCCAGCCCACCTCCCTCCCTCCCTACCTGTGGCTCTACCTAGACTGGCCGGCCCGCTCCCCCTTACCTTTAAGAATCGTTGGGAGCAGGAGGGGGTGCTCATTCCCTCCTGCTCCAGGCCTCCTCCGAGGACGGCAGGATGACCGGCCAAGGCCACTCCCTTCCCATACCTTAATATTGTTGGGAGCAGGAGGGGTGCTCAGTCCCTCCTGCTCCACACCTCCTTCGCTGAGTGTGACCTTAGGCCACGCCCCGATGCATCATCTGATGTGCAGGGAGGGGCCTAAGGCCCTGATTGGCTGAGGCGCCCCAGGCACAGTTACCAACAGGTCTGCAGCAGTTGGGTTTGTCAGTAGTAAAACCTGATTTTGCATGGGGTTTTACTAATTTGCATGGGAGGATTGGGATCGGATCGCTACAGGCGTTAGTGAATAGTGCAGGAGGGAAATCTGGTCGTAAAGGGCTCGCAAACCGATCGGTACACGATCGGTTTGCTAAGTGAATCTAGCCTTAAGTTAGGTCAAGAGAAGGAGAATTTGCGTTGATCTTTGGGAACAGAACTGGTGAAATTGTACACTCTTGCGGCTGGCCTGATTATCCAAAATAGGGTTGAAAATGAAGTTTGCAGATAGCACGGGCTGTTTAAAAACTGCCCTGTTTACAATCAGATCTATTCAGAGATGGAACATAATTGTTACAGAATTTCAGAATCTTTGATTTACATTTTCTAACATTGCTGCAGAATTGTCCCATAAACTGCCTCAGACAACTGGGTTGTGTGCTTCAGGATACAGCATTTAAATGGATGGGGCTATGGAGTTCAATTTCAAAGTACTTAGACACACAAGGTACCATAGGTTTCTATGGCTGGAGGTGGCACCTATAGGTTTCTATGGTGCTTTCTATGCCTAAGTGCTTTGAAAATGAGCCTCTTTATCTATCATATAGGAAATTTGGCATTTCGGAGCTCAGAGCTGTTTCTTCCAGTAAGGTTTTATAGGAGAGCGAAACACGGCTCCTTGTTTACCAACTTCTTCCTGTATGAATTTGTGGCAGAGTGAAAAAGGGGAATTATGAGCAATCCGGTTATTATTGTTGGGATTTTCCTTAGGCAGGGGATCTGCTTCTGAAACCTAGGGACAGTTTAGTTTACCAATTATGGAATGACCTTCCTCTAATTTTGAGGTGTCCCAGTTTTCTCCAGTCTTTCTGTAAATCTTTAAAAACTTTTCTATTTGCTAAACATTTTGAAAACTAATTCTCTTGTACTTTAGATTATCTTTAAACTTATTATTAACCGCGTTGAGCTTCCTCTGGTTGAAGACCCGGTATATAAAGTTAAGTTTTAGTTTAGTTTAGTTTAGCCTTGAGTTTGTTACCAGAGGGTTACAGATAAAATCTCCAGGCTTCTTCCCATGGAAAAATACACTGATATTGTTAAGTGCTGTGCTGAATCTATATATATATATAATCTAGTCTTTAAGCCATTTACATTAACGGGTGCTAGAATAGATGTCTGTCTTTCTTTCTGCCTCTTTCTCCTTGGCCGCTGTCTGTCTGTCTCTCTCTCTCTCCTTAGTCGCTTTCTGTCTGTCTGTCTTTCTGTCTGTCTCTCTCCCTGGCCCTCTGTCTGTCTGTCTTTCTTTCTTTCTCTCTCTCCATGGCCGCTGTCTGTCTGTCTCTCTGGCCACCTGTCTGTCTGTCATTCTTTCTGTCTGTGTCTCTCCCTGGCCCCCTGTCTGTCTGTCTTTCTTTCTTTCTCTCTCTCCTTGGTTGCTGTCTGTCTGTCTCTCTGGCTACCTGTCTGTCATTCTTTCTGTCTGTGTCTCTCCCTTACCCCCTGTCTGTCTGTCTCTCTCCCTGGCCCTCTGCCTGCCTGTCTCTCTCTATTGCGCCATGTCTCTCTGTGGCCTCCTTTTGTCTCTCCTCCCCCAGAGCAAACCAGGATTGCTGCTTGCCCTCCAGCACACCCCTCCCCCAAAGTAGCCCCTGTTCCCTTCCCTGTGCAGCAGTAGCAGCCAGATGCCTCGCAGCACCCGCACCCTGTCGGCCTTGTCCAGGCCGAAAGACACCCTCCTGCCGTTGCTCTTGCCGTCACTGAAACCGCTGCACGCGCCGCAAGCCACCACATGCGCTGCAAATGAAACACAGCCATGGAGGCACAAATCAAGGCGGCAGGGATCACGCCGTTTCAACTGCGCATGCGCGGGTAAGGGTTTTATTATATTAGATGTGTGGTTTTCTCAAAGACATGTGTTTTGGGTGCCTTCAGCCTGTTTACTGGTGTCTTTTTCTTGTAGGCTGCAGAAGGAAATATTGTGGTCAGTTCTTCTTCTGATCACTCCCTTACTGTCTGGAAGGAACTGGAACAGAAACCCGTGCATCAGTACAAATCAGTTTCCGACCCCATCCATGCATTTGATCTCTACGGTCATGAGATTGTGACTGGCACTGTGGCCAACAAGATTGGGATCTACTCTCTGTTAGATCCTTCGACAAGGCCAAATAGCACCACAAAACTGAGTTCAGAGAACTTCCGGGGGACCCTGACCAGCCTTGCTGTTCTGCCCACAAAACGATTGCTGCTGCTGGGTGCAGAGAATGGAATTATTCGTCTTCTGGCCTAAGTAGTCCTGGGAATATTATTTTCTGTAACCCAAGTCGTGCTTTGGTAGCTGTGGCAGTAGAATTGATCTAAGATGTTCCTCTCTGGTAGAGCAAATCATTTCCTTGGCAAATGTATGAAAATAAATTATGGTAGTTTGGGGAAGAGTTGATGAAAGAAAGTGAGAAATAGGCTTTTTATCTGTTATTGGTAGGGTCTTTACAGCCATATATGAGAGACTGGTACCATGGCTTACAGTAGTGGAAACCTAAAGCATCTCTTTCAGTGCCTGAAACACCAGTTCACTAGTAGATAAAACAGAAATTCAAGTGTTAGCCCTTCACTGCTTCCAATAGGAATTACAGCTTATATTTTTACAGTGAACTTTTGTATTGTAAATTCTTTCTAGCATGTGGGAAGGGCATTTGATTTTAAAAGTGGTTGAATAATTCCACTCTAAAAAAAATAAAATAAAAAATGTCTATGAATCCTGCCTGCTACACCTCTAGGCAGCCTACAGAAAATGTTTTGGTTGCAGTTTGTCTGTGACTGCTGCTGCCTAAGCTGTAGAGTTGAATCTAATTTTAGATGGTTTCACAGTAGAAAAATGCTGATTTGAGGGGCTGCATGGTTGTCTGTTGTGAAGAATGCTGGTATGAGTGATCCACATTGATTTCATGAAGTGAATTTGAAGCTGAGCCATTTGGTTCTTTGTCCTTTGTTTTAATCTGGGATCTTCTTTCTTTTGCTTTTGCTGTACCTGCAATAGGCTCAACAACCTACACTTGAGTCCTTTTAATCATTTTTGATTCATAATATTTTATTAGTAATTTATTTTTGGCCCAGTAGTTCCTGCTTTCTCTTTTTTGCTTCAAACTCAGTCAGAATCAGTGCCAGGAGCCTTCATTTAATTTAATCATTTCTTACCCATTTAATTATCATAAGTTCAAAGCAGATTATAATAAACATTCCATAATTTTCTGTCTTCCAATCCATTGCAAGTTAAATAAAATATATATTAAACATAAACAATTTAGCATAAGATCCCAAATGGAAGAAGAACCTACCCAAGAAACAACATCTTATATTAAGCCAAATATCTATGAAAGAGCCAAATTTTCAGCAGATGGTCATAAAACATGTGATCATATACATTTCAGATTTCAGCAGGTAGTTCATTCCACAATAAAAATCTGTATAAATAATCATAGGTACTCTTATGGCAGAAATTTCTACAGAACAGAAACCAAAGCTTATAAGTACTAAGAGAATGCAAGGATCTTGAGGGAGCATTTAAGTCTAACAAATTAGCTGTGTAAGCTGGTGCTAACCTATGATTTTACAACTCCCAATGATTTTTCCAAGTTTAATAAAATTATCTTCCCACTATTCTATTCTGGCCGTTGCAACAACAATACTGAGGCCAGGGGCTATATATCAGAGCTCTTCCCAGACCCTTGTATCATGAGCTGTAAGGGTGTCAACTGGATATACTCTGTGATGGTGACTGTCCCCTGTCAGATGGTTGTAAGCATAGCCTCAGCAGTGCCCCACTCAACCCAGGCCATGCAAGACTTAGTCCATGGATTGAACTAGGATTGTGGGCATGGCAGCAAACAGAGCTATATTTTTTTATTGGATTCTTTATATACATCTCCTTTCTGTGGTACACATTCATTCAGGCACTTTCTCTTGCTGGCCGGCCGCTACCGCTCCAGCTTTAGAGGGCGAGGGGGGAGGGTCAATTGGGAAGTGCTGCGGGGTCTGGCTTCCCCCCTGGCCTCCCACGCATCTATTTACCTAATGCCAGCAGCAGAGCAGCCTGCTGAGAGGATCGCCTGTACTTTAGCGATCCTTGCAGGTTGCCATAGGCCTCAGGAGCTGTCTTCCCTTTGCTGCGATCCTGCCTCTGACGTCAGAGGAGGGGCGGGACCATGGCAGAGGGAAGACAGCTCCGAAGGCCTATGGCAACCTGCAAGGATCGCTAAAGTACCAGCGATCCTCTCTGCAGGCTGCTCTGCTGCTGGCATTAGGTAAATGGATGTGCGGAAGGTCAGGGGGGGAACACGCAGGCCTTCAGGGGTGGGGTACAGGCCTTCAAGGGTGGGGTACAGGCCCTTGGGGGTAGTGCAGGCCTTCAGGGGGGACAGGCCTTCAGGGGTAACAGGCCTTCAGGAGTGGGATGCAGGCCTTCAGGGGGGACAGGTCTTTGGGGGGATAAGCAGGCCTTCAGGGGTGGGGTGCAGACTTTCAGAGGGGTAGTGCAGGCCTTCAGGGGGGACAGGCCTTCAGGGTGGGGTGCAGGCCTTCGGGGGAGAGGGGCCCTTGTGTAGAAGTACACAGAGGGAGGGAGAGAAGGGGGTTTTAAAGAAACGTGCATATGCCGGACTTTTGGGGGGGGAAGAAATAATGGATCTAAAAACAAGAGAGGGAGAGAGATGGTGGAAAATGGGATTTAGGGAGGGAAGGAACAGAAAGGGAGAGAAGTTGGACACAAGGGATGGTGTGGAGGGGGGGGGGGTTAGAGATACTGGATAGGAGGGTAGGTGGGAAGAGAAAGGGAGAGATGGTGGGGAAGGAGGGAGAGATGAAGGATGAAAAGGGTTGTTGAGAAAAGGTGGATCTGGGAATGGAGACGAAACAAAGGAAAGATGCCAGACCTCTGGGGGAGGGAAGGGAAATGGAAGGGGAAGACAGAGATGGAAGATGGATGGTTAGCACGGAGAAAGAAGAAAGGAGACCCTGGCAAGCAAGTTATCAGAAAACAACCAGAACTTAGGACCAACAAGATTTGAATAATGACCAGACAACAAAAGGTAGATAAAATAATTTTATTTTCTATTTTGTGATTATAATATGTCAGATTTGAAATGTGTATCCTGCCTGAGATGGTATTAGATCGCAAACATGAGCTAGGATTTAACAGAGAGAGGAAAAGTCTTTTTTGTTTGTTTATTTTGTTTCAATAGGCTGAATCAAATCGATATTATTTTTCCTGAATTGGGCAGCACTACTTTGCAGCATAGTTTGAATTCTATTCTATTTTCTATCAATAACCAGTGTAGTTCTATAAGCAGTGGTGTGACATGGTCAAATCTTGAGTGTGTGGCACAGTGGTTAAAGCTATAGCCTCAGCATCCTGGGGTTGTGTGTTCAAACCCATGATGCTCCTTGTGACCCTGGGCAAGTCACTTAATCCCCCCCATTGCCCCAGGTACATCAGATGTAGATAGATTGTGAGTCCTCCAGGGCACACAGGGAAAAATGCTTGAGTTCCTGAATAAATTCTTGTAAACTGTTCTGAGCTCCCTTGGGAGAATGGTATAAGTTTTGATGTAGTGTTTTGTATCAGTTGACTTTTTTTCATTAGTTTCACGGAGATACATGAGAGTAGAGCATTGCAGTAATCAGTGGTGAGAATATCTTTGACTGCACTAGTAGTCTTACCCTTCTTAGTTTTTGTAGTTTAAGAAGTGATTTTCAAACTAAGTTATTAGCTTGTTAATTTTTGAAGATCATGCAATCTAAAGTGACTTTGGAGGTTTTCTCAATGTTGTAGCTGGTTCCAGTTGTCAGAGTAATAGTAGGTGGAACTAGGTGTGTGTTTGTTGCCCAAACCATAATAGTCTGGGTTTTTTCCATGTTTGAGATGGTATCTCTTCACCCATTCTTGCACCTTAGTTATCATTTTGAACAATATTATAATCATGATTGCTTGGCTCAGATTTGCAGAGATTAGTAGAAAGACATCACCTGATTATGAGAAGAACCATTTTCCTGGTCTGATGCTTATCGAGTTCAATGTGGTCATGAAGATGTTATATAATAGTGGTGAGATGGGAGATCCTTGTGGGACTCCGCATAGTGGTGACCAGTAGTTGGAGAAGGCTCCATCTTTTAACACTCTGTAGCATCTTTTCATCAGGAAACCTTGGAACAATTATATTAGTGTGAGAAAATAGATAATTTTACTTCAAATGCAGTTGTGCTGCGAGATCTGTGTTAGTTTATGGAGACCACCTTTAAAAAAAGACTTTGAGAACATGAAGCCAGTTCAAAATAGGGCTACCAAAGTGCTGCATGGGCTGCCCTATAAATCATAGAATGAAGAGACAAAATATGTACTTTCTAAAATAGGAGGGAGGAGAGGAGCCAACCTTGTATCTACTAGGGTTTAAAAAGAAACCTTTTCCATGGAATGGGAAGCTCAAGATCAAGAGATTGCCTATTATCCGGATGTCCAATTATCTGGGTTGCTTTGGGGGTCTCAGTTTATATGAGTTCCCCCCGAAGTACCATTCCTATTGCCCTCCCTCCTAGTGTTTCGTTTCTGCTTCTGCCGCCAATGTCATTAGCCCAGCCCCCCCCCCCAAAAAAAAAAAACCCAGGAGACTTTCCCCCACTGTCAGCATGCCCCCTACAAGAGAAGAGAGCATTCCCCATCCTTCTCCGAATAGACACCATCAGCCCCCTCCCAGACCCAGAAGAAGGACACCAGACCTACCTTGTTTCGGTGGTGGTCTAGTGGCTCACTGGGACAGAAGCAATTGCCACTCGCTTCTGCTCTTTCAGCAATGAAAATAACTGCCGAGATTTCCAGCGGCAGTCTCATGACGGAAACAAGGTAGGCCTGGGGTCTTTCCTCTGGGTCCTGGAGGGAGGGGGGGTGCTGATGGTAATTTTTTTAACAGTTATTAAAAACTAGACAAAAATAATTAATGTGCAATCATCTGGATTTTCGATTATCCGGACTGCTCTCTTCCGAGGTTAGTCAGAATGGTCGGCGTTCTACTGTTTACATATTTTTAAAATGTTATACGAGGTCTGTTCAAAAAGTTCCAGGACTGATTTTATAAAAATTTATTAAACAACCTTACAACTTATTCCATTGAGTCCCCTTCAAATTACTTCCCTTCCCTACGTATATGCTTTTCCCAGCGTTATTTCCACTTCTAGGAACAATCCTTAAATGCATTTTCAGGAATTGATAAAAGTTGCTGCGTTGAATTTTGCTTTATGTCTTCAATGATGTTGAATCGCTTTCCTTTCAGCTTGGATTTAAGTTTAGGAAACAAGAAGTCATCAGGGACCAACTCAGGAGAGTAAGGTGGCTGGGGAAGAACTGTCATTGTGTTTTTGTGCAAAATTTGTGAATTTTAATACATTCAAAACACTGTCCACGACTCATGACATGTTCCCCATAAGCCACTTTCAACATTTCATAAGTTTCTGTAGCAGTCTTACCCAATTTAAAACAGAACTTCACCCACATGATGAAAAATAGCCGATCACGAAAATACACTTTTTCACAAAAACTGCTGTAGCTCGGAGATGAAAACATATATCAACAAATGAAAAAAAAGAGGTTACTCGTGAGGTTTCAAGCTACTCAACGCCACCTAGCACGTCTGAGTACTTCCTGTTGGTATGCAATTCAAACAGTCTTGGAACTTTTTGAACAGATCTTGTACATTCACCATCAAATGTCAAACCCTTGACCCATTCTTCCAATTTTTGAAAGTCCTGTCATTTTCTGTCTGACTCGTCTCCCTGTTACACATTTTCATATTACTCTTAAATATCTCACAATCCACTAGCCACCTTCCCTTCACTGGCTCCCACTCTTCAGTTACGTTGCTCAGTGAGCTTTCCATTTTGCAACTCCCAGATGGCTAATTTGTTCACTATGCTTGTTGTGTAAGAATATGAGAAGCCTTCCTAAAATCCAGATAAGCCACAGCAGCTGTTTTCTCAATTTTCTATTTTAATTAGGCCATTAAAGAACTCAGTCAGGTTTGTTTGGCAAAATCTTTACCTTATGAAAATATATTACATAAGATCCCGTAATCCTCTAATCTTGAAGGCATTTCATTACCTATCCTTCAGAAATAATTCCATTATTTTGCCCATGAGTACTCATGTAAGACTAATAGGTCTGCAGTCTTCTGTCTCCTTATTCTCCTCCTCCTGACCCCTGACTTACTGTTTCAAAGACAGCTTGAAGAACTTGAGGGGTGCAATGAATACTCAAGAGGTATAAGAAGATGCAAGTGAGGTAAATCAACCTTGACAAGTCCAAAACTCTACCTCAAGGGTTCACAGTGGGCGCTCTTTCTTCAGCGTCCTCACTACTCAAACGGCAGATCTAGCGTTTGAGTAGTGAGGACGCTGAAGAAAGAGCGCCCACTGTGAACCCTTGAAAAAGCCCTACTTGGGCGAAATGGGTCCCATCGGGGACATGCTAGTATCTCTGCTGTATGGAAGAAAATTAAATGAACGAATTATCCTAGACATTTGGTTTGTCTTATTTCTGATATGATTTGAAGAGGACTGTCTACCTAAAATTTCTATGTATTGGAAGTGGCTGTTCTAAATCAGTAGATTCAGCCATACATCTCCTCTAACGGAGTGAGGTGGAGTTTTGGACTTGTCAAGGGTGCAATGAATACCCCTTCCATCTCCTTTATTATCTTATCCACCAGTGGTTTGTTTTGTACTGCTGCTACCAAGGACAAGGTAAAAGAAAGGTGGAGTTCTGCAGTCTCTGGAAACATTTCTGGTTTGTAGGAGTGTTTTGCCAAAGCAATTGCACCTACTGGGGAGGCTCCATCCATATATTGCACCATTTTGTCATGCTGTATGTCTGCAAGTTTCAAGCTTTTTTTTTTTTTTTTTAAATCCACCAGCTCTCTCAGTAGACTCAGTTTTCCTTCAATTTGCAATCCTGTTAACATCAAAAGAGCTACTCAGTAAAGGCCTCTACAGTTTATTTTCACATCACTTGTTGCAACCCTTTCTCTAAATAAATGGTCATATTTTAAAAGTTTGATGATATAATACTACATATTGACAGAATCATTACATTTTATAGGAGAAACTTAAAAGCGTCAAATAAGGCAGAAGAATAAAGAAACCAAGAGAGGATTGAATAAAACTGTATAATAGGAATTTTTATGTATGGTGCGAGTGCTCCATTGTACTGTGGCTCTGCCAGCCTGCGAGAGAGAATGCAATATTTTAGCAGAGAAAGGGACCGATATGTTCCCAGTCTCAAAACAAATGTTTAACCGGATATGCAGGATCAATATCTGTTGAAAGAGACCCCTCCTGAAACGAGCAGCAAATGCTTGCTGAGAGTGAATCAGTCTAGTTTGCAGCACTGGGATTACTAGTGCAAAGTACCAACAGACTTCTTTTCATGAGGACCCTTCACGTGCACTAGAGAAGCCACAAGATCTCCAAAAGCAGGTAAGAAACTTGAAACACCGAGATCGCACCCAGCATCCTTTGGCCTAGGCTTGAAGGTTTTTCCTGCTATGCGGAGAAACTACTCCTTAAAGAAATGCACATTATAGCAAATGGATTCTGGGCCTGTCAAATGGACACTCTCCCAACACAGATCTCTTGGAAACTCACCAAATGTGAGAAAAATTTTCTTGATAAATTCTAAATATAGAGTATAAAGAAAAATGCATCCTGTACTATAGCTATGCTACTAACCGAGCCTCTTTATAATGGATAATTCTTTAAAGATTAGAGTGGCTCAATATAATCATTTTTATTTTTTACTTTGTGTCAACCAGAAATAAGCATTGAACAAAAGCTCAGAAAGTTTGTTCCTGTCTCTTTTTCCCCTGTCTCTCCTCTTGCATTAGTTACCACAGCTTAATATTTCTATAGCTTATGCAACACTGCAGAGATACAAACACGAGATTCCTTGCTTGGTAAAGCTTACAGTCCAGTTGAGCTGCATGAAGGCAAATCCCTTTCCCTTATTCTCTTGGCAGGGCTGTATTAAGATGGGATCAGAGAGTGGCTATGCCAGTAACAGAAAAATAGAAGCCTATGGGTGTAAGAAAAAAGAAATCTAATAAATAGCTGTGAACTATGCTAATAATGGGTGAGGGGCTGTACCTAAATGTTTGAAGAGAAGTAAACTGTACCAAGATATACTGTGTATATTTTTTCATAAAATGTTAAAAATTCACCTTTATTGTTAAACTTTCAACAAGGCAAGAATTGTAAGAATATCAATAAGCTTGTTTTAAATGTGATATTTGTTAAATCACCATATTAGAATACTGTAGAGCAGGGGTCTCAAAGTCCCTCCTCGAGGGCCGCAATCCAGTCGGGTTTTCAGGATTTCCTCAATGAATATGCATGAGATCTATGTGCATGCACCACTTTCAATGCATATTCATTGGGGAAATCCTGAAAACCCGACTGGATTGTGGCCCTCGAGGAGGGACTTTGAGACCCCTGCTGTAAAGCCATCATCAGCTAGGATTAGAACCAGGGCTGGTGATAAGGGGCTGCAGACGGGGCAATTGCCCTGGGCTCCCATGCTACAGGGAGCCCCAAAATTGCATGAAGCTGAAGGAAATGCAGCCTCCTCCCAAATCTCTGCCTGGGCCACAGCATGTTTAAACATTGGCCCTGATTGGAACAATGGGAATAAGAGCACAGTGGTTCTGCACAGGAATGGATTACTTAGATCATTTCTGATAGTTTTTATGGTTTTACTGAGGAAAATGTTTTGTTTAGTACAGAAAAATCCCTTTTCCCCTTCCCTCGACCTTCCAAAATTGCTGATGAACCCACTCTCTGCAGTGAATATGCATGAGATAAATTTAAATATAATGAGCCTCCAGTGTGTGCAAACATGTCTTATGTATAATTTGCAGATAGCTTAGTTGAGCCATAAGTGGAATATCAACTTGTAATAAAGAAATATGTAAACGGTCTAGCTGTAGGGTAAGCAGGAGAAGTTTAGGAAGCCCTATGGATGTAGAGGATGGGGTGGTCTTTCCGTGGCTGTGTTGATTGTGGTAGAATTTGCAGTAGTTAAATAGCAAAAAAACCAACCCACCCAACAGAGTTAAGTAGAAAATGCAGAAACTCATTAAAGTCACAGCTCTGTGGCTAAGCTCTAGAGCCAGCAGAAACATGCAGGAGGTTTAAGCAGGGATAACTAATATGTTATTTTATTGGATTCTGTAGGTTTTAATTTTTTTTATAAAGTACTTGAGTCTCTCCTGCTGCCAAGCCAACTCTAAAAGGGCAGGAAGGGCTTTCTACTCCTTCATCTCCTCCAAATGAGTGAAAAGAGGTTAAGTTGAGAGCCCAACCACAATTCCGCAGAACACATTGACATGAGTAATGAAAGACCCCCACATTCCTCCCCCCTCCCCTGTGGCAGATCTAAAACTGCCATACCGCAGCCCTTCCAAAGCCTGAACTTTTCATTCCTGCACTGGATAAAATTTACTCATTTCTCCACTGTTAATGGTGGGTGTTCACAGTATTAATTAGCTAATGCTCTGCCCCCCAAAAAACAACCAACCAACCATACCAAAAAAACAAAACAAAAAACAAACCCTTCAAGCTCTTACTTTTTTAATTACCATAAATTGTGTATGTGGAAACTTTGTATTTCTTGGTCCTTTTTCTCTCTAATTTTCCAGTTGGGCTTTTAAAGTGTGTTTTCAAGTACTGGAGAAGTCTGCACATGGAATCGAGGCTTCATCTTTTCCTTACCCCTTTTCATTCTGGGCCTCATTCTCTATTCACATTCTCTATCACTGTTGTCATTTCCCTTATTCCACGAACTGCACAATACTGTGACTCAATGCATCAAATCGGAAGCATTCCAGGAGCAACACTTTGTGCTCTCTCTACACTGGAGACCATGGTTGAAATTTGCTGACTTAAGGAAGACAAAGCATAAAATGAGAAACAGACTTAGGCCTTTAGGGAGAAACATCTCAAATATCACTGTAAAGTTATTAAAAGTGCCAAGAAATCGTATAAATGTTAAAATATTTCCTCATGGCAAGTGTTTATATTTAGGGCCTGTTTTACAAAGCCGTGCAGCAACAGCCCTGAAGCCCTTTAAATCTCTATGGGCTTCGGGGCCGTTACTGCGTGGCTTTGTAAAACAGGCCCTTAATGTTTGCTACACAAATTTTGTAGTAAAGATGATAAAATGGTTTACAATAATTCAAATAAAAGAAAAAAGAGGAACTCCATATAAATAGAAAAGTGAAGGAACAAAGCATCAGTGGAAAGGACAGTATGTCTACCATACCAGCCATCACAGCCCTGAAGATCCAGACCACACCACTGAAGACATTTTTGAAATATGGTTCTTTAAAGCAATTTTAATTTTTTGTTTTTTTAGAATGACTATGAATAAAACTGGGTAGTGAGCTCCATTGGGAGGGAGCTAAATAGCTGAAGACCTATTGCTGTGCAGTTTTCTATCTGCATATGGTTATTCAGAGCAAACAACTGTAGTCCAGATAGCTGAAGACTTAGGTTCAATCTTAGTTGGTGACCATAAAACCAAGATGCCACAGTATTGAAGCAGGTTATTGGAGTGAGAGAAGGAGAATATGGACCTATTTGGCAACAAGTGAGGCATCCTTGGTATAGTAAAGCCACTAATGTCACGTTCTTGAGCAAGGGTGGCAAGAGGCAAGAGAAACATGTTTTTAAAAAATCCATTAAGATGATACCAAACCCTGAGGACCACCACTAGGCACTAGATGAAAAAGAATCCAAACCAGTGAAGACTCAAAATCTACAATCCTAAAAGGAAGAAGGAAAACCACTTTAATTTTGATTTTCCTAAATATTGCTGCTCAGCCGTGCCACAATTATGGTAATTCACTGATTTAAAATAAAAAAAATGTTTAATGAATTTACATTTAGAATAAAATTCCTTAGTTCTGTGACCTAATATGAGACTTCAAAACAGGTCTAGTAACCTATTATAATAACAAAGGAACAGATGGCAGATATAAACTACAATTGTCCAGCAAGGTGGCTTAGAGTTTTACCTGCCATTCTCTGTTCTCTACTAACTAACTTGTGAGCAAAAACTTCTTATAAAAAACAATAATATTGAGAAATTCAACATTTTTCTAAATAAACTGTGCCCATCTGGTTACTTTGGGGTTACCTCTAGGTTAAATTTTGCATCACTTTTGCTGACGTTAAACTAGTCATGATTTCTAAAGTGTCTTCTAGTGCCTTGCAGACACTTGGGGAAGGGGGGGGGAGGGCAGTTTTGGTAAAGCATTTTCCAGGTGGCACACTTATATATTGGAAAACTGCTAGTATATAAATGTGGGGGTATATGTTCACAAAAAGTAGATATGTCATACTATAGCACCTACTTTTACATAATCTGTTTATAGGTGTGCTTTATAAAAGGGTAAATTAAAAAGTAAAGGCAAAATACATTTAATGGCTTTAATAGATGTAACTGTGAGCAATTGAACATAATCACTTTTCCACATAGTCCCCATGCAAGATGACGCATTTGTTGTATCGTTCAACTGGGTTCTGCTTTCCTGCAGAGAAGTTTTTCGGCTGCTTCCGAAGTCAGGTGTGTACCACTTCCTTTTCTTCATCATGCTTTGTCCTTTGCTCTCTGGATCACAGTGATGCACTCATGTCTCGTCACCGGTGACAAATCTCTCCACAATACTCAGATCTTCATACCATCTCAAGAACTGGGTCATAACCTTCACATGCTGTTGCTTGTGCAGATCAGTAAGCTGTTTGGGAACCCATTGTGTGCAGACTTTCCTATTTCCCAAGTCATCATGCATTATGGCAAATGCATTTCCATAGCTGATATCCAAATCTGCAGCCAATTGAGACACCATTATCTGTTGATCTTCTCTAATCATGGCATTTGCCCTATCAATGTGTTTCGTATGTGCAATGTTGATAGGTAACCAGAATGACCTTTGTCAGTAACACCTGTTCTTCCCACTTTTACCCTTTTTTTACCCTCTTATAAACCTTTCTTTGATTCATGGTGCTATGTCCATACTGAGTCAATATCCGATGGTGAATTTCCACAGATTTCACGTCCTCTGCCTGAAGAAAGTGCTCTACTGCACATTGTTCTTTGATGGTGCAATCTTGCAATGGAGCGTCCATGTTTATGACCTTATGGCTGCCACACGACTAAAGGCCGAGCACTGCACTGTACATGGATGAACTATCCTATAGGCAATGTACAAGTACAAATGTTGTATTTCACGAGCTCTGTTCTGGTTATTGTGTAATTTAACTACTGCCTTTAATTTTTGATTCACCTTCATAGACCATGCACATACATGTACTGAGTATATTAGGGCTGTTCAAAAAGTATCAGACCTTTATTCATAAAAAATACTTGTATTCAGATACAACAATCTTATACTAATCTCCTTCAAAGTAGTCCCCTTGGGCTGCCACACACTTCTTCCAACGGTTCTGCCACTGTCAGAAGCAGCGCTGGTATGCCTCTTTTGAGATTGCTCGCAACTGGTTCGTCGTATTCTGCATGATGTCTTCTCTTGACTGAAATCTGGTCCCTTTCAGGAGCATTTTCAGCTTGGGGAAAAGCCAGAAGTCACACGGAGCCATGTCGGGAGAGTAGGGAGCCTGAGGAATCACAGGTGTGTTGTGTTTGGCCAGGAAACTCCATATCAAATGTGAAGAATGGGCAGGTGCGTTATCGTGATGGAGCTGCCAATTGCCTGCTGCCCACAGGTCCGACCGTTTGCGTTTCACAGCATTATGAAGGTGATGCAGAACCTCTTGGTAGTACCCCTTGGTAATTCGACAATCCTACATCACCAGGATCCTCACTTGGTCAATGATGATCTCATTTCTGGATGTTGAGGGGCTACCAGGATGTGCTGATGTGTGGCCATCTCTAAAGTGGTTGTACCACTCCTTTATCTGTATGGTGCCCATTGCTTCGTCTCCGAAGGCCTGATGAATCTTGCGGATCGTTTCCACTTGAGAATCGCCAAGCTTTACACAAAGTTTAATGCAGTAGCGTCGTTCAACTTTTTCTGTCAGTTTGTCAGAAATGAAAATTGGACTGCACTCACACTTCCTAACTCATCAGCAGTCTGCTGATGACTGACAGCTTCTGTAGGTAGGAAAAAATTCAAGCATGCGCATTAGGGTCGCCTACATACGTGCACCAAACCACGCCTCCCTAGCTTTATTTGTTTTCGCAAGAAAAATTAAGGTCTGATACTTTTTTAAACAGCCCTCGTATACAGACATTTACATCTGCCTCATCAAAGGGGTAAGTCTATGTGCCACTGGAGATAGGCTCATATCTTGCCTTTTTAAAATAGGCATGTTTATGAGAATATTTGGAGCTGCCCTATTATGAAATTATCCCCCCAATGGACCATCTGGGCAATTATCCTGAATCTACTACTTTCAGCAGGCAATGGAATCTGTTGAGGCCAAATAAAATACCTGACTCTCATTAGGTTTGTAGTCAAATCAACCTTCATACGAGATTCCTGAAGCAGCATTATAGACAGACAACAATAAGCTAAGCTTGTCATTTCAGATAGGGGGGACATACAGTCAGAGGGCCTGCACATTGCTGTAATTCACAATCCATTAACCTTTATGGTTTATACAGTATGTATTTTCTTTACTGCCTTTAGTGGATACAACAAAGCAGTTTAGAAATCACAAAAATAAGGAATGTTAAAAAGAAGCTCCAATATAGAAAAGGACAGAATAATAAAGCAATGAAGGAAAGGCAATATTAACAACAGTAAAAGGCTAAGTTAGAGACAAAAATAGAAGCAGGTGTCCTCATTTCCTAAGCTGGATCCTTCAGATCTTGCTGAAATTACAGAGGGAGATGTAGACCAAACAAATATGCTTTAAGTGCAGCCTCGTAAACCTAGCCTGAAATAATTCAGCTTTCAGATCACGGCGCAAAGGATTTCATAAGAATGCAGCAAGAAAGAAAAATGATGAATTACGAGTTGAATCAAAATGCGCATGAGCTGGGAGGGAACAATATGAGCATCACTGTAGATAAGCAAAGGTGATGAAATGGTTTATAAGGATTTAACATAGAGGCAACATACAATGTAATTCATAAAGAGGTTCCAATATATGTCAAAAATCAAGATTTTTAAATCTGATAGAAAAACAGCCAATAATGTTATGTGATTAAACTTCCTGGCATAAGATTCTATTCAACTACAAAGGGTACAGTAGGTTTGACCAGCGGGTTCTTTCCCTTCACCCATGAGGATTGCAGAAGGCATCATCTACATTCTTTTCAACTCTGCTTAAGTGCCTCAGCCCCTCAGTTTTTCCTTGTGCAAGCGAGTTGAGGTGTCTCTCTTTCTGCTCTGCATATGTTTTATTATTTTCAGGTTTTAATCCAGCATTGAGGCTTCCTGGTGCTACAAAGATCCTGTGACAACTCTGCCTGTGAGAAGATACAGTCTCTGGATCAGAGGGCTTGAGCTGGGGGGATGGGGGGGGGGGCGCGGCAACCCTTTTACAGAGAACCTGCCTAGCTGGCCTGCACTAACTTTTAAGGCAGTTTGGGGAGAGTTCCCCTGGCAGCACAGCTCGCCCTGATTTTTCAGGTGGTTGAGAGCAGGCTGAGTTGCCCCATGTTGGTCCAGAGGACTGTAGCAGGTGCCAGTTGCATTCCCCTCCCCCTGAAGATGCATAAGGAGTTGCAGTTGCAAACCTTGAGAGCTGTGACATTTTCATGTGCAGGCCCAGCAGAGTGGAATAAACTCCCGGGTTACATACGTCAGCAAGGGAATCTTACTTCATTTAAATGTTTGTTGAAATATCATCTGTTTTGTCAGATGAAATATGAGTGCTAAGAGAGAGGACAATGTAGTTTTACAACTTGAATGTATAAATGATTCATAACAACATAAGAAGAACAAGAATAGCCTTACCGGTTCAGACCAATGGTCCATCAAGCCCAGTAGCCTGTTCTCAGGGTGGCCAATCCAGGTTACTAGTACCTGGCCAAAGCCCAAGGTGTAGCAATATTCCATGCTACCAATACAGGGCAAGCAGTGGCTTCCCCCATGTCTTTCTCAAGACTCAAAGAGATGATACAAGTGGGTGAGTATTGTATGTGAGGGTGGGGGTTTTGGTGCACATTTTATGTAGGACAAGGCAGTTAATACAATCTGTGCTTGCATGTATTTGCTTGTGTAATGTGTGTGTTTGTGTTTTTTAATATATATATATGTGTTTTTTGAACCTGCTTTGTGGGATATAAATAAAAAACATAAACCATAAGAAGGTAATGGGGTCAAGGGTTTCAGAATCTAGAGATCTGACTAAAAGGCAGCCTGAAGAGACAAGCACTTGGAGGAACTATAGGCTTCTTGAGGCAGACATCTCTATATCGCAGCTGCAGTAAGAGCTGATGCAGGTACAGCACCTTCCAGTTCTGTGAGTACAATGCATTATTTTCTATGGGAGACATTGAGAGGGGGGGTCTCAAAATTGCTTGCAGATTTAAGGGTATCTGGGGCTTCCTACAAGGTCCCCTACTTCCAAAAACTCATTTTAAAAACTTTTTAAAGATTTTATTTAGCTCTGCTGGGCCGTGTTTTGGTGCCAAAATGCTGCTGCCATGGACATCTTAGATTTCACAATTTTATTTTAAAAGTTTCTATCTGCCTCGAAACACTTCAATTTTTCTAATTGAGTTTTGTGGACTCCCCAGGCCTTTCTACCCCCTGTATCATGCAAGATTTGTGCTGGATGGCCAGCTGAGAAGCATCCATACATCATATACCGTGGGGCACATGAGGGGGAGGGGGCAGAAGCACTGGGCTTAGCCCCTCTAGTCCCTCCATGGCCTTGAAATCACAGGATGCTCAATTGTTGGAGTAAAAATCCCTTCTAGAGCCCTTGACATGATGTCCCGGTAAGTATACTGTCTGATGCCAAAATCCAAGATATTACAGAGAGCTTGCTGAGACTCATCAAGCCTATTGGACTCATCAAGCATTGGACTATTATCCAATGCTGCTCATCCATGTTGGCACTAATGTTGGCCATAAAATGCTGTGCCATGCTCCAGCTTAGGAGAAGAGTGCATACCTCCAGACATTACTGTTGTGGGAGGACTTTGTAGTAAACTCCCTATATGAAGTTTTTAAGGTCATGAGAAAGGTGTCTGCTTATTCCATCTCCACCCAAAGAATGCTCTGGATCAGAAAGTGGTGATAGATTCTGCATCTAAGGCTACTTTGAGCAGACTCCCCTTTAAAGGGCAAATACTTTTTGGCTACAGGTGGGCTCCTCTGCTCAGAGATCTAGACAGAGGTTCAGTGGCTCCAGGTGCTTTCCTTTCTACCAAAAGTGGTCTTGGTCTTCTATGTAAATTAGGAAGTCCAGCTTCCAGCACTTCATGCCACGGGCATAAAGAAGACAAAGTCTTGGCGTTGCTGAATGTGAAGAGAGTTCTTTTCCATTATCTCGAGGCGATGAATGAATTTCATCTTTCAGATCATCTTTTTATATTAACCAACATTAGCAAATGGGGAAAGCAAGCCTCAAAGGCTTCCATTTTCAGATGGATTTGCATGGCTCTTTTGTCTGCATACAATGGCTGTGGTAAACAGCAAAGTAACATAGTAACATAGTAGATGACGGCAGATAAAGACCCGAATGGTCCATCCAGTCTGCCCAACCTGATTCAATTTAAATTTTTTTTTTTTCTTCTTCTTAGCTATTTCTGGGCAAGAATCCAAAGCTTTACCCGGTACTATGCTTGGGTTCCAACTGCCAAAATCTCTGTTAAGACTTTCTCCAGCCCATCTACACCCTCCCAGCCATTGAAGCCCTCCCCTGCCCATCTTCCACCAAACGGCCATACACAGACACAGACCGTGCAAGTCTGCCCAGTAACTGGCCTAGTTCAATATTTAATATTATTTTCTGATTCTAAATCTTCTGTGTTCATCCCACACTACTTTGAACTCAGTCACAGTTTTACTCTCCACCACCTCTCTCGGGAGCGCATTCCAGGCATCCACCACCCTCTCCGTAAAGTAGAATTTCCTAACATTGCCCCTGAATCTACCACCCCTCAACCTCAAATTATGTCCTCTGGTTTTACCATTTTCCTTTCTCTGGAAAAGATTTTGTTCTACGTTAATACCCTTTAAGTATTTGAACGTCTGAATCATATCTCCCCTGTCTCTCCTTTCCTCTAGGGTATACATATTCAGGGCTTCCAGTCTCTCCTCATACGTCTTCTGGCGCAAGCCTCCTATCATTTTCGTCGCCCTCCTCTGGACCGCCTCAAGTCTTCTTACGTCTTTCGCCAGATACGGTCTCCAAAACTGAACACAATACTCCAAGTGGGGCCTCACCAATGACCTGTACAGGGGCATCAACACCTTCTTCCTTCTACTGACTACGCCTCTCTTTATACAGCCCAGAATCCTTCTGGCAGCAGCCACTGCCTTGTCACACTGTTTTTTCGCCTTTAGATCTTCGGACACTATCACCCCAAGGTCCCTCTCCCCGTCCGTGCATATCAGCTTCTCTCCTCCCAGCATATACGGTTCCTTCCTATTATTAATCCCCAAATGCATTACTCTGCATTTCTTTGCATTGAATTTTAGTTGCCAGGCATTAGACCATTCCTCTAACTTTTGCAGATCCTTTTTCATATTCTCCACTCCCTCTTCGGTGTCTACTCTGTTACAAATCTTGATATCATCTGCAAAAAGGCACACTTTTCCTTCTAACCCTTCAGCAATGTCACTTACATACATATTGAACAGGATTGGCCCCAGCACCGAACCCTGAGGGACTCCACTAGTCACCTTTTCTTCCTTCGAGCGACTTCCATTAACCACCACCCTCTGGCGTCTGTCCGACAGCCAGTTTCTGACCCAGTTCACCACTTTGGGTCCTAACTTCAGCCCTTCAAGTTTGTTCAACAGCCTCCTATGAGGAACTGTATCAAAGGCTTTGCTGAAATCCAAGTAAATTACATCTAGCATATGTCCTCGATCCAGCTCTCTGGTCACCCAATCAAAAAATTCAATCAGGTTCGTTTGGCACGATTTACCTTTTGTAAAGCCATGTTTCCTCGGATCCTGTAACCCATTAGATTCAAGGAAATACACTATCCTTTCTTTCAGCAACACTTCCATTATTTTTCCAACAACTGAAGTGAGGCTCACCGGCCTGTAGTTTCCTGCTTCATTCCTGTGACCACTTTTATGAATAGGGACCACATCCGCTCTCCTCCAATCCCCAGGAATCACTCCCGTCTCCAGAGATTTGTTGAACAAGTCTTTAATAGGACTCGCCAGAACCTCTCTGAGCTCCCTTAGTATCCTGGGATGTATCCCGTCTGGTCCCATCGCTTTGTCCACCTTCAGTTTTTCAAGTTGCTCATAAACACCCTCCTCCATGAACGGCGCAGAATCTACTCCATTTTCTCGTGTAACTTTGCCAGACAATCTCGGTCCTTCTCCAGGATTTTCTTCTGTGAACACAGAACAGAAGTATTTGTTTAGCACATTTGCTTTCTCCTCATCACTCTCCACATATTTGTTCCCAGCATCTTTTAGCCTAGCAATTCCATTTTTTATCTTCCTCCTTTCACTAATATATCTGAAAAAATTTTTATCTCCCTTTTTTACATTTTTAGCCATTTGTTCTTCCGCCTGTGCCTTCGCCAAACGTATCTCTCTCTTGGCTTCTTTCAGTTTCACCCTGTAGTCCTTTCTGCTCTCCTCTTCTTGGGTTTTTTTTTATATTTCATGAACGCCAACTCTTTCGCCTTTATTTTCTCAGCCACTAGGTTGGAGAACCATATCGGCTTCCTTTTTCTCTTGTTTTTATTGATTTTCTTCACATAAAGGTCCGTAGCCATTTTTATCGCTCCTTTCAGCTTAGACCACTGTCTTTCCACTTCTCTTATGTCCTCCCATCCTAACAGCTCTTTCTTCAGGTACTTTCCCATTGCATTAAAGTCCGTACTTTTGAAATCTAGGACTTTAAGTATCGTGCGGCCGCTCTCCATTTTAGCCGTTATATCAAACCAAACCGTTTGATGATCGCTACTACCCAGGTGAGCACCCACTCGAACATAAGAGATACTCTCTCCATTTGTGAGGACCAGATCCAATATCGCTTTTTCCCTTGTGGGTTCCGTCACCATTTGTCTGAGCAGAGCCTCTTGAAAGGCATCCACAATCTCCCTACTTCTTTCCGATTCCGCAGACGGAACATTCCAGTCCGCATCCGGCAGGTTGAAATCTCCCAACAGCAGAACCTCCTCTTTCCTTCCAAACTTTTGGATATCCACAATCAGATCCTTATCAATTTGCTGCGATTGAGTCGGAGGTCTGTAGACTACACCCACGTAGATAGAAGTTCCATCTTCTCTTTTCAGAGCAATCCATATCGCTTCTTCCTCTCCCCAGGTCCCTTGCATTTCGGTCGCTTGGATATTGATCTTTACATAGAGAGCTACTCCTCCACCTTTATGACCATCTCTGTCCTTCCTAAAAAGATTATATCCCGGTATGTTTGCATCCCATCCATGTGATTCACTGAACCATGTCTCTGTGATAGCAACAATATCTAGATCTGCCTCTAATATCAGGGCTTGCAGATCATGAACTTTGTTGCTTAGACTGTGAGCATTTGTGGTCATCGCTTTCCAGCTATTTTTCAGCGATAATCTCCTTTTTCGTATGGATTTTTGTGTCGTTTCACTTTCCGTTGCAATACTAAGAAATGAGTTGCTGATATTGCTTATGTTGCAGCCTTTACTACTATCACATCTTTTCTTTTGCCGTGGGTGGTCTCTATAATTGTCCTTCGTACATACACCACCCCCACCTTCTAGTTTAAATGCCTAGAAAAATATTGTCTAAATTTCTCTGCAAGGTTTCTTTTTCCTGCTGTAGTAATATGTAGCCCATCAGTGCAATATAGCTTCTTGTCCTTCCATGTATTTCCCCATCCTCCTATGTACCTGAAGCCTTCTTGATGACACCAGGCTCTGAGCCATCTATTAAAGTCCTCTGTGTTTTTCATTCTTTGCTCTCCTTTTCCATATGCAGGCAGTATTTCAGAAAAAGCTAAAGTCTTTACAAAAGGTCTCACGCCCTCACCAAGCTCCTGAAAAGCTTTCTGTGCTGCAAGTGTGGAGTTGTTGGCCAGGTCATTTGTTCCCAGATGGATAACAACATCAGTGTTAAAATCCTTAGTTTCTTCCTTAATTATAGTCAGTATTTGCCTGGAACTCCTGGAAGACATTTCACTATTTTGGTCTCCTCGCCCTGTGTTCCAAGGTTAATGCCTCTGATGATGGAATCCCCCAACAGTAATAGTTTTCTGTTTTTGGCTTTTTTATTTGTACTTAGGGTGCGCTTGTTCTCTTGAGTTACCTTCATTGGTTCCAGTCCCACCTCCCTTCTGTTTTCCTGAGTATCGCAGTGCACTAGTGGAGCGAAGGAATTCTGTAGAGGTAATATTAGTGAAGGTGGATGTTTCTGTGTTACATGTCGCAGTCTTCCTGAGCCTACTGTGACCCATTTATTCCTGGGCTGTTTTATTCTTTGAGGTAGAGGTGGTAAGTTGGTATGATTTTGTGGAGTGATGGAAGCTGCTTTAATTGTATTCAATTCCTGTTTAAGTTTGCAGAGCTCCTCCTTAATACTGGCAAGTTGAAGACAGATGGGGCAAGCCTTAAGCCTCCAAATAGTATGTCTTGGAATTAAAGCACCACAGTGATTGCATAGAATAAAGGTCATCTTGATTGGTTGTGAAGTGACTTGATTTGAGTAGTCCTGATTATATGGGTCTCTATATATGAATAGTGGTCCCTGGGGTTGGTGGGACTATAAGTAAGACTACTAGTAAGGCAGAAATATAGGCTCTATACCACCTAAAACACAGTATTTTAAACAAAACTGCAGGAAGAGGAAATAAGATTTAACAGAGGAAAGAGAAGGATTTATTTTTTTGTGCTTTTTTTATATTTTTTTAGTAAGAAACAGGGAGGAGAAGATAAATTAAGCAGATATAATGCTGAAAACCAGTCAAAAGAGCAGAATATGAAATGCTGAGTAACTTAGCTTTTAGATGTTTACAAGGCAGCCTTGTTCACAGCAATGTCCCAAAGATAATGCAATTAACATTAGAAGTAAAACCGAGCCCCTCCCTTCTCCACCTAATCAGCAGAAAACAATGGCTGAATACTAGTAAGACCGAAATACAGTGGTGCCTCGCATAACGGACGCCTCGCACAGCGAACGCTGCGCACAACGAACTTTATGTCTTGATCCGTACAACGAACTTCGTTTCACACAACGAAGTCGCCCGAGCTGCATCCTTCCGCGCAGGCACTGCGCTTAACTGCCCTCTCTCCGCCTGGTTCCCTCTTGCCCCCCCGACTCCCCGACACGATCGGGGCAAGAGGGAGCTCAAGCCCTCTTGCCCCCCCGACTCCCCGACACGATCGGGGCAAGAGGGAGCTCAAGCCCTCTTGCCCCCCCCGACTCCCCGACACGATCGGGGCAAGAGGGAGCTCAAGCCCTCTTGCCCCCCCGACTCCCCGACACGATCGGGGCAAAAGGGAGCTCAAGCCCTCTTGCCCCCCCGACTCCCCGACACGATCGGGGCAAAAGGGAGCCCAAGCCCTCTTGCCCCGCCGATTCCCCAACTCCCCGACAATATCGGGCCAGGAGGGAGCCCAAGTCCTCCTGGCCACGGCGACCCCCTAACCCCACCCTGCACTACATTACGGGCAGGAGGGATCCCAGGCCCTCCTGCCCTCGACGCAAACCCCCCCTCCCCCCAACGACCGCCCCCCCAAGAACCTCCGACCGCCCCCCCAGCCGACCCTCGACCCCCCTGGCCGACCCCCACGACACCCCCAACCCCCTTCCCCGTACCTTTCTGTAGTTGGCCGGACAGACGGGAGCCAAACCCGCCTGTCCGGCAGGCAGCCATCGACGGAATGAGGCCGGATTGGCCCATCCGTCCCATAGCTCCGCCTACTGGTGGGGCCTAAGGCGCCTGGGCCAATCAGAATAGGCCCGGGAGCCTTAGGTCCCTCCTGGGGGCGGGGCCTGAGGCACATGGGCCCAACCCGACCATGTGCCTCAGGCCCTGCCCCCAGGAGGGACCTAAGGCTCCCGGGCCTATTCTGATTGGCCCAGGCGCCTTAGGCCCCACCAGTAGGCGGAGCTTTGGGACGGATGGGCCAATCCGGCCTCATTCCGTCGATGGCTGCCTGCCGGACAGGCGGGTTTGGCTCCCATCTGTCCGGCCAACTACAGAAAGGTACGGGGAAGGGGGTTGGGGGTGTCGTGGGGGTCGGCCAGGGGGGTCGCGGGTCGGCTGGGGGGGCGGTCGGAGGTTCTTGGGGGGGGGCGGTCGTTGGGGGGAGGGGGGGTTTGCGTCGAGGGCAGGAGGGCCTGGGATCCCTCCTGCCCGTAATGTAGTGCAGGGTGGGGTTAGGGGGTCGCCGTGGCCAGGAGGACTTGGGCTCCCTCCTGGCCCGATATTGTCGGGGAGTTGGGGAATCGGCGGGGCAAGAGGGCTTGGGCTCCCTTTTGCCCCGATCGTGTCGGGGAGTCGGGGGGGCAAGAGGGCTTGAGCTCCCTTTTGCCCCGATCGTGTCGGGGAGGGGGCAAGAGGGCTTGAGCTCCCTCTTGCCCCGATCGTGTCGGGGAGTCGGGGGGGCAAGAGGGCTTGAGCTCCCTCTTGCCCCGATCGTGTCGGGGAGTCGGGGGGGGGAAGAGGGCTTGAGCTCCCTCTTGCCCCGATCGTGTCGGGGAGTCGGGGGGGGGCAAGAGGGCTTGAGCTCCCTCTTGCCCCGATCGTGTCGGGGAGTCGGGGGGGGCCAGAGGGCTTGAGCTCCCTCTTGCCCCGATCGTGTCGGGGGTGCCAGGGACCACACGGAGTCACCCACCGTACCACCCGATTCGGGTAAGCGCAGGTATCGGTGGGTGGCTTATTTGCGGGGGGGTGCCTTATTTTACATTTTTTTCTAAAAAGGGGGGGGCTGTCTTATTTGATGGCCCTGCCTTATCATCGGGGAAACACGGTAGAAAAAAAAAAAAAATGAACAGTTAAGTCCCAGTTTTTGCCGCTGAGACTCTGCCCTCTCACTGTAAAATTAGACTCTACTTAGTCTGTCTTTAAATTTAAAAAATGTGTGTTGTTTTAAAAAACAATTATGTTTTTAGATGTATCTAAATAAAAATAATAACCAAAAATTTATCTTTTTTTATGTCATCTTAGCATATTTTATGCTGCAGAACGAATTATTTTGTTTTACATGTATTCTTATGGGAAAACGCGTTTCACACAACGAACGTTTCACATAACAAACTTGCTCCTGGAATGGATTAAGTTCGTTGTGTGAGGCACCACTGTATAGGCTCTATACCACCTAAAACACAGTATTTTAAACAAAACTGCAGGTTCTATCAGTGCTACCCTAAAACACAGGATTTATAACAGGATTTTCCCTACTTTAGTCACCCTGAGCCACAGGCACCAGAAATATAGGCTCTATACCACCTAAAACACAGTATTTTAAACAAAAATGCAGGAAGAGGAAATAAGATTTAACAGAGGAAAGAGAAGGATTTATTTTTTTGTGCTTTTTTATATTTTTTTTAGGAAGAAACAGGGAGGAGAAGAGAAATTAAGCAGATATAATGCTGAAAACCAGTCAAAAGAGCAGAATATGAAATGCTGAGTAACTTAGCTTTTAGATGTTTACAGGGCAGCCTTGTTCACAGCCGCCTATTTCTTTGAAAGCACTTTCCACCAGAGGCGTGGCCTCTTCATGGACAGAGTCTCAGCAGTTTCACCCAAGGAGACTTGTAGGGCAGCTACATTACTTGGCCCATTCTCTTACAAAGTTTTACAAGGTGGATGTGGTGGCACGAATGGACACTGCCTTTGGGTCCTTGGTGTTCAGGGCAGGCTTATCTGCCCCCCCCCCCTCCTAGG
Organism: Geotrypetes seraphini; assembly: GCF_902459505.1. NCBI lineage: Eukaryota > Metazoa > Chordata > Amphibia > Gymnophiona > Dermophiidae > Geotrypetes > Geotrypetes seraphini. Next base: position 29,441,839 of record NC_047098.1, read on the forward strand.
GGACTGCTTTGGTATATCCCACTGGTCAAGCCTACTGTATCCTCTGTACTAGAATATAAGATTAGGTTCTTACCTTGATAATCTTATTTCTAGTAAATGAGTACAGTAGGTTTGACAGCCCACCCTGTTCAGAGTTTGTTAGCCTGCTTTCTGCTTCAGACATCTATGGGTGTCTCCAGATGTTTGTCTGTGAACATCCTAAGAAAGAATGAAGATACTTAATGTTCTTCTGGTAAATAAGTAAGAAAAGTTATCTGTTAGCTCTATAGAGAAATTGTTAAGAGACACAATGGGAGTTGCATAAATGTTAGTACTAGTTGCACTCAGGTAGGTGGCTTGTTTGGTTCCACCTTGTATATGCTATGATTTCATTTGTTTAATAAGTTTTTCTTGTTGCAGAGCATGCCCTACTTGTATTTTTTCCTTCTTAGAGGTTATCCCTTGCTTTGGTATGAGCTGAGATGCTGAGACACTGCCCAGTGACACAAGGAAGTGGAGTTGAAAAGAATGTAGATGATACCTTCTGCAATTTCTCATGGGTGAAGAGAAAGAACCATTGGTCAAGCCTACTCTACCTGTTTACTAGAAAAATTATCAAGGTAAGAACCTAATCTTTCAATTGCCATGTGCTGGACAAATTTGAAATGAGCAAATACTGGAACTGTGTGGCTAGTACATTACAATAAACTAAACAGGATGCAATTAAGGCATGAATAACTGTTTATCATTTTTATTCTCATTATATTGAATAGTGCTGAATAGATGGAGAACATATGAACAAGATTTAACAGCAGTAGAAATGTAAAGATCAAATAGATGGTCAATAAGAACTCCCAAGTATTTAATTTAATCTACCACTTAACTGAGAGTCATGAAAAGTGATCAGTCAGCCAGATAGCTATCACCTTTGACAGATTCAATACTAATCAATGGGCCTGAAGGAAACCAAAAGAAAACCTGAGCTAATCAGATCTCAAAAAGAGAAACACCATGCTTTGTTACCATTTGGATCTTCTTGTCTTTGCAAACTTGGATTTTCAGCTCTGACAGAAGTTAAATTGAAAAAAAAAAGAGAACTGCAGATGGTGGATGATAAAATGTGTTTGCTTGTCAACTATCGAGCCTCGTTTTGAGTTAATTTACATTCAAAGGGGGTCACGTGATGCAGTAAGCCCGGGCAGTCGCAGCCGGCCTGAGTTCCCGGGCCCCGAGTCTTCACTTTGCGACCGTGCGGCAGACCGGAGGGACGTGAGCATTTCCCCGCCTCCAGTGTAAAGTGGGCGGCGTATGGACCGCAATTTGGCATCGCCGGCACACCCGATGGCCTCCCGATCCACGAAAAAGGATCGCGAACGCACGAGGCAGGGGGAAGAAAAGATGGCGGCCGGTCCTTCGGCGGCGGTGAGTCACCTCGCCCCTGAGGCACTGCAGGCTCTTACATCGGCGGTGACCTTAGTTAGCACTGCAGCCCAGCCTGGATCGCCTCTCTGAACAACTCCAGAGGCTGGAATCTAAAATTTCGGACACAGTCACCCGCACAACTGCCCTGGAAGCTCGGGTATCCGGTGTGGAAGATATCCAGGGGACACAGTCCACTGAAATACAGGCTTTACTAGAATTAACCAGGAAACAGGGCGACCGCCTTGAAGATCTGGAGAATCGATTCTGGAGATCGAACCTGCGTTTTCTGGGATTCCCTGAAACCTTGGCGGGTCCGGTCCTACTGCCCACCATAGAAACCTGGTTAAAAGATGCATTCCCTATGCGGGGAGACATGGGCCCCCTACGCCTAGAACGTGCCCATCGCATAGGTCGCGAGCAGACTGGGACTGGACGACCCCGCATGATCATAGTTAAAGTGCTTAATTATCATCATAAAGTGGAAATCCTTCGCCAATACAAACAGCAACGGGACCAGCTGAAATATGGAGAGGCTGAGATTCGAATTTTTCAGGATTACTCGGCCGCCTTAACCGAAAAGAGAAAATTATTTTACCCACTTTGTTCCACCTTGGCGGATAAAAAAGTGAGATTTATGTTTCTCTACCCAGCCATCTTGAAATTACATCATCAGGGTCAGTGGCACTCGTTTGACTCTTCAGCGGACGCAGCTACATACCTTAATACTAATCTGCTACCACCCAAAAGTCCAGATGGCTGAGAGGAACGTTCTTGGATATGCACTGCTGGTTTACCTTGATTGCTGTTTAGCAATTTTTTCACTGTACTTACTATTTGGACTTGCAATGTTTTGGAGTCATGGCATTCTGGTCTGTTGTTTGCAACTTGACTAGACTTCTTTTTTTTGGAGTTCTATGTGGTGTTTAATTAGGTCTACTATACACAGGTTAGGTTTGTACTTTCCGCTGGTAGCCATGTTTGATACTTGTATTATTGAATGACTCGGGGCTCGGGGAGACATCCTTCTCGTACCCTTACACACCTGCAGAGTCACCTCTGGTGTTTCTGTTGATGTGTCTAGTACTGAGGGAGGGGATGATGACAATGGGGGGGTTGGATGGGGGGTGGACGGGGGAGGGACGGGTTGGGAGGGGAATTTTTTCTGTTATTTCTTTTTTTTTTCTTTTTCTATCCCTGTGTAGAGTGGTCTTTTTCTTGCTATTTGTTTGCATTGTACTGGAGGCGGGGTGGGCACCTCCGATAGTAGGATATCTTTACTTTTTTCATCAACAAGATGGAGGGCCATTAAAGCGTGTTACTTCCAATATGCTATTAAAGGTACATCTCTTTGTTCAGCTATTCCGGGTAAGGCTGGTAACCTGGGATGGCCTTGATAACTTGGGTCGAGCTAGCTATTTCTTTGCTTTTTGGGATTCCCTATGTCTTTAGCTAATTCTATGCGAATAATGTCTTGGAATGTATCGGGTATATCCTCCCCAGTTAAAAGAACGAAAATTCTTAATCAACTTAAACATCATAAAGCGGATATTGTGTGTCTGCAAGAAACACGTTTGACGGATAGCGAACACGCTAAATTGAAAAAATCTTGGGTGGGGGCCGTTTATGCGGCTTCGTCACCTCAGAAAAAAGCTGGGGTGGCGATCTTGATCCACAGATCTTTACCATGTCAGGTGCGTTTGGTGGAACAAGACCCTCAGGGACGATTTCTCTTGCTCTTTCTAACTGTGGGTACTTACTCCTTCTATTTGCTCAATTTATATGCACCAAATGTATATGATCACTCCTTCTTTGAACGCATTGCTAAACACGTGGCTGACTCGTTATACCTGGCAGGGGATTATAATCAGGTACTTGATCAGAGAATTGACAAATCTAATCCGGGAGTGCCTCCGGTGGAGTCTAGCAGGCGGGGTATTCCGTATTTGTGTATGACTTTAGATTTGGTTGATCCTTGGCGCCTACTGCACACCTCGGAACGTGATTATACCCATAGATCTCGGGCCCATGGTACGTTTTCTAGAATAGATTATATACTTGTTAATAAATCATCCTTTCTTCATATTGATGCCGCTACTATAGGACCATCGGCGATCTCAGATCATTCTTTGATCTGGGTGGAGGTTAATATTGGCTTCAATATCCAAGGCCCCTCCCGGTGGCGCTTTCCGAGTTATTTGTTCTCTGATGCCCATTTTCAAGAATTTTTATTGGAAAAGTGGAAAAAATTTTTGGAATTTAATAGTCAACATTTATCTGAGCCAAATTTGTTTTGGAACACGGCTAAAGTGGTATTGCGAGGGGAATGTATTGTGTACGTTATTGCGAGAAATTGTCGATTATCCCGGGGCATTTTACGTTTGGAGCGCGATTTGGCCACTGTGAAACGACACTATTCGACTAATCCCACACCGGCGGCGAAAGAGAATTTATTATCTGTCGAGACGACACTTAATTCATATATACATGAACGTACGCTGAAGATGTTATTTTACCAGCGATTTAAATTCCATCGTTACGGTAATCGATCAGGGAAATTATTAGCCAACTTGACTAAACGTGCGAGAGGCTTTATTTTCGGTTTACGGGACGCGGCCGGGATATTACGACATAAAACGGATAAGATTGCCAACATATTTTCAGATTATTTTCGGGATTTTTATGAACGACGAGATCGAGAAGGGGGGGGACTTTTGAGAGATTATTTGGAGGATTCCGGACTTCCTAAATTGAATGGGTCGGATGTGGAACTTCTTAATGCCCCCCTGACCGTTAGGGAATTGCAGAGGGCGATACAGCTTCAGAGGAACTATTCTGCCCCTGGACCCGACGGCTTTACAGCCAAATTTTACAAATTGTTATCCTCACAGATTGGTCATCCATTACGGGATTATTATATGCAGGTTATCACGGAGGGCAGTTTTCCGGCGGGTGCCAATGAGGCCCTCATCACACTTATTTTAAAGCCGGGTAAGGATGCTACTTCCCCTGAGGCTTATCGCCCCATCTCCCTTCTTAATGTTGATATTAAAATTCTGGCTCTCCTGCTGCCCAGGATTATAGGTCCAGCACAGGTGGGTTTTGTGAAAGGTAGGCAGGCAGTGCATAATGTCCATCGGGTGCTTCTAGCTATGGCTCATACTCAATCACAGAAGACACCTATGTTGTTGGCCAGCCTGGATGCCGCCCGAGCTTTTGATCAGGTGGACTGGGGTTATTTGTTTGGGGTACTGGATTATATAGGTATTGAGGGCTGGTATACTCGAGCGATTCACACCTTATATAACGGACCGATGGCCCGATTGTTAGTTAATGATATCATAACGGAAGCCTTTTCTATTGGTAGGGGCACCCGGCAGGGTTGTCCCTTATCCCCACTCCTTTTTCTGCTCTATTTGGAGCCGTTTTTACGAACGGTCTCTAACGATCCGGACGTAGTGGGAGTCCCGTTTCCGTCTCAGACGGTCAGAGTTCTGGCTTTCGCGGATGACTTATTATTTACATTGACTCAGCCATGGCGTGCTATTACTCATCTACACCATTCTTTGGAGGAGTTTCATTTTTACTCAGGCTTCGCCCTTAACTATCAAAAATCTACAGTTTTGGCGTTTCCCTCCACTATACAGGATACTTGGGTGGGTGATTTCCCCTTTGCTTGGGCCCAGACCTCCATTAAATATCTTGGAGTGTGGTTACCCCGTGATCTTTCCACTTTATATGATTATAATGTGGCATCACTTTTGGGGGACACTTTGAATATGTTTCACACTTGGCAGGCTTTTCCTTTATCAGTGGCAGGTAGAGTGGCTCTGTACAATATGGTAGTATTTCCAAAATGGCTCTATAGATTTCAAGTTCTCCCCTTTTTATTGTCCCATGCTACTAAGATTCAACTTATAAGAGGGATACAGAGGTTTGTTTGGGGTGACAAACGGCCACGTCTGACTTTCTCTAAGATGTGCCTACCTAGAGAACGGGGGGGGTTATGGTCTTTTGAATATTCAATGGTATGCAATGGCCTGTCAAATGAGGCATATTAATGATTGGTTTAGGGGTACATCTTATTTTTCTGCCACTCCTTTGGAACTATCCTTGGTGGCTCCTTACCATATCAGTTATGTGTTACATGTGGCAGCTCCGGCCCTCCGTCTAGTGGTAGCACGATATCCAATTTTTGCTCCTGCGAGACGGACCTGGCGTTGGTTATGCAAATGCCTTCAAATGTCCCCGAAGATTTCTCCCTTCCTCCCTATTCGGGGGAATGGAGATTTTTCGCCGAGTATTCAGTCTGTGTCCTTTCAGCGATGGGCTTCTTTGGGGTTATGTTACATCTTTCAGTTGACAAAAAACAAACAGATAAAGGAACAATGCTACTTCAAAAAACCTTTGAACCTTGGGTGGTGCTCAGATTCCAAGATGGAAAGCGAGAGACCTCAATATGGGGACTTAACCCCTATAGAGACTCTGTGGTATCTATCATTGCACCGTATGAGAAAGTTTGTATGAAGTACTTGTTGGTGATAGACTCGATGATTGTATAGTCTCTATCTTGTAAACAACTTCAAAATAGAATGAACTTTAAATTGAATAAGCTTGAAAAAATGAACTTAGCTGTAAAATACAGGAAGCGTTGGTAATGCAGGGTCCTGACGCGTTTCGCCGCCCTGGCTTCCTCAGAAGACCCGCAAGCAACTTGTATTCAGCCTGTTCTAATTGACGTCAGTGAATAACACAATGTTCAAAACTTGTCCTGATTTACATGAATTTTCTGTTTCCTGTGACGTCACAGGAAACAGAAAATTCATGTAAATCAGGACAAGTTTTGAACATTGTGTTATTCACTGACGTCAATTAGAACAGGCTGAATACAAGTTGCTTGCGGGTCTTCTGAGGAAGCCAGGGCGGCGAAACGCGTCAGGACCCTGCATTACCAACGCTTCCTGTATTTTACAGCTAAGTTCATTTTTTCAAGCTTATTCAATTTAAAGTTCATTCTATTTTGAAGTTGTTTACAAGATAGAGACTATACAATCATCGAGTCTATCACCAACAAGTACTTCATACAAACTTTCTCATACGGTGCAATGATAGATACCACAGAGTCTCTATAGGGGTTAAGTCCCCATATTGAGGTCTCTCGCTTTCCATCTTGGAATCTGAGCACCACCCAAGGTTCAAAGGTTTTTTGAAGTAGCATTGTTCCTTTATCTGTTTGTTTTTTGTCATGGACATTTAGGGACAATTTTGTTTTTTGAATTTACCCAGTTGTTTATATTGACATCTTTCAGTTGTACACAGATGAGGGGCAGATAGCATCTTTTGCTTCCTTACAACATACATTTGGACTACCCGCCACTGACTTTTTTGCATACTTTCAGGTACGACATTATGTACGTTCATTGCCTGGTGCTCATATGACGAACATCTGTTATGAGACTCTATCTGAAATGTTCAGCTTATCTGCACAGCAACTCATTCCACTACGTTTCCACCATGTGGGCATCCGTGACAGTCAACCTGGACACAACTTTGCAATTTTAGCAGAAACCTGGGCTGAGGATTTACAATGTACTTTAACTTCTGATCAGATACAGCAGGTTGTCAAAACTTTGAAAAAATTGTCAACTAATATTCAGCACTGGGAACTACAATTGAAGTTTATTCTTCATCTCTACATTTCTCCTATACGGGCTTACAGGATGGGCATTTCTCAAAGTCATCACTGCCCTAAATGTGCTCAAGTGAATGCCTCCTTGGGCCATATGTTTTGGTATTGTCCTGCTGTTCTCCAGTTCTGGCATCAAATGGGCTCTTATATTTCGGCTCTTTGGGGTCGAAGGTGGTCCCCGACCCCAGGAGCGCTCTTTGGTTTTTATGATGTTACTTCTCCAAAGCCTAAAGGTCTTTCCGCCTTTTTGGCTAGAGCTATATTACTTGGCAAAAAGACTATCCTATTGCAGTGGCTGGCTTGTGAGGCCCCGACTTACAGTCAATGGAAATCATTGATGATCACCCAGGCCGCTTTAGAACGTAGACACTTCTTTGATATTGACTCGAGATCGGGGCGCAGATTCACAGTGATTTGGGAGCGTTTTTGGATGACCCTTACCTCAATGGCTCGGAATAGACTTTTGAACTCATAATAGCAGTTTTATTTCTATTTTACATTTTCTTCTCACCAGGGATTTTCAGTTGGGGGTTTTTGTTGGAGGGTGGGGGGTTGGGAGGGGAATTTTGGATTTTGTGCAAACATATCTGTATTCTGTATTGTTTACTCTGATTGTTGTTGTTTATGCACGTTGAAAATGAATAAAAACAATTAAACATAATTTACACTCAAAAACAAGCACATCTATCGCATTGATTAGCAATAATATTCTATCTATTTTAGTTTCACCCTTGTTATAATTACCCATGCATAGCTTAAAGAACTTTAAATAAATAACTCTCAAATTTAATTTTTTGTTGGTTTTGCAATTTTATAATTTCAATTATAATGTGCCATGAAAAACATTTGCTCCATTTAGTGTGCCACGAAAAACATTTGCTCCATTTAGTGTGCCAGAGCTATAAAAGTTTGAGAGACACTGTCCCATAGTCTTCTGTTGAGACAGACATGGAGGAAGCCACTGCTTGCCCTGGATCGGCGGCATGGAATGTTGCTACTATTTGGATTTTTGCTAGGTACTTGTGACCTAGATTGGCCTCTGTGAAGATGGGATACTGGGCTAGATGAACCATTGGTCTGACCCAGTAAGGCTATTCTTGTGTTCTTACTTTGAAGACTTTGACAGCAATCTAGTGGCAGCATTTTGAGTAACATGTAACACTCACAATATGTAGTATGTATGAAGGCGAACCGTTCGCTGCAACTGTCAGAATGTGGTGGTATGATGTGCTGGATCACCAATTCTCAGAACATAAAAAATCATGTCCTGTATCAACCTCGATTTATAAACTATTGTTTTTGTAATACTTCTCAACTGCAGGTGTAAAGAAATAGAGGAGGCTTAATAGAACTTCATGGTACTATACCCTCTTTTAAAATGGGAATATAAAGTCTATCAAATGAGAGTCTCTTTGAAAAACATACATAAGAGGATCTAGGGAGGATGGATAATTTTCAAATAGCCCATTGACCCGGATAAACAGCTTTTGGCAACTGCCATCATTACATGTAAATATATGGAACAAATGTAAGTGTAGGAATATTTTGGGATGGCTGGTGTTGTGGTAATCATGATAATTTAATTATCAGAAACGTAAAAGATTGGGAGGGTAGAGAAAACTGAAGGAGGAGGTGCTAGGCAGAAGGTTCACCTAGGACAGGGGTGGGTAACTAGAGAATGACACGGGGAAAAAAATCCGTCCCCTTCATTGCCCCGTCCCCGAACCCGCCGTCCCCTTCACGTCCCCGTCCCTGCCGTCCCCTTCACCGCCCCGTCCCCGCAGCATCCACCCTGCATCCACCCTTCCCTCTCGCCACCTCACTGCCCTTCAGTGGCCCGAGAATCTCCCTCCCTCCCCCTTACTTTCGCGGTGTAAAGAAACTTAAGGGAGGGAAGGCGTGGGGTCCCTTCCCTCCCCCTTCCCTTCGCGGCGTTTTAGAAAAGAAACTGATGCCAGCTAAGCCTGCCTGTGTGTGTGTGGAAGCTTCTCCTCTGACAATTGTCATTTTATAAACACAAATAAAACAGAGCAAGGTTCAACAAAACCCATCTCCCCTCCCTTTCATAAATATCCCCTTCACTATTGTGAAAACTGAACAAACCAAATTACTACAGAATGCTACACAGAAAAATCAAGCTAACAGAATACATTAGTCGCACATGGCAAGAATAATGTTAGGGGAGTGCAACCAGGGCAACTGCCCCCTGGTCAGAAAGAGAGCCCTAAGCCAGCTGGAAGCTAAAGAAGCACAGCCTGGGCTTTGTGGTCTCCAGTTATGTATAATATCAGCTCTAGCAGGATACATATTTCAAATCTGAAATATTCTAATCACAAAATATAAAATAAATTTATTTTTTTTCTTTTTGTTGTCTGGTAATTTTATTCTTCAAATCACATTGGTCTCAGGCTTTGGTTTTAGGTTCCTTCTGTCTTCATCGTGGCATGGCTAGCTCCTGAAGATAAAATAGGCACAAGAGGAGCTGGGGAGAAGATGCTGAGTCTGACACGGGTGCAATTTTTTTACCACATGAGTAAGGCTTTTCACCGCTCCCACGGGGCAGTAAAAGGTCTTGTCCCCATTTCCGCGGGGCGGTGAAAGGTCTTGTCCCCATTCCTGCAGTAAACCAGTTGCAAATGTCTCCATTCCTGCGGATTTACTGCGGTGACCCACGGTTTACCACGGTATACGGTCCCCGTGTCATTTTCTATGGGTAACTTTTATACATGGTCGCATGAATGTTGATATTATCGCTAGTAGGCTGCACACAGAAAATGAAAAAAACCAAACAAAGCACCAGATCCAAAGCAAAGAAACTCAGATCCATTAAATCTTATTTCGATACGTCAACATTCAGAATCCTGGTGCAATCCCTCGTCCTAAGTCAACTTGACTACTGCAACATAGCCTATTTAGCAATCTCCCAAAAGAATATACGACGTCTTCAAATGATGCAAAATGCTGCGGTTAGACTTATCTTCGGGCTGAAGAAATTTGATCACGTGACACCTTATTACCGACAATTGCACTGGCTGCCGACGGAAGCATGTGTAAAGTTTAAATTCGCCTTCCTCTGCTTCAAAGTACTATATGGACTAGCCCCCAAATACATAACTGACCCTTTCTCCTTTTCCACCAACAAACATAAGAGAAGCACACATTCGAACTTCGTTTCCCCTCCAATTAAAGGCTGCAAACTGAAAAAACACCATGATCACCTTCTCTCACACCAAGCAGTCTTATGGGGTAAAGACCTAGATCAACTGCTTTCGCCCACTACCTACGAGGAATTTAGGAAGCGCCTAAAAACGCACCTGTTCCTGAAATACCTAAACAACTGACCTGCTCTTCCCTCTCTCCTCAATAACGGTCCTCCCGACCTCTTACCCTTTTCCTCTCTCCCCTCTTAAGTCCGCATAGAACTCTTGGGTCTGTGATATACACAAATTGTTATTATTATCATATCGTAATTTTCGCTGTACTTTCAGAATTGCACATAGAACTCTTGGTTCTGTGACATATATAAATTGTTATTATCGTAATTTTCGCTGTACTTTTTGAATTGCATGGCCTTCTCCTAACAGGCCCACTTTGAAATTTCTTCCAATCTGTATACCTTATACTCTCGCTAGCAAATTGTATATCTATAATTCTGCTTCCTAAATGTTTCTGCCCTCTGTATTTCCCCTGACTATCTGTATATTGTAACTCGCTGAATGTCCAGCTCTCCTGATTGTAAACTGCCTAGATGTCGCAAGATTGTGGCGGTATAGAAGAATAAAGTTGTTATTATTATATAATTTACTGCCAACAAAACGCAATATAATGACTGAACAAACATAAATTATATGGTGACAGACCATTCTGTTAATACTTCTGTCTTTCCAAACAGTTGCTAATACTGACAAGCAAGTCTTTGTTCTGTTTTATTTATTTATTTTGATTTTTATCTCGTTCTCCCAGAAGCTCAGAACGGGTTACAATTTGACATTCACAATCAATTTAAGAACAGAATAGTCATGATAACAATTAGGTTACATTTAGACAATTACAGAACTATTCGAGAGTCCAGCCTAGTCATAGCAAAGAGTAATTGGAGAGTAAATTAAGAAAGCTGTTCAATTGAGGCCCTACTGTTGGAAGAGAAAGGTTATAGCCTTCAATGGTTCCACTGGCAACAAAACTCTGATGAATGGAATTTGTGCAGGCCATTTTCTATGTATACTTTGCATGGTTTCACAGACTGCAGGTTGTCCACTCCTGCCCTAGGGCTCCTAATACTCTTGCACCAGCCCTGCCTACCTTGTGGAGGCAGGAAAAAAGGTCTCAGATGAAAATGGGATTTTTCACCATGGACTGAACAGGCAGGAAAGGAACCAAAGCAATAAAACACAAATTCTTTTTAATATTTCAAATCAAAGTCTTTGCTCATGTAGTTCACCGTGTTCTGAGTTTCATATTGAATATTCACTTAATGTTTCTATTTCAGAACAATGAAGAAGCTACTCTTTCCCATGTTTGTCCTATTCGTGTCAGGTTTGCCGCTTCCTATAAAGGTAATTCAGAATGAACTAGGATTATTTTCTCTTGCGCTTCTTTTCACTATGTATAGTTTGCAGTTTTAGTTAAACTTGATATACCGCTATATTACATATGCAAACTAAACGGTTTACAACAAAAGTAAAGGTGGCATGAAGAGGGGCTTGCATGGGGATAAAGACCCTCCAGACCTATGTCAATCAGCATTGTGGCTATGGCAGGGAATGAGATGGAGCAGGAGTTCTCTCAAAGTGATCATGTTCCAGCCAGGAGTCTGATGTTATAGTGGATGCCACAAGGTGATTAATTGCAGTATTACACTGAGCAACATTCTTGGCATTCAAACCCTGTGTCTTTGTTTTACACAGGGTCTGGAGCTTGACTGGCTACTCTTCGATCCTGATGTTGGCGAGACTGATCAGGTAAAGCGGTGATAACCTGGTCACAAAGACCTGGCACCTGTTTGACGTGGTCATAGCTTACTCAGAACGGACATTAGGTTGTCTTTCCTTTTCATGGAAACATACAAGATGATGACAGAATATGACCAAGCAGCTCATCTAGTACCTCTTCCTTCTTCTCTGTAGACACACAGGGCCTGATTCTTGAAACGCATCCTGATTGCAGGTGATGGTAGGCATCCTACTGCAGTCTGGCAGCCAATCAGGACACACGTAAAAAAAAAAAAGTATCCAAAACAGGTAGGGCATGGGCATGGTTTTGCTGCAAGTGACCTTGGGCGGTCTTAAGCATCGCTACACGTCTTCATAGACGTGAGACAGATTCCTTAAATGCAGGCCTGCAAAATGCTGGCTTACGTTTAAGGCGTCTGTCCGGGAGTGTAGACACAATTCTGCATAGGTCGCTGATGCTTGATTTAGTATAGGACACGCGATCGGTGTCCTATACTGAATCAGGCCCACAATGTTTTAGTAATGTAGCTACCAATACTAATTAGACTATTGTCCAAATATCTAGTCCGTTCATGTCTCCTCCTTGTTTAGGTCTCACCTTCTGTTTAGCTGTACATGGAAGCTGCTCATTTCCGGAGGTATCCCTAAAGTATAATGATTGTTTATGTTTATTAAAAACTTTCTATACCGCATAACAGCCTAAAAAAGGATCCAAGCGGTGTACAGTATATAATACACAATCATTAGGAAAGGAACTCCATTTAAAAATAGGCTAGAAAAGAGTAAAAGCAAAAGTTAAATTTTTTTTTTTTCCTAAAATACAAACAATCAAAATCTCCATAGTAATAATTCTAGCAGCAATAAAAACAAGCAATCAAATCTCAGTAAACCATAATAAATACATACAGTTTTAAAAAAATTGTTTTTCCATATCAAAAAATTAATCATTATATAAATACAGATTACAGTCCCGAACTCAATTAATTAATTTGAGAAAACCAATTGAAAAAAGTGCGCTTTTAGGTGTCTTTTCTCAAATCTATGGGCAAATTATTCCATAACTGCGGAACTTGATAGAACACCACACAATCTCTAGTTGACGCAAGATGTGCTTATGAGATATGAGGAACGACTACCCTATTGTCATTCAAAGATCGTAATAGAGGTCTTGGAACATAAAATAACACCAAGTTGGAAAGATAAGAAGGCTGTAGCTGAAATAATGCTGCCAGCATTAAGATGCAACTACAGAGAAAGTACACAAGATACAGGGTTGTCAGGGTATTTCAGGTGCATTAATGTAAAAGAAATGGAAGTACCAATGGTATGGATTTTTTTTTTTTTCTTCAAAATGCATTTTTTTCTGGGCTTATGACTCTCAAAATTTGCTGAATGCATGGCTAAACTTGCTTTCTTGGAAATGAAAGCTGCCTGACTAAGGAAAGTCTTTCTTATATTGCACAAATCCTTTCCAGAACAACCCCTCCCCCCAATCCTTCTCTTTTTTGAACCTCTTTGGTGGTCTAGGAGCGTTAAAGAATGCATACTTCTAAAACTATGTAGCGGCTTGAGTTTAATTAACAAGTCAGTGAGATGGCATGTTTCTGAGAACAGACTTACTGTTCTCTACCTTTTATATACAGTGGTACCTCGGTTTACGAGTGCACCAGTTTGCGAGTGTTTTGCAAGACGAGCAAAACATTCGCAAACTTGGTGCCTCGTAAACCGAGCTTGCCTCGCAGTACGAGTGCCCCCCCCGCTCGCGTTGCCCCCCCCCCCCCCGATCCTATTTCCCCCCCCCCCGCAGTCAATGACACCCTTTACCCGACTTGGCACCAGTGCCGGTGCCCGAAGATCCTCCCTCTTCTGGCGCGGCCTGGGCTGGGCGGTGCGTCGGAGATCCTCCTTCTTCTGGGCTGGGCTGGGAGGGACTGGCTTTGAGCATTTGCGCATGCTCAAAGTCTTCTGATCTCGCTCTCAATCTCGGAGAGAGCGAGACCAGAAGGCTTTGAGCATGCGCAAATGCTCAAAGCCAGTCCAGCCCAGCCCAGCCCAGAAGAAGGAGGATCTCCGACGCACCGCCCAGCCGCGCCAGAAGAGGGAGGATCTTCGGGCACCGGCATTGGTGCCAAGTCGGGTAAAGGGTGTCATTGACTGCTCGGGAGGGGGGAAAGTAGGATTGCGGTGGAGGGAGGCAACATGAGCGGGGGGGGATGCCGGTTTGCAGGGGGAGGGAAGCTGGATCGCGGGGAGGGGTTTGGAACAGCGTCGGATTCCTCAAGGGGGGGGGGGAGAATGGAGCAGTGCCGGTAGCCTCGTGGAGGGGGGAGAGGAGGTGGAACCAATCAAAGCAGTTTCCCTTACTTAGAATTTTTCTTTTTTCAACCATCTTTATTTTCTCTTCTTTATTAATTTCCAGGTACTTTAGTTAGATTGTGAGCCTTCGGGACAGTAAGGGAATTTTTTAAGTACCTTCTTACTTCTCATTTATAATCTTAATGTATATTTTCTTCAAACCGCTTAGAACCTAACGGATGTAGCGGTATATAAGAAATAAATTACATTACATTACATTACATTACTTCCTATGGGGAAACTTGCTTTGATATACGAGCAATTTGGTTTACGAGCATGCTTCTGGAACGAATTATGCTCGTAAACCAAGGTTCCACTGTATTGTGAAAAGAAGAAAGTTAAACTGAAAAGGATATTAGACCAAGCAATCATTAATAAAAATACAGAAAGCTCTGAACTTATTTAACCCCTCCCCCCCCACAAAAACAGTTCTTACATGTTAAACATGGGTATAGGTCTGCTATATCTGCATGTTAGGCTGACTGGTATCAGCTGTGGCATATGTACTCAGTTAATAATTAAGGAGAAATTTGGGGTCTTTTCCAGATAAGCCCCACCACTACTAATGCAAAAAGTGCACGGGCGAAAACTTAAGCCACGCCACCTTATAAATTATTAAACTATTGAAGCCCTCCGAGGAAATTATTCACATGATTTGAATAATGACTCGGGGGGGGGGGAGGGTTCAAGGTGGGGCTCCGCCCCCTCTTGTATATCACTTTCCCCAAGTATTCACTTAGCATGGTGTTAGCTAAAACTGTGGCGGGGGTTAACTTTTTGGCGGGGCTTATCTGGAAAAGATCCGAAATTTGGATGACTATTGCTGCTCAGTATGGTGCTTTCACTGAAATTATATATCTGTGGTATGCTATCCATTGCCTTTGAAATAGGTGACATATAACAATAATACAAAAATTGAATAGGGATGTTTTTTTTAAAATAGCGTATGGTACTTATACCATACTTAAGCCCTATTTTGTGCAGGAGGGAGGAAACAAGATGTCTGAGTCAGGATGTGCTGAGTTCCCCTTGTATTTTACCAAAGTCTCTGAGTGTGCAGCCTTTTGTAAAATATATATAAGGAGATGCTGAATGTGCTGGCAAATTTGTACACACCTGTAAGAGCAGTGATTTGAAGGAAAAAAAAAAAAAAGTATCCTGTGCTCTTAAGTTAGTCTTGCTTCAGCCAGGAACATTGTGAGTTCCCTCCAACCCAGCCAGCTGATTAACCGTTCCCCTTAACTGTAACCATGACATCTTGTTTGTCTGTCTTACCTGTTTAGATTATAAGCTCTTTCGAGCAGGGACTGTTTTCTTACCCTTTATGACTCTGTACAGCGCTGCGTGCATCTGGTAGTGCTATAGAAATAATTAATAGTAGTAGTAGATGCAGTAGCAAGAGAACAGGCCTCAAGTCAGGCCCACTATCTGAAATGAACCAATGAGGGGGATCAAGTGAATTTCAATCAAGTCAATTAGCCTTGGTGAGCCAGGACAAGAGCACTAAGCTATTTACATGTGATAATCGGATGGCTGTACTTGATTGAGAATTTTTTTCCTTATTTGCTGACTGTTTTGTTGCAAGTTGTTCTTTTACTGATGTTTTTCCAATAAAAATAAAATAAAAAATCCCACTATAGGCTTAAAATGTTTATTTGCAATGCCCTAGGCCCATAAAATTGCATAAAATCATCTTCCTGCTTTGAGCGGGGAGATATGGGGAAGAAAATTAAGACTGCGGAGATGGTGAGGAGGGGACAGGGATGAATTTTTGTCCCCACATCACTCTGAACCAATGCATTCTTAGGAAAGCTTAGGCAATTCAGTAAAATATATTCTTAGTTTTAAGAACAGTGGAATGCTGGTATAAAACTCATCCCTATGTTTCCTGTTTCTGCTTAGCATTCAGGTGAAGTTGCTGCTGTAAACCAAACAGATGGATTGTCATTCAATTCCAGCACCACTTCCAGTTCTCCTTTGTACACAGACTCTTCATTTCAAAACTCCACTTCTGATACCTGGGAGGACCTTCATCCACATGCAAGAACAACTGCCTTCTTCCAAACCTCCACGTCATTGCCAGTGGAAGTCACCGCTGCTACAGAGGACCAGGAAGTGCCAGGGCTCACAGAACAAAGTTCAGCGGAAGGCAGTGACCGAGAGGAAGAACAGGATGACTTCCCAGAAGAAGGGGAGGATGAAGAAGGAAGGTGCAAAAAAATGGTGTCCTTGGAAGAGAGACATATTGTCGCGGAAGCTCTGATGAAATTTAGCATTGATCTCTTCAAGCAAGTTCACCTGGAATCCAAAATGCCTAATTTTCTCCTGTCACCTTTCAGCATTTTCCTCAGCCTGTCTCAGCTTGCTCTAGGTAACTGAGAAACCAGTTTAACCTTTATTATCTAAAGGAATTTGCAAACTGAAATCAGACGTACCCAGGGCCCTTCTTTTTATTTTCCCCACCAACTTTGTCTCAAACTGTGTGTCGCAGTGCCCTGGGGTGCCACAGCAAACTTCTAGGGGTGCTATGGAGAAGATGCAAACGACCTGCCAGTCCGGCACCCCACCTCCCTTCTCCAAGCGGGAAACCTCTCTCTCTTCCCTGCACTGCAGTTTATAATCTTTGGGTTGCCAGCAGCTTAATCACACCATCTTGGATGACCCTGAAGCTTTCCCTCTGCTGCAGCATCCTGCCTCCACAGGTTCAGAAAGTTGAAGCAGAAGGGAAAGCTTCCAGGGCTGCCAAAGACAGTGTTTTTAAGCAGCTGTGGTAGCCTGAAGATTGCAAGCTCCAGTGTGGGGAAGGGAAAGAGAGTGAAGAGGTACCACTCTGGATCCCGCAGGGATAGAAATGCCAAATTGGGGAGGGGCCAGGAGAAGCAAGCAGACATGCAAGTCCAGGGAAGGAGAGGAGAGAAATATACCAGATTGTGTGTGTGTGTGTGTGTGTGTGTGGGGGGGGGGGGGGGGGCAGAAATGCCATACCATGGAGGAGGGAACTGTAGTTAGTCCAATATGAAAAGTGTCACCTTATTTTCCTTTCTTGTCTTTTACAGTATTTCTTTTTATTACTTTCAGCAGCAGCCACACTCATTTGTCTATATTTGTTCTAATCCCTTCTCTTTCTGGTCTCGCTTTGAATTGCTTTTCAGGAGCTGGCAACCGGACAGAGAAGCAACTGTTGGAGACTCTGCACATAGACACAGTGAAGTGCCTTCACAGCACACTAAAAAGTGCTCGAAAAGAACTCACAAAGACAATCCTGAGCCTTGCTGCACGGATCTACACCAAGAAAGGTGCGCTCTAAAGGACATATGCAGGAAGAGCAAAGGATGTTGCAAGGCAGGAATGAGGTGTATTAGAGATGAATATGTAGGTCTCGGCACAAGATGAGCAGTGGATGCTGAGGAGAACTGAGGTTCATTAGAGTTGGATATGTAGGAGTTGGTACAGGAAGAACAGGTGGTGCTTAGTGCAGGACTGAGATGTATTAGAAATAGCTACTGTATGTAGGTCTCGGTGAAGGAAAAGCAGAGGGTGCTGCAGGGCAGGATTGAGGTGCATTAGAGATGGATAAAAAGTAGGGAGTACTGCAGAGCAGGAATGAGGAAACTGAGCTTGGTGAGTAGGTCTCAGTACAAGAAGAACATAGAATGCTGTAGGGAAAGACTTAGGTGAATTGGCAGAACTGTGTTCATGGGTGCTAACCCCCAAGGTAGACTCTAGCATCTGGTAACTGTGATTTGGGTTATTCTTCCCAATGTGCATCACTTTGCATTTGTCCACATTAAACTTCATCTGCCACTTGGACACCCAGTCTTCCAATTTCCTAAGGCCTACCTGCAATTTTTCACAATCCGCATGTGTTTTAACAACTTTGAACATCATCTGCAAATTTAATCACCTCACTCGTCCTTCCAATTTCCAGATCCTTTATAAATAATTTAAATAGCACCGGTCCCAGTACAGATCCCTGCAGCATTCCACTGTTTACTCTCCTCCATTGAGAAAAATGACCATTTAACCCTACCCTCTGTTTTCTATCTGATAATCAATTCCTAATCCACAACTGAACTTTGCCATCTATCCCCTGACTCTTTAATTTTCTCAGGAGCCTCTCATGAGGAACTTTGTCAGAAGCTTTCTGAAAATCTAAATACACTTCATCAACTGGCTCATCTTTATCCACATGTTTATTCACACTTTCAAAGAAGTCAAGCGAGCAAATTGGTGAGGCAAGATCTCCCTCGGCTGAACCCATGCTAGCTCTTTCTCATTAAATCATGTTTGTCTACGTGTTCCAAAATTTTATTTTTTATAATTGTTTCCACCATTTTGCACGGCACTGAAGTCAGGCTTACCGGTCTGTAATTCAGGGTTGAGTTTAATGACAGAGCCATGGGTAAGTCTCTTGGATCACCACACAGAGCACAATTAGATTGTCAGGAGAAGTTTGGATTCAGAGGGCCTCTTCTCTTCTCTTAACTTGATCAGCTGTTTAACAAAGTCACTAAGGGGCTCATAATCAAAACTTAAATATGTCTAAAAACCCGCCCAAGTCAGGTCCTAAAAGACAGGTCGTCCAAGTGCCAATAATCAAAACAGCTTTTTTGGACATAAGAACATAAGAATTGCCGCCGCTGAGTCAGTCCAGTGGTCCATCGTGCCCAGCAGTCCGCTCACACGACGCCCTCGGTCAGAGACCAGCGCCCTAACTAAGACTAGCCCTACCTGCGTACGTTCTGGTTCAGCAGGAACTTGTCTAACTTTGTCTTGAATCCCTGGAGGGTGTTTTCCCCTATGACAGACTCCGGAAGAGCGTTCCAGTTTTCTACCACTCTGGGTGAAGAACTTCCTTATGTTTATACGGAATCTATCCCCTTTCAATTTTAGAGAGTGCCCTCTCGTTCTCCCTACCTTGGAGAGGGTGAACAACCTGTCCTTATCTACCAAGTCTATTCCCTTCAGTACCTTGAATGTTTAGATCCAGGGACATTTTAGGCCTTTGAACCCTGCTGTGTGCTCAGAGCTTAAAGGGGCATTTTTTGGAGGAGTGGTTAAGGCGGGATATGGACAGGATGTGGGCAGACCTAGACTTAGTCGTCCTGTAGGGATAATCGAATGTTTCACGAGACTGCCTAGGCAAAACTTATACGTTGTGAATTAGACAATGTAAAGACAGGTATAAGTGCTCAAAAGGTATCCAAAGTGACCAAATAACCACTGCAGAAAAAAAGTAAAGACCCCCCCCCACTCTCCCCATGTCACTGACCCCGTCACACCCCCACAAAGTTCAGAATAAAAACGTACATACCTGCCTCCAGAACATCAGCACCTGGCATAGGAAAGCCTAGTAGAACTGCACAGAGGTGGCTTAAGTAGTCTGGGGGGGAGCTAGTGAACCATAGAGAGGAGGACCCAGGCCCATAAGCCACTCTAACCACTACATTCATGGTGGAAAATGTGAGCCCCCAAAACCCCACTCTACTGCCATATAGGTGCCACCTGCAGCCATAAGGGCTATTGGGGTTGTAGACAGGTAGGTATAGTGGGGTTTGGGGGTGTTCTGGGGGACTCACCATAATCTATAATCTAAGGGAGTTCTGGTGAGATGTTTGTGGCATGTCTGGGTGGACAGTCCATCACAATGCTGGCCCCTCCCACGTCCAAAAGGTCTTGTTCTGGGCATTTGGGAATTGGACAAAATTTTGGTTGAGAATGTGGTATAAAGATAGACATAGTGGCGGTCTGGACGACATAGTGGCGGTCTGGATGTACAGATAGATGATTTTAGAAAAAGAAACCTATTTTAGACATACTTGTTGAGAATGGGCATTTTGCCACTGCTGACTTTGGGCGACTAATGCCCTATATCCAAATCGTACTTAGACGTATTTTTTTTATTATGGTTCTCTAAGTGTCTGTCTCACAAAGCAGTAGCCGTAGAGTGAGTGGACTTCTGATTGAACATGGAGAGAGAGCCTGATATGTCACATGCATGGGAGAGGACACACTGTAGATCATTTATTAACAGTGTACACTAATGGCTTTAGCGGGTGCTTGCTGCTGCAAGGTCCATTTATTCCTTTGAGGCCTGTGGCAAGTAGTATGTGCTAACCATTATTAAAGGACCCCCTCTGTATGAAATATGAGGCATGTGAGTGCCTGTACCTGTTACAGCTCTGAAACGTGTTCATACAGCAGATGAGTAGACATACACAGCACTGTACACATTATAAGGCTGGGGTAAATGCTTGTGCCCGACTGATAGCAATCAAGTGCACAGATCAAGGTATTCGGTAACATAGAAACATAGAAATAGATGGCAGATAAGGGCCACGGCCCATCTAATCTGCCTACCCTAATGACCCTCCCCTACTTTTACTCTGTGAATAGATCCCACATGTCGATCCCATTTGGCCTTAAAATCAGGCACGCTGCTGGTCTCAATAACCTGAAGTGGAAGACTATTCCAGGGTGGTTGATCGCTGGAATAGTCTTCCACTTCAGGTTATTGAGGCCAGCAGCGTGCCTGATTTTAAGGCCAAATGGGATAGACATGTGGGATCTATTCACAGAGAAAGGTAGGGGAGGGTCATTGGAGTGGGCAGACTAGATGGGCCGTGGCCCTTATCTGCCGTCTATTTCTATGTTTCTATGTTTAACTCCTAATCGTATGATTTCCTTTATTAGTCCAATATCTAAACTCAGAGACCCATTTCAATCCAGTCTTCAAAATTATGTCTCCAAGTGGATAACAGAACTTTACTCTACTCTTTAACCCAGCTTAAATATTATCTTCTGAGCCTCAGTGGCACCACTCCACTGCTCAAAAACTTTCATAGCGGTCAAGATTTATGTAACCCTCCCCCCCAAACCCCACTCTATTGCCATATAGATGCCAAAAAATGTTTTGTTATCCACTTGGAGACATAGGGTTAGATTCACTAAGCAAACCAATTGTGTATCAATCGATTTGTGAGCCCTTTGCAACCCAATTTCCCTCCGACCTGATTCACTAACCTGTGTTCCGATCATCCTCCGATCCGCACATGCAAATGAGGGGGAACGGCATTCAAATGATGGCAGGCAGCGATTCAAAAACCAAAACCTTGCAGCACCGACTGGGCTGGCCGATCACAAACAAGCGACTGCTGAGGACTAGTCGCTCAAGTCCTTTCCGACTGCCCTGCCTTCTGCCACCCTGCTCTCTGCCCCAAACTCCTGCTCTCAGCCCCGATCTCTCCTGCCTGCCCCGACTCGCCTCCCTACTCTTGCCCCAACTCTCCTGCCCTTCCCCCGCACTACGAGCCTGTGGTTTTAACCTGCGGGTTTAAAGCGGGTTAAAACCACGGGCTCGCAAAGAAAAAGTAAAAACAGCTAGATTAAAAATAAAGTAAAAAAAAAAGGTCGCTGCTCTTAAGCATGCGCAGACCATCTACAGATGGCCTGCGCATGCATCGGGATCGCTAGAGAGCGATCCCGACAGTCGGATGGGGGCGTGATTCCGATCGCCCTCATTTGCATGAGGGTGTTTCGTGAATCAGCCCCCCCAGACACGGATCAGATCAGATCCCTCACGTGCCCTTTGTGAATCTATCCCATAATTTTGAAGACTGGATTAATTCCTAATCATTGTCAATGAAGTGCTTGTCAACACTAATTATTGATCGGTAGCACCTAAGTAGCTAATTAGTGTACATGCAAATTTGTGATGTGCATCCAAATTTACGCACCCAACTCTGGGCGACTTACACAGAATCTGGGGGAAAGTGTGTACTGTTATCGGTGAACAGCATTTCATCGCAAACGAGAGCCCATCTCTAAAGTTCAGCGCAACCCAGTCAAGTCAGGAACGAAACTCCCTCTTTGAAACTGTCTCAGGTACTTTATCCAACAGAGCTGGAAACATAAAAGCCATTTGTCCTAACTTTTTTAAAAAAAATGTATAAATATGATTTTTGATAAGATTGCTAAGGAAGGGGAGATGAGGATAACCGACCAGAATGACTTTTAAGTGGGTTCTTGTTGGCAGGATTCCAGGTGAAAGAAAAGTTCTTGAAGAGGTCGGAAAGTTTTTATGGTGCCAAACCCGTGAACTTGATTGGAAAGAGCGATGATGACCTAATAGCCATAAACAAGTGGGTAAAGGAGGTGACAGGTGGAAAAATCACCAAATTCCTGTCCTATGTTCCACAGGACCTGGTGCTACTGCTGCTCAACGCTGTGTATTTTAAAGGTAACTACTAGGCACAGAATTAATCATTCCATGTATTTACCTAGTACCTTGCAGAAGAGTGTAGGTCAGGAAAAGGCTTCTACATGGAAGCAGGGACAGTCTTCAGGGGAAAGAACATAACATGTCAGTTTTGGGGTAGGGAATGGGGAATACAGGGTTAGCTCACAGGGGTGGGGGAGAGGATGGGGCATTGTGAAGGGGGGGCATAAAGAAGATGACAATGTTCGTGTGTTTGCTGCCATTCTTTCTCTGACTGTTGAATTTTTTTGTATTTGGAAAGGACTTTGGAGAAACAAATTTGATCCTAGCTTTACTACAGAGGACGTGTTTTATCTGAATGAGCAGGAAATGGTTACAGTAGAAATGATGAATGCTCAGAAGTATCCTCTCAGCTGGTTTCCATTGAATAATCTGGAGGTAACCAATCATGTGGGAGGGAAGGACCATGCAATTCTAATTATATAACCATAGGGTAACCATTGCCTCCCTCATAAAAGCCTGCAAGCTATGGCTGGTATCTTTAGCCCTTTTGTTCCAAAATTCTTTGTATTGGGTTATAACATGCACACTTAAACATAGATTGCATTTTACATTTATAACTTATGTCAGATTGTCTCTGTATGATTGTATAAAAGTGTAATCCATTACATACTCCAAAGGATCAAAGTCCCTTTGTTCTGTTGACTAATACCAAGTAGGCCCAGCTGGAATCTCATTGTTCAGTTGGTAGAAACATAGAAACATAGAAAAATGACGGCAGAAAAGGGCCACAGCCCATCAAGTCTGCCCACTCCAGTGACCCTTCGCCCTGATTTTGCCGACCCACCCCCTCCTTTACATCATTAGAGATCCCACGTGAATATCCCATTTATTTTTAAAATCTGCCACGCTGTTTGCCTCAATCACCTGCAGTGGGAGTTCGTTCCAATGATCGACCACCCTTTCGGTGTACTAGCCCAGTCTTAATTCTATCTGGTTGATTTAGATACATTGTGTTGCCAAGACTATTGGCTTGGGATGGGGGTGAGTAGATAGGGGGGTTGAGGAAGAGAAGGGATAAGGGCTGGTTGCTTTTTGCTTAATTACATTAAAAGTTATATACCGCCAAATAAATAATGGAAGCATTGCTGAAAGAAAGGATAGTGAAATTCCTAGAATCAAATGGGTTACAGGATCCGAGGGAACATTTTTTTTTTTTTTTTTTACTGATTTATTTTTTTGATTGGGTGACTAGAGAATTGGATCAAAGGCATATGCTAGATGTAATTTAGTTAGATTTCAACAAAGCCTTTGACATGGTTCCTCATAGAAGGCTCTTGAACAAACTTGACGGGCTGAAGTTAGGACTCAAAGTGGTGAACTGGATTAGAAACTGGTTGACGGACAGATGCCAGAGTGTGGTAGTTAATGGAATTCGCTTGGAGGAGGGAAAGGTGAGTAATGGAGTCCCTCAGGGATCAGAGCTGGGGCCGATTCTGTTCAATATGTTTGTGAGCAACATTGTCGAAGGGTTAGAAGGAAAAGTTTGCCTTTTTCAGATGATACCAAGATTTGTAACAGAGTAGACACCAAGGAGAGAGTGGAAAACATGAAAAAGGATTTGCAAAACTTAGACAAATAGTCTGATATGTGGCAACTAAAATTCAATGCAAAGAAGTGCAGAGTAATGCATTTTGGGGTTAGAAATTGGAAGGAGCTGTATGTGCTGGGAGGTGAGAGGCTGATATGCACGGATGGGGAGAGGGACCTTGGGGGGATAGTGTCTGAAAATCTAAAGGCAAAGAAACAGTGTGACAAGGCTGTGGCTGTTGCCAGAAGGATGCTAGGCTGTATAGAGAGAGATG
This sequence comes from Geotrypetes seraphini, assembly GCF_902459505.1. Taxonomy (NCBI): domain Eukaryota; kingdom Metazoa; phylum Chordata; class Amphibia; order Gymnophiona; family Dermophiidae; genus Geotrypetes; species Geotrypetes seraphini. The sequence goes on from NC_047098.1 coordinate 29,466,316, forward strand.
TGACCAGTAGAAGAAAGAAGATGTTGATGCCCCTATACAGGTCAATGGTGAGGCCCCACTTGGAATATTATGTTCGTTTTTGGAGACCGTATCTGACAAAGGACATAAGCAGACTTGAAGTGGTCCAGAGGATGTCGATAGAAATAGTAGGAAGCTTGTGCCAGAAGATGTATGAGGAGAGACTTGAAGCCCTGAATATGTATACCCTAGAAGAAAGGAGGGAAAGGGGAGATATGATTCAGATGTTCAAATACTTGAAAGGTATTAATGTAAAACAAAATATTTTCCAGAGAAAGGAAAATGGTAAAATCAGAGGGCATAATTTGAGGTTGAGGGGTGTTAGACTCAGGAGTAATATTAGGAAATTCTTCTTTATGGAGAGGGTAGATGATGTATGAATGCGCTCCCGAGGGAGATGGTGATGAGGAAAATAGTGACAGAGTGTGGGATGAACACATAGGATCTCTAATCAGAAAATAATGGGTATATATTGAAGGAACTAAGGCCAGTACTGGACAGACTTGCACGATCTGTGTCCTGTATATGGACATTCAGTTGAGGATGGGCTGGGAAGGGCTTCGAAGATGGGCTGGAGTGGGCTTTGACGGAGTCTCCAGTAGATAGAACCTAAGCACATTACCGGGAAGGGTTCTGAGTTTTTGGCCCAGAAATATCTGAGAAAAAGGACCATTTAAATTAAATGATTAATTTATGTAGCATGTATGGTTGGGCATACTAGATGGACCATTCAAGTCTTTATCTGCCGTCATTTACTATTTTACTATGTTAAATGGCTAAAAGTCAATCAAAGCAGTTCATAACATATGCCTTATTCACTAATATCAAACTCTTAACTCATCCCTGCCCCATAAAGTCTCTCTCAAACAGGCCTAGCTTGCGTAGCCACACTTTCTTTGCTAGTTTCCTATCTTGGGTTTTCCAAATACTCTTTTAAGGAGTTCCTTTTAGTTTGAGCAGTTTCTTGCTGTCGATTAGTAACTGCTGCCTTATTGAGTGTGACTCATGCAGTCACTTTCTATCCAGGACCAGGACAGTATCACACACAGGGTCTTTCTCCACGGGGTCAGTGATGCACACAGGCATCAAGTCTATGTGGACAATCACAGTGACACACACAGCAGACATCCATTTGGGATCAGTCACAGTGACACTGGATAGGCCTGAGTCCAAGTGGGTGGTCCTGTGCCCCAGGTTATGGATGTGCTCCTCATTGCATTAATCAAAAGAGACTTTCTTCAGTTCAGCTGAGTTAGCTTGCTCTTTGAGTGAGAGTTTGGAAAATTGTCTACTGATTTTGTCTGTCTCTTCTTTATTGTTCTGTGCTCAACGCCAGCCTTTCTCATTCTTGCTTTGTTTTCAGATTGCCAGGTTTCCCTTTAAAGGAAACATAAGTTTTGTCGTCATCATGCCAAACAGATATGAATGGGATGCCTTAAGTGTACTCAGCAGTCTCAACTACACAGAACTGTTCAGCCGCTTTCCTAAAGAGTCACCCACCCTGGTAAAAATGCCCAAATTGGTTCTGGAATACCAGTTGGAGCTTAACCATGCGCTCACCAGAATGGGTAACCATACTTCCATAAGTGTTATGTTTTATTTATTTGGATTTAGCTCACACCTTTTTCAATAGTAGCTCAAGGTGAGCTACATTCAGGCACACCAGGTATTTCAATGTCCCTGGAGCGCTCACAATTTAAGGTTAAGTGATTTATTTGAGGTCACAGGGAACAGTAGTGGGATTTGGACTGGGCTTGTCAGCCCAGCGCTCTAACCACTAGGCTATGCCTCCAATCCATATGTATGTGGGTATGTAATAGGGATGTACCAAATATTCAGATTTGATTCAAATAATCCCCAAATTCATTATTAGTATTAGGCTGAATAGTGATTTAAATTCAAATACAAATAATCCAGGGCTTTACTGTGCTAAATCTTACTGAAATAAACACTTTGAGCTCCGATTTCACATTGCTTTTTTTAATTATTTGTTATGTTAAAGATCAGTGCCCATTATTCATATTGGGTATTCGGCCCACTCATTTTTTTGGTATTTGTATTTGGCCGAATAATGAAATATGCTATTCAGTATAGCTCTAATATGTAATAATGATTTGTATGCATGCATCCTTGTACCAAAGGGCTTGTGCATTAATTGTGTGCTTTGGGCAGCAGAACACTTTGGGAGTGGGCAAAAAACCCAGCTTCAGTCCCTGCTCCTTAAGCACCTTAGCTGCTGAAGCTGTGTAGAAGAAAAAGTTGGCAGGCAATAGGGCCAGTGGTCCATCCCAGTTTATTACCCACGACAAGGGAGCAAATGAGACTAGGGGCTTTTGAAAGAGGTTTTTTTGTTTCTGTTGCATGCAGACACCTTTTCCTAAGCTTTCTGCTTTGCATGAAAATGATGGAGTCTACAATGGAAGTGTATCCATCTTTACTAAGGTATATACGAGTATGTAGCCACATTAGCATTACCCTGAGCATCTCCTCAAGTTGTCTCCACCTAAGAGAGAGGGGATGTGGCATAAGACATACCTGTGAGTTATCAGAATAGGTGTAAAGTACTTATAGCACAGTCATGCCTGCATTTGCACTCTCACTCATCCTGTGATCCTGTTTTAGGCCTTGGAGAGCTGTTTACCCAGCCAGATTTCCGCAAGATCTCCAACGAGACTTTGTTTGTGTCCAGCATCCAGCACCAGACCACACTAGAACTGAAGGAAGATGGCGTGGAGGCCTCTGCTGTCACTGGAGTGTTCATGTTTCGCTCACTTTCTACCTTCAGTATCAATCGGCCTTTCATCTTCATCATCTCCCATGATCCAACGGGTTTCATACTGTTTCTGGGGCTAGTCCGAAACCCAAACCCAAATTTATCTGTAAAAAGGACAGATCTGAAGGACTTTCTAGATCTCAAACACTTTTTGAAAACTATTGACCCTAAATAAACCAGAAATGTATGTCCCTAGTATTCCACTTGTCTGCAGAGATCACCTTAGTATCTCATCTTTCTCCAGAGAACATGTCTGTTCTGACCTCTCTCCTGAGACTACCCCAAGTCTTATCTCTCTAGAGACACCACAATATATTCTCTTCTTTTAGCAGAGCTCAACCTTCAAGATCGAAGCAGCTTTGGGTGCTGGTAATATTTATGTAGAGAAGCACCAAATGCACTTGAGGTTCCTCATTGTAAGCTGGCCATTGTTTGTCTCTGCTTTTTTGTTGTTTTGTTGTTGTTCTTCTCTGATTTTATTTTTTATTTTTTTAGTTTCAATCTTGTTTTATTGGAGTGCAAAGTTCAATAAACAATTCAAGTTATACACAAATCCAACAGTTTTTATGTGTCACTGTATTTGGACATCCAGAAATCCATTATAACTCAGACAACACCAAACTATGCCATTAACAGGAAACAGTAAAGCATTATCCATAACACAAGCAAGTATTAAGAACAGGCATAACCAAATCACCCCAAAATACCCCAGACTGAAAAACTAACTGGGGATTCTACAGTAAGCCCAAAAATGTAGAGAGTAAACTAACCCCAAGAAAGAAAAATCTACTCCAGTCAGTTAACGTTTCCTTCACAGGGATCAAGGAATAATATACCCTGTGCAGGGTGCTGAGCTCTTTGGCACCCCTGGTAAAAAACCTGAAGTAGATCCTTAAAGGCCCTAACAACCCTACTCCAGTCTTCCACCCCCCCCCCAGACTACAATGAAAAATATGAACTCTCTAACGACAGGGAATGATGGTACAAAAACAGAAATGGAGCCTTCCAGCCGATGGCGACCTATGGCAGCAGCTGCTTGGCTGAGAACGATGCGCCATCACCATGGCAACGAGAAGCCAAAAATGGAGCGGTGAGGTGGGCCCTAAAAGAAATTAGGCATTTTTGTACCACATCCATTTTTCACAGTTTTTCACAATTCGCGGTCACTCCTGGAACGTAACCCCTGCGAATTTCAGGGGAGTACTGTACTGCACTTTTGAATTATTCACCCAAGGTGGTGTGCAGAAAGAATAAGCTGAACATAGGCAGCATACAATTAGGAGGAAGGAGTGGCCTACTGGTTAGAGCTACAGTCTCAGCACCCTGAGGTTGTGGGTTAAAACCCAATGCTTAGGGTTACCATATGGCTCCAGAAAAAGAGTGCGGATTGAGACATCCGGGTTTTACTTCCATTGAAAGCAATGGAAGTAAACCCTGGATGTCTCAATCCGCACTCCTTTTTCTGGAGCCATATAGTAATCCTATTAGCGCTGCTCCTTGTGACCCCACCTGGGCAAGTAACTTATTCCTCCATTGCCCCAGGTACGCTAGGTAGATTGTGAGCCTGCTGGGACAGATGGAGAAAAATACTTGAATGTAAAGCCGCTTAGACAACCTCCATTGATAGACGGTGTATAAATAATAAACTTGGAATTAGAACAGTAAAAATATTTGAATAACAGTACTTCATGCTACTTACAATGTCAACGCAATACACATTAAAACATCTCAACAGACAGCTTAGGTTGTTAAGTGGAGGTGGACCATGTAGACAGATAAAAAGAATAAAAGAAGCTAGAGATGAGAGTATTTAATAATAAAATGCACATAAAGGCAGCAAAGGTATATAAAATGATCTCAGCCAAATTAGAGTGGAAGTAAGTCCTGTTTATGTAGAGCTGATATTAGTTGTGTGGTATTACTAGCTAGTTAGTTGCTTGTTTCATTAAAGACTTGGGAGACAAGCCAACCTCTCACCTGTTTCCTGAAGTAGACATGGGGATTCTTTTACTAAGACGCGTTAACCGTTTTAGCGAGCGCTAAGGTTCCCATAGAATATAATAGGCACCTTAAACTAAACTAAACCTTAAGTTGGTATACCGCATCATCTCCATAAAGATAGAGCTCGGCACGGTTTACAGGTAAATTCAATAAATGAGGGAAGGACATAATAAGAAATTAGAGGTTATGAAGAGGATAGCTAGCTTTACATTTTAAATAGATAGCTTTACATTTTGGAGAAAAGCTAGGTTTTCAGATGCTTTCTGAATAATTGGAATGAGCCTAGGTTCCGCAGCGGGGCAGGGAGGTTGTTCTAAAGCTCAGTGAATTTGAAGAAAAGGGATTTCCCTAATTTACCTGCATACATGACACCTTTTAACGAGGGGAAAGATAGTTTGAGTTTGTGGGCGGATCTGGTAGTGTCGGGTCTCAAAGAATTCCAGGATAGTGGAATTAGGGGAGGAAGGAGGCCATGTAGGATCTTGAATATTAGGCAGGTATATTTAAAGTGAATCCTAGAAATCACCGGAAGCTCCTAGAAATCACCGGAAGTCAGTGAAGTTTTGACAGAAGCGGGGAAACATGGTCGAATTTGCTTTTTGCGAAGATCAACCTAGCCGCAGTGTTCTGGATCCGCTGAAGTCTTTGAAGACTTTTCTTGGTTGACTTAGATAGATGGAATTACAATAGTCCAGTCTGGAAAGAATTAGTATTTAGCGCACACTCAATCAGTTAATGCGCCTTAGTAAAAGGACCCCTTGGTCTTGCATTAAGTGAAGCCTTTCTGGGGATGCATTCAGAGTGTGGAGGAGTTATGCAGGGCCTGGGGTACCTGCTTCTTTTGTCCATAGATAAAAGAGGTGCTGTCAAGATGGAAGGAGCAACCAAGGAACTAATGTTGCTTTCTTGTACTGGATAGTTCCTTTCCACTAAACATTTTTGCTGGTGTTGTCTTTTTTTTTTTTTTTTTTGACCCTAGTGATTTCAGTATCTTCTAACTTAATTCTCCAAATGTTATCTTTCTGTGCTTGCTCTATTTCTTGCTGTAGTGTGTAGTTAAACAGATGAAGCCTCCCAGGGTCTCTGGTTTCTTGCTGGGCATGGAATACATACTTCATGGGGGGGTTATCCTGGCTGCCCAAGGTACACAGACTTCTGGGAGGCCATTGATCTTGGTTCACTCTCTCTGCCACTTAAAGTACTTCCATTTCCCAAAACACAGTCTGGTCCGAGTTTTGTTCTGAACAAATAAAATTTGCTGAAAATCTTTAGTCAACATAGTAAAATTACAGTTCATCTCATTCTTTCCTGTCTACTCTTGAGTATAGAAAAGCTCTTCTTTTTTTTCTCATTGTATTCTCCTCCTAAGCTAAGGATGCCAACATTCCACACCTTTTTTTCTTCTTCCTGGCAGGCAGGTTCCAGATACAGGAAGGTGCTTCTTTCTTTGAACCCTGAATCCTCATGGATCTACCTCCTTGGCCATTTTTGAATACTGGATGCAGATATGACTGCAGGCAATTTATTCTGTTAGAACCCTGACCTCTTTGTCTCAGCTCTTCCCTATCCTCCTTTACACTTCCTGGATCAGTAGGAAATTCTTTCTTCCGAGTCCTCGTCTTACCCCTGGCTCAGTCTACTGCTGTTGGCTCACTTAGCCAACTTAGAAGTAGCTGCTGTGAAGTGCAAATCCTGTCACTGCAATTGCTGGCTAAGCCATTGCAACTGACCTATGCAGACTGCTGTGCTGCAGGAAACTGCCTTTGGCAGTGGTTTCCAAACCTGTCTTGGGGAAACCACAACCGGTGAATAATCATGAATTAGATTTGCATGCACTGCATCCCTCAGGAACCAGCTCTGTGGGTGCCTGAGCACCCCCAATATTGAGCAAACTCCTTGACTGTGTCAAGGGAGACATCACTTCCATTGGGTTTAGCACCCCCAATAATTTTGAAAAGTTGGCTCCTCTGCTGCCTCCATTGCATGCAAATCCAATTCATGAATGTTCATTGTGAGTATCCTGAAAATCTGAGTGGCTGGGGTTCCTCCAAGATAGGTATGGGAATGACTGGTCTTTCGACTTGGGATTTATACGATTCAGCCTTCTCACCAATATGAGGTTTCTCCCACTGTTACCTCCCAATTTCTAGAAAAACTGAGTGGCATAGAAAGGTCATACATATAATAATTAGTAGAACCACTAGAGGTCTTTGCCTTCCACCCATGAAGAACCTTAGGAGTCCCTACTCCCTATAGAAAGATTTAAGTTCATGTACCAGAGCAATTCACTTCCTAACTTTGAAAACAAATGAATATAACTGTACAGAGACTTTAGAGCTATATACAGTAGAACGCCGATTATCCGGACTAACCTTGGCAGAGGGTAGTCTGGATAATCAAAAATCTGGATGATTGGACAATAATATTTTTTATTTTGTTTTTAATAATTGTAAAAAAAAAAAAAATACAATCAGCGTGCCTCCCCCCCCCAACAAGAAAAGGCAGCATTCCCCCTCCCTCCCTGGACAGATACCATCAACCCCCACCCGGATCCAGAGGAAGGACCCCAGCCCTACCTTGTTTTCCTAGTGGTCTAGCGGCACGCTGGGGCAGGAGCAATCCTACTTGCTCCTGTCCATGCTCTTTGTGTGACAAAAATAGCTGTCAAGACTTCCAGAGGCATATGGATAATCGGCGTTCAGATAATTGGTGTTCTACTGTAGTTGTTATGAGTCTTTCTTGGGAAAATTTAGTTGAATTTTTCTGAGGTCTCAGAGAGAAAAAGATAGCAAAAAGCAGAGCCATTTGTTTGAAAAGGAGGTTTATTGCTCATAGTAAAAAGCTTCTCTAAGATACCCTGTTCTGGGGCTGTCCAATTGGAAAAAACATTACATCTTGAATCAGGAAATGGAAAGCAGAGTACTCCCAATCAGAAATTAGTTGAATACTCATAATACACGTTTCATGACCAATTTAGAGATGGGAAACCTTCAGGCCCAGGAGAAGCTTTGGTCTGGCTTACAATGGCAAAATGCATCCAGACAACCAAGCCACTACGTAATTTTGACTTTTGTGACTTGGAATGCATTTCTTCACAAAGGAGGACAGCAGAATTTGGGGGAAGAATGATTAGTGCATGACATCTGTATGGCAAGACAACAGAATTTAAATGCTGTCAGTTTCAGTATAGGCTTGTGCTTAAGGCCTATTGAAATCTTGCTTCTCTGACAAGAAGTTTGCATTACAAGGACATGATTTGGCAGGCCTGTGCTCCTTTGCTGGTTTTCATTTTGAAGCAGCCTCAAGTGGAGGTCAGAGGATGGAAGTAGAATGGTGGTGGCAGCAGAAAGAGAATGGAGATAAGATGCTAGACATCTTGGGTGGGATGAGGGATGGAAATGGAAGATGCTGGACAATGTGGGGTAGGGAAGGTGAGATGAGATGAGATGGTGGACATCTTGGGGTAAGGGAGAGGACTAGGAAAGTGTAGGCAAGGGAAGGAGAGAAGCTGGATAGGGTTAAGGAACTGAAGGAGAAATATTAAAATGGGGGTAGGGAAGGGAAAGGAGGATGCTGGACACCTTGTGAGTAGGGAAAGGGAGATGCTGGGGAAAGGGGGGAGGGGGGACTAGGAAAGGGAAACCTAGATGCTAGTTACCGTGGGGGTAGGCAAAGGAAAGGAAGATATTAGACTATGGGCTAGGAAATATTGGATAGGGAACACACTGGATTTGATGAGGATAAGGGTGGGGTAAGGAAGAGAAGGGGAAATGGTAGACACAAGGGCAGGTATAAAATTGAAGGAGAGGTGCTTGACATCATGAGTAAGGTAAGGAAGGGGCACTGCTGAATTATGGGGTGGAGGCAATAAAAAGAGGAAATGAGATGAATACATTGGAGGTAAGCAACAGAAGCTATCATACATGCTAGTACAAGGGATGGCCATGAGCCCCTGGGAGGACTATATGCCCCTTTGGACAACCATGAAAGACAAGTTAAGTCCTTTCATGTTACGTCCCTTTTTTGAATGGGATCTGTTCAAAAGGTTCAAGGACTGATTTTATAAAAATTTATTAAACAATTTCACAACTTATTCCATTGAGACCCCTGCAAAGTACTCCCCTTCCCGATGTATACACTTTTCCCAATGCCGTTTCCACTTCTGGAAACAGTCCTTAAATGCATCTTCAGGAATTGCCAAAAGTTGCTGCGTTGAATTTTGCTTTATGTCTTCAGTGGTGTCAAATTGCTTTCCTTTCAGTGTGGATTTAAGTTTAGGAAACAAAAGGAAGTCAGCAGGGGCCAAGTCAGGAGAGTAAGGTGGCTGGGGAAGAATTGTCATTGCGGTTTTGCGCAAAATTTGCGAAGTTTGACACATTCAAAACATCTTCCACAACTCATGACATGTTCCCCATAAGCCGCTTTCAACATTGCATAAGTTTCTGTAACGGTCTTACTCATGCTGTAGCGCTGCCCATTGAATTCGCACAGGATGGAAAAATAGCCAATCACGAAAACACACTTTCACAAAAACTGCTGTAGCTTGGAAACGAAAACAGATATCAACAAATGGAAAAAAAGAGGAGGTTACGCGTGAGGTTTAAAAGCTACTCAACTACGCCTAGCACATCTCAAAAGAACTTCCCATTGGCGCACAATTCAAAGTGTCCTGGAACTTTTTGAACAGACCTTGTACACTGAATCAATGATAAAATGAATGAAAATCAAACAAAATTATGCTGGATTCATTTTAAAATCTTAGACTGATGCCATACCAGCACCCTTTTCTTTTAGGGAAGGAAGAAATGAATATTTATCTATATTATATACTGCCTGCAAAGCCAAAAGCTATCATAGTGGTGGACGTTCCGATACAGTAGGTATTTTCCCCAACAATGATGACAGTCTGACCCCCCTTGCGCTAGCGGTTTTTAGCGCAGAGAGCCGTGCTGAATGGCCCTCGCTACTCCTTTTTTTTTTTTTGAATATATTTTTATTGAAGAACAAATCACAAGAGAAACAAACAGCAGCCAAGTCAGCAAAAACATCACATAAAAACAGTAATACAGATGAGCAATGCAGCTAGACAAAAAGTCAAATAATCAGACAGGGACCTCATGAAAAGTCCAACATTTTGTTTTTTCAAAGAAAACTACAAAAAAGCAACCTCCCCTCCCTCCCACCGCCCTCCCCCACCCTCCCCTCTGCATCCTAGAAATCGGGCCCAGTCAGAAAGAGCTCCAGCACTCCAAATAAGCCACTGAATGCCAACTAGTGGCGTCTTTTTTGCGCTGCCTCTCCCAAATCGCCATCTGAGACATACTAGCTCTCCATTGCTGGAACGTAGGGCATACCCCTCCTACCCAATGTTGCAAAATGAGCTTCTTGGTTAGCCCTAGTGCCACCAACACAAAGCGTTGCGAAGGTTCGCAAATCCCAGCCTCAACCAAGGGACCTGTGACACCAAGCAGCAGAGTCCTGTATGACCACTCCAAAGAGCGCCCCAGAACATCATCCAGCTCCCGAAGCACCCGCACTCACAGTGGTCCCACAAAAGAGCATTTCTGATGCTTATTGAGCGTGGTTTCGTAGAAGAGGGGGGTTAGTCTGCTAGTATCATTTGCAAAATTCAGGGATTGGCCCTGCTACAATATAGCAAGAGGGGATGGAGCATTAAGGTAGAGCCCAGGAGGAATTAAAAAAAAAAAAAAAGTGTGCAGAACTGGTCCCAATGTTTTATTTTGTTTCTTTTAAAAATTTAATGCATTTTACTACTACTGCTTATTTCTACCAGATGCACACAGCGCTGTACATTAACATGCAAGAGACAGTCCCTGCTTGAGAGAGCTTACAATTTAATTGCTCAGGTAGGGAATTAAAGAGGGAATGACATGGCGTGGTGACAAGGCAGAGAGGGTAAGGAGCTATAGAGGGAATGACAAACAGGTGCTTTACATAGTAGCATAGTAAATGACGGCAAATAAAGACCAGTCTGCCCATTAGTTATACCCATTACAAATACTTGATTAAATTCACTTGTCTCTTCTTTGATATTTCAGAGTCAGGGCTGTAAAGTACACCTGGTATTGTCTTAGGTTCCAAATGCTGAAATTGCCACCCAAGCTCACTCCAGCCTATCCAACCATCCTGTTTGCATAAAGTCTGGCCAGTAAACATCCTCATGTTACGAGTTACTGGAGTTCCCATTGATGCCCTCCCCAGCCCGTTCTACACCAAATCACCATATATAGGACACAGACTGTGCAAGTCTGTCCAGTACCGACTTTAGTTCTTTAATTGACATCCTTGGTTTTCTAATTAGAGATCTTCTATGTTTATCCCACACTTTTTTGAATTCCATCACTGTTTTCCTCTCCACCACTTCCTTCGGGAGGCCATTCCAGGCAACTTATCACCCTCTCCGTGAAAAAGAATTTCCTAACTTTGCTCCTGAGTCTTCCTCCCTGCAACCTCAAATTATGCCCTCTAGTTTTACCATTTTCTCTTCTCTGGAATAGATTGGGTTCTATATTAATACCTTTCAAGTATTTAAATGTCGATGTCATATCTCCCCTGTCTCTCCTCTCCTCCAGAGTATACATATTTAGGTCTTCCAGTCTCTTCTCATACTTCTTTTGGTTCAAACCCCTTACCATTTTTGTCGCCTTCTTCTGGACTGCTTCAAGTCTTTTTATATCCTTCACCAGATGTGGCCTCCAAAACTGAACACAATATTCCAAGCACGGCCTCACCAATGACCTATATAGGGGCATCATGTTAGGACTTAAAAGCAACTTCAAAAAAGTGGGCTTTTAGCATGGATTTGGAATACTGGCAGAGATGGAGCCTGATATCTTTTGACTTTTTATTTTTAAATGTAGGACCTTTTGTTGATATGTGAGCAGTTATGCTGTGCAACTTTTTTTTTCCACTGATGATGGCTGTGGTGTAAATTGTGCCTATGCTCTGATGTAAATTGTCTGTTATGTGCTTATTTTTCATATTATGTATGTTCTATTGTACCTTGTGCTAAACTGTGAAAAGTGCAAGCAAGAAACACTTTAAATAAATACAAAAGGGGAGGGGGGAACCAAAAATGTCTATGGCGCTAGAAAAGGTTCAGAGAAGATCGACCAAGATGGTAAAGGGGATGGAACTCCTCTCGTATGAGGAAAGACTAAAACGGTTAGGGCTCTTCAGCTTGGAAAAGAGATGGCTGAGGGGAGATAGGATTGAAGTCTACAAAATCCTGAGTGGAGTAGAACGGGTACAAGTGGATCGATTTTTCACTCCGTCAAAAATTACAAAGATAGGGGACACTCGAAGTTCCAGGGAAATACTTTACGAACCAACAGGAGGAAATCTTTTTTCACTCAGAGAATAGTTAAGCTCTGGAACGCGTTGCCAAATTTTGTGGTAAAAGTGGATAGCGTAGCTGGTTTTAAGAAAGGTTTGGACAAGTTCCTGGAGGAAAAATCCATCTCGGTAGCATGCAATATTGCTACTCCTTGGGTTTTGGCCAGGTACTAGTGACCTGGATTGGCCACCTTGAGAACGGGCTACTGGGCTTGATGGACCATTGGTCTGACCCAGTAAGGCTGTTCTTATGTTCCCTTCATGTGGGGCCTACCCATTTGCAAGCGGAAGTTCTTCTTTTGTGAGGTGAACGTGGTTGTTAACATTAGATGACAGAGGTGAATCGGTTTATTTACATAAATAACTTCTTCCAGCACACTGTCATTTGCTTCCAAAATTTATCCTCCTAATCACAGCTGCACCGCAGAGACAGGAGGGATCCTCAAACACAGCTGGGAACTATTAAGTCTGCAGTCGGAGAGTGCTCACACTGCAACTTGTAATCAACAGAAAGCCTGTCTTAATTAAAGAACCTCAGAAAGGAAAATTAAGACATTTAACTTCTCCAGCTCTTTGTAGCTTTAAATCCTCTGGTTGTGAATGGCTAAACCTCTGTTTTTCTTGTCCCAGGTAGACTATCTCATGTATGCCTAACGTGATATTTAACTTCAGAACTCTCGGGACACGATTCATCAGCCTCATTGCTCTGATTACTACTGCTGCTTTAACTCTCAAATCTTAATCCCTTCATTGACAACCATCTTTGACATTCAGTGGTTATAGTCAGTGATTTTCATATTGCAGAGGCTTGTAAGCATTAGTACATTTCTTCACAACATTCATGAGACGCTGAGCATTTTTCACTGAGAAACAACATTTTAGGGCATATGGGAGCAGCAGCTCAAGATCTGGGCAGGAAGGAACATGTTTTATTCAAGTAATAGTTAATGACTATTTGGCATGTACTGTAGGAAGCCATTTTCACTCATTTATTCTCTGCTGCCAGGAATGAAATTGAAAGCTCCTATCAACTCTTCTCCTGCAGTGACCTCTGCTGGTAGAGGCTGGAACTGCAGGAGTTGGGATCTCCCCTATCAGCCAGTCTTCTGCCTCATCCCTTACAGCACCTCTTGCTGGGAGAAACTGGGACTATAGGAATTATGAGCCTGATCCAGAGTAGAATTTCAGTGTGGACTAGGGGAAAAGAGATGAAAATAAGTTAAGGGACTTAACAATTACCTTTTTTTTTTAAACTGCCTACTATCATTGTAATAAAATCTGTGATTCACTTGTATTGGCTAGTAATATCAGTTTTAATGAAGGGGATGTTTGCTCCTGAAAACTAGCCAAAAATGATTACATTAGCTTGATATAAAAAAGGTATCACTTTATATTATTTTTTTATTGATCTTTCTGTGCATTAAGTGGACTGACAGGTCACTCACACTGTATTATTCAGAATTTGAAAAGGATAGCTATAAGTTCTGTCTGCTCTACATTTCATCAGTATCATGACCTGGACATTCATGTTATATAGAAAGGAATGCAGATGGAAGCCTGCTATGTTTTACATCCCTCTCACACCACCTACTAGATGGTCATTTGCAGTGGTGGTTTTTTGCCAGGTCGCTGGAACAGAAAATGACAGCAAATAAAGATCACTTGGCCTATCCGGACTGCTCAATCTATTATGCTTTCCTCCCTCTTAGAGATCATATGGGCTGGTCCTAGGCTTTTTTGAATTCAGTTACAATCTTTGTTTCCACCCTTTCCACAGGAAGGCCATTCCACGCATTCATTAACCTTTCTGTAAAGAAGTATTTTCCTATGCAACAATTCCCAGATCACCTGGCTAGGCTAATTTCTTTACGGTAGGGTCATAGGCCGGGACCAATAATTTGCTGGCAGGCTGCTCCAAGTGTATCACTTCCCTCTTGTCCCCGTTTCTTTAAGATAAAGAACTTGGTCCACTCCGCTGGTTGAAACTCCACAGCAACTTTATTCTTCAAATTCCAAGAGCGCTAACTGGCACAACAGGTTACAGGGAGTACTCTCCAACTTATTTACATTGGCAAGTGTATAGATGTAAGTTGTCACAAGTTTAGTCTCCTATTCTAGTTTGCAGCCTTTTGCTCAGCCTTTGTATAACCTCTTGGGGAACTCCTCCCCTTAGAATATTCAAATTGGGTGAAACACGCCCCAAAGCACTGGTTTCTAGATTTAGAGCAGGGGTGTCAAACTCAAATCACATAAGGGGCTGAAATCTAAAACACAGACTAAGTCGCGGGCCAAATTTTTTATTAAGATACTTACCCCCTCCTTTACTAACGCACAGCGTGGGCCTCGGTGGTGGCAACTGCTCAAGCGCTCACAGGACTTCTATGAGCATCGGATCAATCACCGGCGCCAAAACCCACACTACATGCCAGCAAAGGAGGGGGTTAGTCTTAGTAGAAGTATAGGGATACAATCTCTCCAACCCCACGCCGGCTATGTGTTGCATACAAAATACTGTAAATAAAAAAGACTTTTCCTCTCTCTTTTAGGTCCTAGTTCATGCTGTCTAACACCAGCTCTGACAGGATACACATTTCAAATCTGACATATTGTAATCACAAAATAGAAAATAAAATTATTTTTTCTACCCTTTGTTGTCTGGTCATTTTGCTTTTGGTCCCAGTTTCTCTTTCTGATTTTGTCTATCTTTTAATTCTCTTTCCAGTGTCTGCTGTCCATTTTTTTCTCCTATTCTCTCTTGCTCCAGTCCCTGTCTCCAAATATTGATTTTTCCCTTTCAATTTTTGTCTTTTTTTCTTTTCTGCCTCTGTCCACTTAAATCTCGCCCTCTTTCTCCTTCTTTTTAAAAATTTCAGCTACCTATCAATTTTCCATCTTATCTTATTCTGTAGCTCTCCCATTTCCCATCTCACTCCTTTCCCAGCTTCCTATTTCCTTCTGTCTCTCCTCCTCTCTCCTCTTGGTTCAACATTTTGCTCCCTCTCTTTTCTGTTATTCTTCCCTCCTGAACAATGAGATGGAAGGAAAAAAAAAAAAAGAGAGAGATGCTGCATCTCTCTCTCTCCCTTCAACCCCCAGGCCTAACATTTCTCCCTCCCTTCCATCTCCAGATCCAACTTCTCTCCCTTTCTCTTCCCAACTGTCCCCCCATCCCATCTCTCCCCCTGTCTGCCTGCCTCCCTCCCTCCCCCCAGGTCCACCATTTCTCCCTTTCTCTTCCCAACTGTTCTCCCTTCAAGTATCTTTTTCACTCTTCCTTCACACCACCCCAGGTCCAACCTCTCTCCCTTCATCTCTCTCTCCTCACAGCCCAGTATGTGTTCCCTCCTGCACCAGTCTGATGTTGCCAAGCCGAAAAATCTGCCGGTCTCAGCAATTCAGCAATGTTGTACGTGGCTCCCCCTCCTGCTTTTCGCCTGCTGCGGTCTGTCTCCAATGATGTGCAACTTCCTGTTTCTGCCCGAGTGGACCACGGCAGATGGAAAGCAGGAAGGGGAGCCACAGACACCACCACCAAATCGCTGCTGGGGCCAGCAGACTTTCCAGCGTGACGGCGACATCAGACCGGCACGGGAGGGAAGACACGCTAGGTTGTGATAAGGGGAAGTTCGAGAGCATTGCTGCGGGCCACATAAAAAGACCAGGTGGGCCGGATTCGGCCTGCGGCCCTGAGGAGGTCAGAGATATGGAGATCCAAAGGATTCCTTCAATTTCTTCCAATATTTTCTGTTAGAATTCATCAAGAGCTAGACTAGATTAAATTGTGGGAAAGAGACTGGTGTGTTAATTGGTTTTCGAGGGAAAATATCACATGATAAGTGGCCCAGGCACATGAAAGGTCCATCAAAGGATGTTGGCCGCTGATCTATTTACATTAAACATTTCAAACCACATTTTTACAGTACTTTCTAAACTTGATTTCTTGAAGTGCTTGAAGTATTTCAGCTTCCCAAGTATCCTAAAATATTCTCTCTGTTCTTTATCCTCCTCCACCTCTCCCCGAGGAAGATCAGATTTTGCTGCACTCAGCCTCTTTGTTATATTTACAGACACGAGAGGATAATCAGTGGGGGAGAGAGTTAAAAATTACTATGTATTGTGGCTAAACATGACTGGGAAGCATTATGTCTGGTAAATCTGTGGGATCACTATGTTCTTCCCCAGATGAATGAAGTCTTCCATAATCTTTGCTCTTGAAAAGTGCATGCTAGAAATGTCACATTACAAGGGTTCCTGTCTGTACAAAAGCACACTGGGGGTGCAGGATAATGGGGTGAAAATGTTGCAGGATCTCACCCCCCAGTCAATTATGGCTCATAAGGTATAAATCAGCATTCTAGAATTAAATTAGGCAAAAATGGAATAGATCAGTCAGAGATACTTTAGTGTACCATTCCTCATCTGAACCAGAAAATGTGAAGCCTTTGCTCCTCTGCCCTCCGTTGATATTGTGGTTGTTAGTGTATGGAAACAGACATAATCTCAGTTTGTGCACTTTGGAAGAAAAGCAGGAGAGGGGAGATATGATGGACATGTTTAAATAACCTTTG
This sequence comes from Geotrypetes seraphini, assembly GCF_902459505.1. Lineage (NCBI taxonomy): Eukaryota > Metazoa > Chordata > Amphibia > Gymnophiona > Dermophiidae > Geotrypetes > Geotrypetes seraphini. The sequence continues at coordinate 29,483,032 of NC_047098.1, forward strand.
TGTGTATAGGAGGAGACACAATGAGGCTCATGTTCATAAAAAGAAAAACCTCCACAAAAATGGCATAAGATGGACAGATGGACGCTTTTCTTGCCAAACTCTTCCAATTTGCTAATTTTGAAACCTATTTTCTAGATCACAGGTGTCAAACTCAAGGTCCGCGGGCTGAATTTGGCCCACCTGATCATTTTATGTGGCTCACAGTGCAATGCGGCATTTTCATTGCCGCCCCCAGTGTTAACTTTTGGACGGCTCCCTCTTCCTCACTGCCGCAGTATGCACAAAGCGGCGGGTGGCGGCTCCTATGTGTGTCCTGCACCTGAACCAGAAGCCTTCTCTCTAACATCACATCATCTGCGGGAATGCTTCCAGATGAGGCGCTGTATGCGCAAGGAGCTGCCGCCTGTGGCTTTGTGTACACTGCGACAGTGAGGAGGAGGGAGCCGGCCAGAAGATACCACTAGGGGTGGCAATGAAAATGCTGCATCGCACCGATGGCTGCATAAAACGGCCAAGCGGGAGCCAGCCAGAAGGTAAGACACCCGTCGGAGGGAGGCACATAGTTGAGGCACAGCATGGAGGGAGGGAAACAACAAAGGTAGGGGCAGTAGCGTACTAAGGCGGGGGGGGGGGTCCACTCTGGGTGCATGCTCCAAGGTGGTACACAGCCAGCCGGGTCCGGAACCTCCCGTGCTACTTTAAACGGCACCTCAGCATGTCTGCTGTACTTATTCTGGAGCAGAGTCGGCAGCAGCGCTGAAGTGCAGGAAGGTCCCGCGATGATTGCGTCTACCACCTCTGCTCCGGAAGAGATAAGTGACGTCAGAGAGGGTGGACCGGCAGCTGCAGTTATCGTGGGACCTTGCCGCAACTCCCTGCATCTGCTAGGCCACCCTCTCCGACGTCACTTACATTTTCCGGAGCAGAGGTGGTAGACGCAGTCATCGCGGGACTATTGCAACTCTATTTACTTAAGCCTAACTAAGAAAAACCTCCACAGACTTCAACGGATTCAGAATGCCACGGCCAAGTTCATCTTTGCTAAAAGTAAATTTGACCATGTCTCCCCGCTCCTGGCCAAGCTCCACTGGCTTCCGATAATCGCCAGGGTCCACTATAAATGCGCCTGTTTAACTTTCAAAATCCTATATAGTATCCTCCCTCCCTTTATCCCTCTTTCTTGGAATTCCTCAAACCCTAATACCACCAGATCCTCCCACAAATTAAAACTATCCTTCCCCTCGCTAAAAGGCATTTCCCACACAGGAAAGCTAGGGACCTCCCTCCACTTCAAAATCACTGAGCTCTGGAACAACCTTACCTCCCCTCTTCGGAACTTGAGCTCTCTCCAAGTTTTCCGCAAACATCTGAAAACCTGGCTTTTCTCAAAAAATGTAAGTCTCCCTCCAACTTAGGAATCAAGGAAACTCTTATATCTTGGCATCCCAAGTCCTCTAAATTTTCTTCACACTTCTACCTCTAACCCTCTGTTGTAGTTCCTTCCTATTTCTCCTACTGTAAACCGTGTCGAGCTCTACGAACGTGGAGATGATGCGGTATACAAACCTAAGGATTAGATTAGATTAGAAGCAGTCATCGCGGGACCTTGCTTATTTGGATGGAGAGAGAATGGAGCATAGCAGGGTAGTGGAAGGAGAGAAAGGGGGTCAGGGTAGTATGGAAGGGTGGTGAAGGGTGAGAAAGGGGGCAGATGCTAATGGAAGTAGGGGGAAGGGAGAGGATAGAGTGAAATGCTAGACCATGAGGGTGTGGGAGAGGGAAGAAGAGAGGAGAGAGATGCCAGACCATTGGAGGAGGGAAGGGAAGAAGATGGATGCCAGACCAATTAGGGTGAAGGGAGAGATGGAAGGGGGAAGCATAAAGTTTCTGGAAAGGGAAGAGAAGGAGAAAAGATGCCATATAGAATGGGCAGAGAGAGGGTAGATAGTGGATGAAAGGAAGAGAGTGACAAGATGAGGAAAGCAGAAACGACAAGGTAGAAAAAAATTCTATTTATTTATTTTTTTTTGCTTTAGGGGAGATGCATCACTGTTTCTATGGTGTTGCATTGTATGCAGGTCCAGCTTTGTGGTGCTTCAGTTTAACCTTTGTCTATGTATTTCTATTTTATTTCCCCTTTTACAAAAGTGTAGAGCGTTTTTTAGCGTTGGCTATAATGGTAACAGCTCTGATGCTCAGAATTCTATGAGCATCTGACCTGTTACCACCGTGGCTAAAAACCACACTTTTGTAAAAGGGGGAGGGGTTAGTTTGTGATTACATATTCCATACTAGGCGAAGGTGTTTTCTGTGTTCGAAAAGACATGGTTTTCTGTTAGGATTGACTGTGTAGGATTGATCTGTACTAGTCTGGCTTGTTTAGTTTTACAATGTAAGATGCTGCCTTTTCCTAGGTACACTCTTGTGTGAGGTGTGGATTGTTACTAAAAATCAGGTTTTCCATACAGATGGGGGAGGGGTGTGTAAAAAAATAATGGGCCCCGGGTGTCACATATGCTAGGTACGCCACTGGGTAGGGGGAAAGATTTTATTTTCAATTTAGTGACTGAATTGTGTCAATTTTGAGAATTTACATCTGCTGTCTATATTTTGTACTGTTGAGGAAGAAATGCATTTGTTTCTTTTTCTCTGGGGTTGTACTGCATGCAGAATCTTGAATTTTAGGGTTTCCTTTGTATATATTAGTACTTTTAGGTTTTGGTCCCGTATTTGCATAGGGGTTATCTGTGATCTGGTAGGAATGAATGTTGAGAAGCATACAGTGTGCTTTGTGTAGTTTAATTTTGTGGTTAACCATTATGTGTTGTTAATAAGATTATATTGTGTGTGTATATATGAAAAATTAATGGGAAAAATGGTTACAATTAGTACTATTATGGGGGTGGGGTCTGGAGTGGAGATTGGGCGGGGTCTGGCCCACAACTTAGCCTGTGTTTTGGATTTCGGCCCCTTAATGTGACTGAGTTTGACACCCCTGCCCTAGTCAAACGTTCAACCCTGAGCCCTCCAGGTGGCTCAAGGATCTTTCCCCCACCAAAGTTCATCTCTCCCCTTCACCATTCTATTCTCCCCTTCACCATTACATGCCCCCCTCCAGAATGCCAGCATCTCCCCTTCCCCTTCCCCTCCCTACCAAATGGCTAGCATCTCTTCTCCTCCCAGTTGGTCAGAATCTCCCCTTCCCTTCTCTATCCCTCAAGGTGGCTAGCATCTCTCTTTCTCCTCCTTACTTCCAATTCCACAAAAGGGCCAACAAATTTCCTCTCCTTCAAACCTCCCTCCCCTTCCCAACTTTGAGGCTTGCTGCTGTTACTTCTCCAAAGAAGAAACCAAGTGGGGATTGGGACAGTACACGTCAACTTTAAGGATAATTTTTATTTGTGTAAATTCAAATAAAATACATATATATCAAATATCAAGAACATATAACTTTTCATTTATGTATTGATATTTATTTGATATAGTCGTATGTGTATTTTATTTGAATTTACACTAATAAAACTTGCCCTTAAGGTTGAAGTATATTTTCCCACTCCCCAATTGGTTTCTTCTTTAGCTTTGCTTTGTGTGGGGTGTACTCACCTAGTTTTTTTGTTTTTGTTTTCGCTGCTACCTCTCCATTATCAAGAGTGTAGCAAACCAGAAACACTCTGTGCAGTACACCCTCAAATGCTCCTGCCCCACCATTGTGTCATGGATGAGCATGGGGGGGGGGCAATGGATGGGGTGCGGTTTTAGAGCCACCACCTCTCTTGCACTGTGTGCAGCTGCACAGGCTGCATATAACTAGATAGGTCCCTGCCTCCACCTCCCCCCTCACCATCCCTAAACTTAAAGGCATGTGTCGTATGAACCCTATATGTACCAGCCTGTGCTGAAGCACTGCATTATACTAACCCCCCTCCCACAGGAAGTTTGCCTCAGAAGGGAACAGGAGAGAGCGATGATTGACCATGGGCCTCTTCTTACTGGGCCTGCACAACACTCGCTAAGCTTTGAGCTGGTATAGGAAGATGGAGGGAGGGACACACTAGAGCCATGCCGCTATCCACCAAATTCTGGCACCCTAGGTGGTTGCCTAGTCTGCCTAGTAACAGGGGCTAGCTCTGGCTCCTCCCCTATTTATTCTTCACTTCTAGTTTTACAAAACAGAAGTACTATTTCACTAGTTTTTTTGTGGGTGTGCGAGAGGTCCTGGGTTCAGGCCTCAAGAGGTGCAGTGGGAAGTAAATTAAGACCATATTAAGCAAGAGTGTTTGCCTAAAAAATATATTTTGTAGAAACAGGCATAATATTACAGAGATGCAATGCTTAGAAGAAAGATACATCTTACATATGCTTGTCACTAATGTATTTTATTATAGAGTTGCTTCTGTGTGTGTAGCTTGTCTTTATAGGTTTGAGATTTGTTGTTAAGTACATATTTTCCAGTATCTTTCTTCTGTTCATAATTTGGAAACTGTTCAAAACAATAGTTCTCAACTGACAATAAGTATCTGTCTTTGCTAACAGGCAGCTGGAGCCATTCTTTGGTTACTTTAAGCATCTCTGTCTTTGGCACATCTGTTGAAACTCAAGGGTTGTGGTGGATCCTCCCAGCACTCTGCCAAAGTTCTTTGTTAATCTCAAGTACTGGTATTTTAGAAGTCATTTAGTGGCATTCTTGGCATTCTAAGGCTGAATGATCTGGAGCCTTTGGTGTATCTGCACTGACACTTCCAAGATCAGATTTGTTTAATATAATACCCCAGAGTCCTTTGCTTCCCCTCTGGTTAGGCTATCTCACATGCTGACAAGCAAAATTTCGTAATGTATGGCTGACAGATTTGTCTTGTACAAATCAGCCTTTTAAAAAAAAAAAATAATAAAATTCTTTATTGATTTTTCAAACTTCAATAGTGCAACACATAAAATGTAACATATAATCTATATAATAAAACCGTAGGCGGCGCATGCGCATTCTTATCGGCATGCTTCCATGATCTGTAGGTCCGTAGCCGCCAACAGTGCAGCATGCCCCGCGCTTACTACGGCCCCACGTGCAGCTGAGAAATTTTACAACGCATTGCTCTCCTGCAATACCATTTTCGGAACGGCGGTTTCCCCAGATAGGGGAAGTCGAACAGCTCACTCCCGGCTCTCCTCGGCACGGCAGTTTCCCCAGATAGGGGAAGCCGAACAGCTCACTCCCGCTTCATGGTCCTGCTGCCGCTCCTGTTCCCAGCGGCCTGCACGTCGACGACTCCCCCCCCATCCTCCCGCAACAGCCGCTACCGCTCATGTTCAAAGCGGCCTGCTGAAGTTCGCGGCCGGCTGTAGCGAACCTCTCAGGCCGCTCTCCACATGGTAGCACGTTCCCTCTGACGCGATCGCGTCAGAGGGAACTTGCTACTGAGGTGGACAGCGGCCTGCGAGATTCGCTACAGCCGGCCGCGAACCTCAGCAGGCCGCTTTAAATAGGAGTGGCAGCGGTGGCAGAAGAGGAAAAAGAAGGGCATGGAGCAGACAGGAAAGGGGGCTGTTTTGGTGGGAGGGTTGTGATGAGTGCAGACAGCAATCATGGGAGGGGGGGGAACAGAAAGGGACCATGGAGCAGGTAAGCATTGCAGAATAGGGGGAGAGGGAAAGGGGCTGCTTTGGGGGGAAGGGTGTGCTGGGGGCAGACAGCAATCAGGTGGGGGAGGAACAGAAGGGGGCCACGGAGCAGGTAGGCATTGCAGAACAGGGGGAGAGGGGAAGGGGGCTGTTTTGACAAGCAGGGGGGCCAGGGAGACAGACAGAAAGAAAGACGGACAGACAGAGGACCAGGGAGACACACAGACACAAAGAATGATAGACAGACAGCATTCAGGGAGAGAGAGACAAATTAAAAAAAAACAAAAAACATACAGACATCTACTCTGGGCGGCGGGGGGAAGGCAGTACGGAGTGCTGCTGGAAGTGGCTGCTGGGAGGAGGGCTTCGAGCCGCAGAAGACTGTTCACAAAGCCCCTGAGTTGGGCCAACCTCTCCTTCCTCACCGACGCTGAAGAAGTTGCAGGCCCCGCTCCCTCTCGCGCTCTGAGCACTCACAATTGGCTGAAGGGTGTCGTGCCGATGCTGCAGGTACAGGGGGATGCTTTTGTTGGAGAGGTTTGCTGGGGGCCAGACAGTTTTGCTCAGAGGGGGGGGGGGGAAGGGGAAGACAGAAGGGGGCCATGGAGAGACAGTCAGGGAGAGGGGAAGGGGTATGCTGGGGGCAGACAACTTTGCTCTGGGGGGGTGGGGCAATGATACAAGGACACAGACACAAAGAATGGCACACAGGGGGCCAGTGAGACAGACAGAAAGGAAGACATTCAGGCAGCGTCCAAGGAGAGACAGCCAGCGTCTAAGGAGAGACAGCCAGTGTCCAAGGAGAGAAAAACAAATAAACATAGACAGACAGACAGCGGTCAAGGGAGAGAGAGAAAGAAAAAAAAAACAGACACACACATCTATTCTAGCACCCGTTAATCTAACGGGCTTAAACACTAGTGCTACAATAAAAGCACATTCAGCTTACACGTATTCATAACCAACCATTTTCTCCCACGCACCCAATGATTATTCAATAAAACACAAAAATATAGATTATCGCAAAAAAACTTATCCTAATCCAATCAATGATATCTTCCCATTCATCCACCCACCCCAAGTTTGACTGTGAATGTTAGAAGAAAACTTTTGGATTATCATTTGTATGGTCTACTCTGTTTTCTGCTGTGCTCAGTCTTACAGAGCTTGTAGACCGCCTGTTTGTTTTTTAAAACATAATTGGACTTGATGCCTTATAGGAGGGGTCTTAAACAACCTGGGCCAATCAGAGCCTCAGGCCCCTTCCTGGTACGTCCCAGGATGCACCAGGGATGTACCAGGAATATAACGATCTCATGTGTTCACTCAGGGGAACTCATGTTCAACATGTTTCGCCCATTGCTTTTTCAAGACCCGCCCCTACAATAAACATATGTATCATCATTAATATTCTTTTTTTTACCTAAAACTCAATACATATATATAAATGTTCGTTCTTAAGCCAACCTTTATGAAACTCGCATAGCCGCCATCAAGCCACTGCTCTTTATGGGACAAGATGGCAGTGGCGTTTAATCACACAAATTTATATATTTAAATCCAATCGCCTGATTTCTTCCCACCAATGAAAAAGACCTCCTAGACTAGATCAAACAAAGCCACTCCAGCTCTGCATTTAGTCTATTTAGTTCTATCGTATTCAGATAATATATCCATCATTGCTCTTTAAAATTTAAATGGATTTCATAGTTCCCAACCTCCCACCCTTCTTTAACTTGATCATAATGCGCCATTTTATATCTTCAACCGTATGCGCATTTCGTGTCCAATGAGATACTATTGGAGCTAAAGTATTTTTTGTTAATACCTGAGATTTATGTTCATTAAGGCTTATCCTCATTGGACAACTTGTGCAAACTACATAAATTAATTTGCATGGGCATTCCAATATATATATATAACATTATTACTCTCACAAGTTGTATTTGTAAATCTCTAATCACCCATTTTGCCTGGGGGGTCCATCCATTGGTCTTCTTCAATGGTTGAGGTATACCACTGACATTTTCCACATTTGGTAATAGCCCCTAGTTTTATCTTGGGTTTGACCAAATTTAAGATGCTGTAATTTATCCCCCACAGTTTTACCCTTAGTAAAGGCTATCCACGGGAATTCTGAAAAGCACTGGTACAACCTAAAGATATACCATGCTTCCTTATGCTCTCAATCAGAATTGAGCTGCTTTTCAAAAAGGCAAAATGCACACCAAATCCTCAGTGTCCTCTTTCACTCTTTTATCCAAAAGTAGATGATGTTGAGCAAAACGTGCCTGTAAGTATGCACGCTGCACAGTAAAATAGAGAATGACACGGGGACAAATATTTCCCACAGGAACTCATTTTCCAGTCCCGGAAAGTTCTTTTCCTGTCCCTGTTCCATTCCTGCAAGCTCTGTCATCATCTGCACAAGCCTCAAACACTTTAAAATCATAAGTATTTGAGGCTTGTGCAATTAAGGCAGAGCTTACAGGAATGGGGCAGGGACAAGGACAGTGACAAAACTTGTGGGACTGAGGAAATTGAGTTCCTGTGGGGCCGGGAAAAATTTGTTCCTGTGCCATTCTGTATGGTAAAATACCGAACGCATGGCCATGCCCTGTTCTGCCTCCAGCCCCCCCCATTCCACCCCAAACCCTGCCCTGTTCTGCCAAAAACCCCACCCCATTCTGCCCCCAGCCACGCCCCCCCCCCCCCCACATCCTCATCTCTTCTTTCCTGCTGGGTCTGGAGGACCTCTGAACATACTGATGGGTTTTCCCAGACATCTGATAACCCTACACAAGACCCACCTAGAACAAACCCTCTTAATATTTCTGCTTGCTACTACCTAAATCAGTGGTCTCAAACTCAAACCCTTTGCAGGGCCACATTTTGGATTTGTAGGTACTTAGAGGGCCTCAGAAAAAAAAATAGTTAATGTCTTATTAACGAAATGACAATTTTGCATGAGGTAAAACTCTTTATAGTTTATAAATCTTTCCTTTTGACTAAGTCCTAATAATAATAATATTGTAATTTATAGCTAAAGAGACATATGATCAAGAAACTGTTTTATTTTACTTTTGTGGTTATGATAAACATACCGAGGGCCTCAAAATAGTACCTGGTGGGCCACATGTGGCCCCGGGCTGCGAGTTTGAGACCACTGACCTAATGTTTTTTTAAAAAAGAAATTACCCTTTCTAAATGTATGATCTAGACATGCAATCATGTTTTTACACATGTGACTGGCACCTAATCCTTCCACATTCACCTCCGAAAATCTGAAACCTTGATCCCCAAATCTGTTTAAACTGTAAAAAAAATATGAGTTTCCAGTATTTTAGAAATCGTCGGAAAAATAGCTTACAAAAAAACTGGGAACTTGCTGGACTAAGCGTATAGTCCTCGATGGAAAAACTATGTTTAACTTACTTTTTTTTTTTTTTTGACCAAACTTTTCAAACCACCCTAGTATAGCCCTAATACAAGTGAAGAGAATTTCTTTTTTGCTTGGGAGGGTCAAAAAAACCAAGTTCTGTCCTTGCTACCCCTTCCCCCCCATCTCCAGAGTTACTGATGCTGGGTGGAGCAAAAATTTGGTACAGTCAAAGTCCCCCATTGCCCACCCCTTTCCAGTGCCTGTGTCCTCAACTAGACACTGTGCAGTGAAAAGCGACCTTTCTTGCTTACCAAACCTTTAACCGTATAACCTGCTTTGTTTCTGTGAGCTAATTCCATGCAGGAATCTGAACAGTGAAGAGACGCAGCTTGAAGTTCTTGCAGCCCTTCTGCTAAGATCTAGCCCCTGGCTCCAGCATCAGCTCAGGCAGCAGGCCGATAAAAGCTGCTACCCACCAGCAGTGCAGCAACCCTGGGAGAGCCAGCGCCCAGACTCCGCTGAGAGGTAGGAGATGGAGTGCCCGGTTCATGGCTTTTCTCTCTCTTTGCTTTCGCTCAGACAGGATCCTGCACACACTCAGAGTAAAAGTACAGAGCTCAGACTCCATTTGTCTCTTCTAACAAATGTTGCTCCTTTATTGGTTTAATTTATAAACTGCCTCTACCTTTGATCTGTAGGAAGAAGATCAAAATATAGACAGGGAGCTTCTCCCACTATTAAATTCTGTTACAACTACAGATACTTGTAACTTGAGAAAAAGCAAAGAAGAAAAAAAAAAATCTGAATTAAAACATCAAAGTGGTTAAGCAATTGCAAAGTTCACAATATAAGCGAAAGACTCGATTGAAAATAAAAACAAAACAGCAGAAAGAAAAAAAAAATAATAATAAAAAAGTCTACTAATTATCTAATGCTCAGTGCAGCAGACTTTGATCCTAGAGGACTGGGTTCGATTCCCAAGGCAGATCTTTGTGATCCTGGGCACATCTTAACATTCCTTTGCCCCAGGTATAACATAAAAACAGATTTTGAGCTCGCTAGGGGCAGAGAAAGTACCTGCATATAATGTGTACAGTGCTGTGTATGACTAGTAGCACAATGATTATGATGTTGATTATTGTTAGTGGTAATTATCTATCTGAATGCAGAGCTCCAGGGAATAGTGGTGGTTAAAACAAAGGCAAAAAATAGTTTCAGTCATTAGTCGTTTTAAAATTAATCTAAAAACCTTCCTGTTTAAGGACGCTTTTACCTCCTATATGGAATAATCACAGTGCAGCAGTCCTTTATCAAAAATAGAATAATTTAAAAAAAAATAAAAATAAATACCCCTCCTAATGTTTTTCTCCTTTTTTGTCTCCCTTTTCTTAAAATGATTAATATTGTAACCTTATCCCCTTATCCCTTTCCATCCAGTCAAGTCTGTTGGTCTGTAGGTCTAACCCCTTTTTTGATTTGTTATTATCATTCTTTTGTATTTTAACGTATGTATAACTTTGGATTTTAATGTAATTCGCTTAGTATTTTATGTATAAGCGATTCATCAAATTTCGAATAAACTTGAAACTTGAGAACATATTTATTTAACTAGCATTTTACCACACAGATGTGATAAAGAGGCTCGTTTTCAAAGCACTTAGACAAATGAGCCTCATAAACTAATACAGACCCCTGTCCTCAACTGAAATGCCACAAGCTACAGACTAAAGTGATGGCTCTCACGAAGGAATAGAAACTAGGTGGGTAAGATTTGCAATGGATAGATAAAACTTAGATTTTTTTTTTTTTAAAGTTCAGAGGCAGAAAGACTAGAGAGGTTAGGGCTCTTCAGCTGGAAAAGAGACGGCTGAGGGGAGATATGATTGAAGTCTACAAAATCCTCATTGGAGTAGAATGAGTACAAGTGGCTTGATTTTTGACTGCATCAAGATTTACAAAGACTAGGGGACACTCGATGAAGTTACAGAGCAATACTTTTAAAACCAATAGGAGGAAATATGTTTTCACTCGTAGTTAAACTATGGAATGTTCTGACAGAGGATGTGGTAAGAGCAGTTAATGTAGCTGGTTTTAGAAAAGGTTTGGACAAGTTCCTGGAGGAAAAGTCCATAGTCTGCAGTTGAGACAGACATGGGTCGGTAGCATGGAATGCTGCTACTATTTGGGTTTTTGCCAGGTATTTGTGACTTAGATTGAGGACATTGGGCTAGATAAACCATTGGTCTGATCCAGTAAGGCTATTCTTAGGTTCTTATCTGTTTTACGTTATTCTCCATTGCTTTGTGTATAATCCAGAAAGATGTTGCTGTCCTTACTGAGAGCTGCTTGTTGAACATCCATCCCACAAACTTGTTCTTTAAATTGAGGAAAAGATTTAACGCTCTGTTCCTCAGTCTGAGTATGTTGATTCATTTTATTTTTGTATTGTTATCAATTGTAGATGTGTCCTGGATGCTCTGTATTTTATCACTCTGCTCTAGCCCTTCTGTTCGCTAGATCAGCATCTTTGGACATCCCTGCTTGTTTTAAAATGAATAGTCCACGCTTTCTTGAAAACCCTTAAGGCTGTTAGAAAAAGCAGACTGCTTGGACCCTAGTTAACCTTCTTTACTAGCAGGGATTACCTATGTACTCGTATATCCAGTAGAGAACATGACCATTTTCAAACTAATAATAATAATTTATTCTTATATACCACCAAACCATCAGTTCAAGGCTGGACAAACAGTGAATTACAATACAAATATCAAATATTTCTCAGAAAAATACAAATTGCAACTGGATCAAATATTTCTCAAAGGCGGTTCACAGTAAAAAAAAAAAAAAAAAAAAAAAGGCTGGACAAACAATAAATAGCAATCATAAGTATCAGATATTTCTTAAAAAAATACAAATTGTAATTAACGCGTCCATAGGATAACATGTATGCGTGATAATATTTAGCGTATGCTAAAAAGCATAGCGTACCTTTGTAAAAGAGGGAGCAAATATTTTGAAAAGAGATGTTTTCAATTGGGTTCTAAAATGTTGATAAGAACAAGATGTAAGCAACAACAATCGAAATTCTTTATCATGGGAAGCTGCCTGATATGCTAATGCATGATCAAGGAATTTCTTACTTTTACAACCCTGAACGGATGGAAAAACGAACAATGCATGTGATCTCCTACTATTCTTATAGGATGCTATAAGAAATCTGTTGGTTAGATAGAGCGGGTCAGTCCCATATACAACTTTATAGCAAAGACAACCCAACTTAAACATAACCCAATCTTCTACAGGAAACCAATGCAACTCACGATAGAACGGTGTCACATGATCATATTTATTCAGGCCGTAGATCAGTCTAACTGCCGTATTCTGAATCAATCTAAGTCTAGCCATATTTTTCTTAGTACTTGTTAAGTAAATAATATTACAGTAATCAAGAAGACTCAGCAACAGTAACTGAACCAGAAGTTTGAAAGCAGAAATTTTAAAATACAGTCTTATAGTGCACAACTCCCATAAAGTGTAATAACCCTTTTGCACCACAGTATCTATCTGGCTTTTCAAAGTTAGATGCTGGTCAAGGACAACTCCTAATATTTTGATCGTTGGATGTATCGTATACAGTGTTAAGTTTATACTAATTGATAGTTCATGGGAAGTCTTCTGAGATGAAGCAAAAAAGAATTTAGTCTTCTCATGGTTTAGTTTGAGCTTAAATTCCTGCATCCATGAATCCATCAATTTCAGTATGGACTCAATCATATGAATACTACAGGACAAAACAGTGCTACAAGGAATAATAATCTTAATATCATCAGCATAGCTGGACAATTTTATACCCAAATTACTCAATAGAAAGCCCAATGAAGAAAGGTACACATTAAACAACGTGGGCGAAAGTGGAGAGCCCTGAGGAGGAACTCCACAGGGATTTTTCCAAATAATAGAAGACTGGTTATTAAATCTAACCTGGTATAGTCTAGATTCAAAGAAACCCTTTAAACCACGAAAGAACATTACCTTGTAATTCTAATGCATCTAAACAGTCTAATAATTTGGTGTGGACCACCAAATCAAAAGCGCTGCTTAGGTCAAATTGAAGAACCAGCACACTACTACTCTTACTCAACAAACTATTTAGATAATCTAACAGTGTCGCTAAACCGTTTCTGTACTATTATTGCAGAAAAATGGCCAAATCATAAATCTGCCCTAATCCTGCCCAAAACATGCCAACATACCCCTTTGAGATTTAGATGCACTTCAGACAAGCCGCATAGAAAACCATCTAAAAATGTGTTTTGAGAATGACAATTTGAATGTTTTAGCAAATAAAATATCCAAATGCCACTTTAATTTTCGGATGTTTTTCTTTTGAAAAGGCACCCCATAGTTATCATTTGTAGAATACACTGGCACTGGGTTCTGAGTCTGGGATAATGCATGGAAACTCTCAGTAATGATCATCTACAAGAAGGTCAAATGGCCCATCTAGAATGCCCATCCGTAGTATCCACTATCTTCTCTTCTCCGTAAGAGATCTCACGTGCCTGTCCCAATGCTTTATTGAATTCAGTCTTTTGTCTCCACCACCTCTACTGGGAGCCTATTCCACGCATCTACCATCCTTTCTGTAAAAAAAAGTATTTCCTTAGATTACTCCTGAGCCTATCACCTCTTAACTTCATCCCATGCCTTCTCACTATGAAGCTTCCTTGCAATGATCCTTCTGTCGCTGTAGATATGTCTTTCTTGGCCACTTAAGTGTCTGATTCCTATGTTTTTTGGAAACCGTCTCAATTAGAATCTTCACCTATTTGATATAAATTTGAGTTCCAATTTGTATTGAAGCTTTGTTTAGTGAGATATTTAGGGTTTGTGTTTTTTTTAAGAGTCTCCATGATATGGACTTGATGATTTTTCTTATTTGTTTTTTTCTTATGTCATTTTATTTATTGTATACATCTTCTCTTATAGCACCATTCTCTTCTCTGCTCTAGATACCCTCTCTCCTCCCATTTCATGTCCTGTAAGGTGTGCCAAACCCCAACTCTGGCTGACTTTCAACATTTTCTACCTGCACCTGATCTGCTGAACCTCTTTAGCTTAAATCCCACCCATGTTCTGACTTCATACACTTCAAATTCCTGCAGACGTCCTTCTAGTCTTCCCTTTCACTTGCCAAACAAGAATATTACGCCTATTTAACTCTCAGCTCTAATCCTTGCCTTCTCTTTGCCACACTCAACTCTCTACTCAAAGTGCCCTCACCTCCATTCCCCTCACTTTCCCCCCAGATGATGGCAAAGTTATGTCTCTACAAATCAGATTGTAAGATCTTCACAGCAGGGACCACCTATTGCATGTCAAGTGTACAGTGCTGTGTTCACCTTTCAGCACTACAGAAATGATAAATAGTAGTAGCAGTAGCGGTAAGAACATAAGAATTGCCGCTGCTGGGTCAGATCAGTGGTTCATCGTGCCCAGCAGTCCGCTCCCGCGGTGGCCCTTAGGTCAAAGACCAGTGCCCTAATTGAATCTAGACCAGTGGTCTCAAACTCAAACCCTTTGCAGGGCCACATTTTGGATTTTAAGGTACTTGGAGGGCCTCAGAAAAAAGTAAATGTCTTATTAAAGAAATGACAATTTTGAATGAGGTAAAACCCTTTATAGTTTATAAATCTTTCCTTTTGGCTAAGTCTTAATAATAATATTGTAATTTATAGCTAAAGAGACATATGATCAAGAAACTGTTTTATTTTACTTTTGTGATTATGATAAACATACCGAGGGCTTCAAAATAGTACCTGGCGGGCCGCATGTGGCCCCCGGGCTGCGAGTTTGAGACTTACCTGGTCTAGACTTACCTGCATACATTCTGGTTCAGCAGGGACTTGTCTAACTTTGTCTTAAATCCCTGGAGGGTGTTTTCCCCTATAACAACCTCCGGAAGAGCATTCAAATGCCATTGCTACTTCTTCTGATCTTGGGCAAGTCACTTAACCTGCAGGGTTTCAGATACAAACTTAGACTGTGAGATCTCAAAGGAAAGGAAATGGACTTGTTTCTCCTGAATATAGAAACATGATGGCAGATAAAGGCCAAATGGCCCATCCGTAGTAACCATGATCTCTTCCTTTCTCTAAGAGATCCCATGTGACTATCCCAGGCTTTCTTAAAATTAGACGGTCTCCACCACCATCCAGAGCTACAGTACTACCAAAATAATGTGAAATACATCCCAAACCTCTTTCACCTCTAAGAAACTGATCAACCTTTTGGGATCTGTTAAATATCTGAGACCCGGAATTGCCACCATCTAGAGAAAGGACGCTAGGTTCAATGGACCTTGGACTGACACATAGCGTAGCTTCACACGTTTTTAAGGATTACTGCATAGAATGCAATTACCGTTAGGCATTGAAAAAGGCTGAATTCAATGGACCTTGGGTTGTCCTTTTTTTTGTATGTGTGATTGATCAATGATATATACAGGAGCGGGCAGGCACTCAATTTTGGGCAGAATTGATGTTCAAGTTATTGCCGAAATCTTCTGTTCTCATTGCAGGTCTCATCATGAAGTCTTTCGTGCTTTTTCTGTACTTTGTATCATTGCTAAGCAGCAGCAGCACACAAGAAGCTGAAAGACAGGAGGTGAGCTGCTCTGCCCTACTGCATAAAGCAATTGTATGGAGAGGTAGCCTATCGGTTAGAGCACCAGGCTGACAGCCAGGGAAACCCGGTGCAAAGCCTGCTGCTGCTGCTGCTCCTTGTGATCTTGGGCAAGTCATAAAAGCCTCCACTGCTTCAGGTACAAACTTAGATTGTAAATCCTCTGGACAGGAAATACCTAGTGATCCTGAATGTAGAACTCTTCCTGAACTACTCCTGAAAAAAAGGTATAAGCTAAATCTAAATAAATTGTAAATGGGGCGGGCCAGCTTAGCTATGTGGGCCTGGCACTGAACATTGCCCAGGACCCTTGTAACTATTGAAGACTCCCTCTTTCCCTCCCTTTGCCAAGGAACAATCCCCCAACCTACCTCCCTGGTCTGGGTAGGCCTTCCAGGGCCTACCTCTTTATCCCTAGTGGTCCAGTGGGGTTGATGGGAGCAGGAGTGAAGCCCACTTACTCCTGCCTCTTGTGGATCCTTGAGTCCACAAGTCTGTGCAACCATTTTTCTCAAGCAGTTCCCAGGGGGCAGGAGCAAGTGGGGTTTGCTCCTGCACTCATCGATCTCACTGGAGCACCAGGGGTAAAGAGGTAGGTCTGTGAAGGGCTACCCAGACCAGGAAAGGAGGTTGGGGGGAAGGTGTGTGTGCTGTTTCCAGGGTGGTGGTGGTGAGGCTTCCAGTGCTCCATCAAGCCTTTAAAGTTATGAGGGCCCTGGCTAAATATCAATTGGGCCCACATAAGCCCTGGCAACCAGTATTGGGCAAATTAGCCATGGCTATTTAGCGCCACAGTCAGCATTTAATAAAACAATGACTACCGCTGGCTGAATATCAGGGGATATATTTCTATCCTCTTCACCACCCAGGAACCTGGACCAGTGGATGAGGAAGATCCGTTTTACAAGAGCCCAGTAAATAAGCTAGCAGCTGCAGCATCCAACTTTGGATATGACCTCTATCGCCAGCAGGCCAACAAGAACCCCACTGCCAACATCTTGCTGTCAACCTTCAGTGTGGCTACTGTTCTGTCCAGCCTGTCACTGGGTAAGCCCATTGCCAGTCTTTCCTCTGATACAGCTTCATCCCAGGGAGGGGCAAACACATCACTTTTTTTTCCTGGCATGTTTTGTAGGTGCTGGACAGAAGACAGAGACCCTTATTCATCGTACTCTCTTCTATGACCTTCTCAGTAACCTGGAGGTTCATGACACCTACAAGGAGCTTATTGCCAGCTTGCTTACACCAGTGAAGGGCCTGAAAACTGCATCTAGGATCCTCCTGGAAAGAAGTGAATTCTAAAGCTTCTACTTACATGCTTTTCTTAGAGGGAATCATGTACCTCTATATGGAGGGGAAAAAAGAGGCACTAATATTGAGGAGAGGAGGGGTAGGCAGGAGTAATGATCACTAATGCAATGAGAGGGGGTGGACATATGTAGGCCAGGCAGTGACACCAAAGGTATGAAGGTGAGCTGTACCAGATGGACCTTTTAAGTCTTGGGCATATTGGTTGATTCATAGCATAATATGAGGAAAGCATTTTAGCCTATAATCTTATTGAAGGAAATGCCAGTCACGTTGCTTTGGTGAATGCTGGTGAGGGAAGGGCCATTTAGGGTAATATCTCCAAGTTAATTTGATGTTTCAGGGTGTTGGGAGATGGAGGGACTACAAGCTACTTTAGGAGAGTTGTTGAGAAAAGCTCACAGGCTGATTTGGGGGCATTCTAGTGAAAAGAGTGGCCATAGGTTGCTTTATAGGTACTGGCAAGTGAGGGGAGGCTCACATGTTGCTTTGAGTAATTGCTAATGGTGGAGGGGACACATTTGGTTGAGGGCATGCTATGAGAAATAGGTTACAGGCTCCTCTCGAAGTGCTGATGGGGGGAGAGTTGCATGGCTGTTGCCTGTAACAGTCTGGAGCATTGGCATATGAGATTCAAGGTTTGAATACGTTTTCTTGGCCTGCAGAAACACGCCCAAAATTGGAATTTTTGAATCAAGTGGAAAGATTGTATGGCTCTCGGCCTAAAGTTCTCAGTGGGAACCCTCGGCTAGATCTTCAGGAAGCAAATACATGGATGCAGCAGCAGACTGGAGGGAAAGTCGTAAGGTTTCTGAAGGAAATCCCCAGCCAAACCAGCATTCTCCTCCTCACAGCTGCATCACTCAAAGGTAAGAGAGGGAAGTGACAGAAGGATGAACCACTAAAGGAAAACGAGCAGAGATGTCTTTTTAATGTATTGTGAATGTTCTTTTGTACCCCGAGCTCCTGGGAAGACGGGATAGAAATCAAAGCAAATAAATAAATAAATGAGCTAAACAAAAATTAATAAGTTGTTTTGGGGATCAGCTTCTATTTGGGACTTTACCTGAAGCACGTAGGATTAACTGGGCCAGATTCAGACAACAGAAATCAGCCCAAAGAAGAGGCAGGAGCCTCAGGCCTGTATCTACAAACCCAGAGGGAATGGACTTTTGAGTACTTTACTTTCCATACACTGCACCAACCAGTAACATAGAAACATAGAAATAGACGGCAGATAAGGGCCCACGGCCCATCTAGTCGGCCCACCTTAATGTCCCTCCCCTACCTTTGCCCTGTGAATAGATCCCATGTGCCGATCCCATTTGGCCTTAAAATCAGGCACGCTGCTGGCCTCAATCACCTGTAGTGGAAGACTATTCCAGCGATCAACCACTCTTTCAGTGAAAAAGAATTTCCTGGTGTCACCTCGTAGTTTCCCGCCCCTGATTTTCAACGGATGCCCTCTTGTTGTCGTGGGACCCTTGAAAAAGAAGATATCTTCCTCCGCCTCGATGCGGCTCGTAAGATACTTGAACGTCTCGATCATGTACCCCCTCTCTCTGCGCTCCTCGAGCGAGTATAGCTGTAATTTGTCAAGCCGTTTACCGTATGGTAGATCCTTGCGTCCCGAGACCATCCGGGTGGCCATTCTTTGCACCGACTCCAGTCTCAGCACATCCTTGCGATAATGCGGCCTCCAGAATTGCACACAGTATTCCAGGTGGGGCCTCACCATGGATCTATACAATGGCATAATGACTTCCGCCTTACGACTGACGAAACCCCTTCGTATGCAGCCCATGATTTGTCTTGCCTTGGACGAAGCCTGCTCCACTTGATTGGCAGACTTCATGTCCTCACTGACGATTACCCCCAAGTCTCGTTCTGCTACCGTTTTTGCTAGGATCTCGCCATTAAGGGTATAAGACTTGCATGGATTCTGGCTGCCCAGGTGCATAACTTTGCATTTTTTGGCATTGAAGTACTACCACAGACCAGACTAGCAGCCCTCTGGGGATGGATGCCGAAACCCCAGCTGGCAATTAGAACAGCACACTTTATAGGACTGGGCTTCTACTGGGTTTCAGTAAAAAAAAAAAAAAGTGTGAAATTATGTCTGGGGCTCAAAAATCTAGGAGCCACTTATCAGTTAAGACGACAAGAACTAGCAGCTCCTTTACTAACCCACTTTCTGTACAAGTGACTACTTCATATGTAATTTCAAAATCTATAAATAAATTACAAAAAAGAACTAGGCACCCTGTCTCTAAGATGCACAGTAGAGAGAGTTCAAAGACAGACAGCTGGATCTCGAGAGGACAGGCTTTTCAGCAGAGGTCCTCTAGCACTTTGTCAATGGCAAGCTCTAGTTACGGTGTCTTATATTGCAGATCAGAAGTGCTTCTCTATAACAAGCTTCATATTATTTGATTACCTGCTTTAGGGAGAACCATCAAAATGGCTTACAATAAAAATAGAGCAACTTCAATTAGATAGGAATAACAAAAATAAAAGCTTAGAGATTAAAAGACATCATCTGACACTTACGTCTGCATGCCTTCAATGCTCAATCCCCACCATACAGCAAAAAATTGCAGTAATAACTTAGAGGCTAAGTATTAAATGCCTTTGAAATTTTGCAACAAGGATTCCGAATGCAATGCTAGAGGAAGCTTGTTCCAAAGCATGACCCAACAACATGAAAATATCCAAACAAACCAGGTGAAAAGGAGGAGCAATTACTATGATTAGGCAGAGCAAAGTGTTCGCAAGGGACCAAATGGGGCAGAAAGCAGGGTAAACCTGTAGAACGGATTTAGTAAACGGGAACTAGAATCTTGTAAACTATATGGTGGTCAACTGGAAGTCAATGTTTGGCTTTCTAAAGCGGAGTTACATGGTCATATTTTTCTAGCTCTGAAAATGAATTTGACTGCAATATATTGTATCATTTCAAGCCACTTAATTTGTCTTTTAGAAAGTTTTTTGAAGAGCACATTGCAATAATTTAGATATGAATGACAATTTGCAGAGCCTTTTTTTATTTTTCTAGATGTTAAATGGATCGGCTCAAGTACAATTTAAAGAAACATTTGCTAACAACAGATAATATATGAGCCCTAAAGGACAGCTTGGAATCAATCAGACTACGTAACACTCGTCATTCCATCGGGGGTCTGTTATGACATATAAAGCTATGGTTCTGCTGTATCTTATAGTGTTCTTATGTTTTGCTGGTGCCGCTGTATAATACTGTGCTGTGGTTCTGCACTACTAGTATGTAACACCACATCATGGCTGTGGTGTACAAGAGTACAGAGGAAAGGCAAGAGAGACGTCCTTACAACCAAATGCAAGCCTTTATTCAAACAAGAAAGCAGTCCCAACAAGGATCCTAGTTTTGGCGTATGTAAATGCCTTCCTCAGCGGACTCTGGTTTGAGCGGCAGTAGCTGCGAGAGCCGAGAGAAAAATCTCTTAGCATCAAGTTTAATAGTACAAATGGGTGGTGTACAAGCACAACTATATAACACTAGGTTGAGCTTCTGTCCCACTGCTGGATCATTATAGGGCTTTAGTGCTACCCTCTAATGTTGTGTTATTGTGGGAGTCAAAACATGCTTAAAGGACAAAGTTTGCAGGGAATTCCTGGATCTGCAGAGATGAGTGAGCTGGTGTTGATTCTTTGCTCCTTACTCTTGTCTTAGATAGCCTACCTAATCGGGATTTCCTTACAAGATCACTAGCTCTAAAATAAACCTTAACAATTAAAAAATGTTATTCTAGCTGATGTTTTGTCTTTTTCATTGTACTAAAGTAAATCTATTGTGCTGTTCCAAGTCATATGGGTATTAGAAAGCCTTATATGCTGGCAATCTGCCTCTCATCACCTCCTACACCCCTGCAAAGGATGAATGGATGGAGATCAAGACAGTGAAGAGTTACAGGGGTGGGAGCGAGATGCAGAATAGGAGCAAGGTGAGAGTGAGTGAACAGATGGGAAAGCAAAAGGAGAGCATATGAGTGGATGGAGGCAAGAGAGTGAATTTGCAGGGGGGGAGCAGGAGCAGATGGAAAGAGTGAGTAAGGGATGGAAGATCAGGAAAGAAAGTGAAGTGAGCATAGGCAGCAAAACACTTTTTTGTTGTTTTTTTTTTTTGGGGGGGGGGGCTTAAAGGCTCTGCTCTAGACCCAGCAGGATCCTGTGGCATGACCTCTCTCTCCAGCTCCTGACTCCCACACCTACCTTCCCCGTTGCTGTAATTTTAAATCTTCCGGTAGCCACTGCCTAGTATTAATGAGCACGCCTGCCTTGAAAGTCTTCATTCTGCAGCGATGCTGTGCGGTGGCTACTGGAAGATTTAAAATTACAGCTGCCGGGAGGAGGTGGGTGGGGGGAGTAGAGCCATAACCGACTGACTGTCAATTTTTGGGGAGGCCATGGCCCTTTGGCCTTCCCTGTTCCAACGCCTATGGAAAGGAGATTAGAGGCAGTATCCGCCAAGATTCTATTTTAGCCCCTACCCTTTTTAATATCTTACTTCTTCTGACTCTTTTTTTTATCAATCCTTGGAAATCACTTGATGTTTTTTCTACACTGATGATATAGAACTTCTAGTAAACCTCAACTCAGATGATTCATCTCAGATACACACTCATAGTAATTACAAAGGTCTTTTTTTTTTTTTTTAAAAAAAAGGGATTTAAACTCAACCCTCAGAAATCAAGTTTTTCTGATCTCATGCACTGGACTTTCTTCATCAATCAACCCTCTTTTTTTGGCAGGTGCCCAAGTTAAACTTAACCATTTGTTTAAATTCTTGGTGTACTCACTGATCAGTCATTAACTTTTCAACCTCAAATTTCCAATATCATTAAATGCTCCTTTTTCAAACATGGACTGATTTATTCTATACACAACATCCTTGATAAAACCACTCTTTGCATCTCAACACACTCCTTGGTCATCTCCGATATTGATTAGTGAAACTATCTTCTACATCAGTATTTCTCAACTTGGTCCTGGGGTATCCCCTTGCCAGCCAGGTTTCAGGATATCCACAAAGAATATGCATAAACTTGATTGCACACACTGCCTCCATTAGGTGCAATTTCTTTTCATGCATATTCAGCGTGGATAGCTTGAAAACCTGACTGGCAAGGGAGTACGCCAGGACCAAGTTGAGAAACACCGTTCTACATGGACTTCGAGCAGATATTCCCAAACTAAACTAAACCTTAGGTTTGTATACCGCGCCATCTCCGCAAGCGCAGAACTCGGCACGGTTTACAGAGTTAAGAGGAAAGGAACTACAATGAAAGGATATAGGAGAGGGACTGAGAAGATAGAGAGGGACAGGATACTAGAGAATGGGAGGTGATTAGATTTTTGAAAAGAGCCAAGTTTTCAAGTGTTTGCGGAAGGATTGGAAGGAGCTTGAATTTCTGAGCGGGGATGAGAGGTTGTTCCAGAGTTCTGTGGTTCTAAAGGGGAGGGATGTTCCAAGTTTTCCTGCGCGGGATATACCTTTTATAGAGGGGAATGATAGACCCATCGGATTTTCAGAATGCAAATCTACCTCGAATATTCACTGTGGATATCCTGAAAAACCTGATGGGACTAGGTGTGCCCCAAGGACTGGTTTGGAAATGGCTGATTTTGAATATCTTTCACTCTAAGACTTCAACTGATACAAACTGCTGCTATTAAACTTATCACAGGATCAAAGAAATCTGATTGTATTACTCCTTTTCTTAGTTAAGAACAGTGAGTACCAATTATGCACCCAATTCTGGTCTATAAAATCCTCATTTTTGGCTCACCTCTCTAGACTAAAAATATCCTCCTGTAGAATACTTTCCCCTCTAGATCCCTATGCTCATCTCACCAAAATCACCTTGTAATCTATTGTTTTTTTTGCAACATCTGCTTTGAATTTGTTTTCTTAAGAATTTTCAGTGCAGTAAGCTCCTCTCCTATACGCCTTGAATCCTTACTAGAAAGGTTTAAAAGCACTCTTAAAACTTCTTTATTTCATGATGCTTTTGACTCCTGATCCCTCTTTACTGTTTAGTGTCTCGTAGTGTGGGCAGGCAGGAGTGCAATGACAACCAATACTTAGCTAGGCTTGATCGATCCTGTCCTATATATTTATTACATTTCTTTATTTCCTTTCAGCATTTTTATTAATTATTTTGTATTAAATTTTAATTTGTAAACTGCCCTGAAAGCACCTAATAAAACTGGAAACTTGGAAGGTGCCTCAGGTATATTGCTTTAGATGAATGGGAAAGTTTGGGTAGGAGTGGGGGAAGGGGGATTTACAGAAGTTGTTGTTCTATGCCTTATTGAATGAGTTATGTTTGATATATTTATTATTGTGTTGTTTGTTTTATTGATATATTAATAAAAAGATGTTGATCATTAAAAAAATGGAAACTTGGGAGCTGTGGACCATGACTGAGGGGAAAGGAAGTGGAGAGACGAACGCTGCAGAATAAAATTTGTAAACTCTTGGTAAAGAAATGGGATGGTTGTCACTAACCATTTTTATACCTATTTTTAATTACTCATTGAAGGTCACTGGGAGACAAAGTTTGATAACAGTTTAACGAAAATGCGTGATTTTCACCTGGATGAGCACACATCTGTTAGGATCCCAATGATGACAGCAAGAAACACCATCATTAAATATGGCCTGGACTCTGATTTCAACTGCAAGGTATGTGAGGATTGGTGATGAAAGAGCTAATCACAGGCTCTACAGCAGTGTTTTTCAACACGCCATACGCATACGCAGGCCGCTTGTTGGGGGTACGCAGCATGGCCGCTGTGGAGAATATTCCCTGCCCGTCTGTCCATCGAAGCCATGCTGCCACTGATCCTTCCTTGCGGCCCACCCTACCTGCTGAAGCTGCTGCTGGGGATCCCTCCCAATGCTGACCCACAAGGCTTCCCTTTGATGTCAGAACTGGCATCAGAGGAAAGCCTTCCGGGTAAGTAGGGGAGGGGGGGGGGAAAGAAAGTTTCCAGTTATCTCCTGGCTGCACTCGCTCCTTTTACCTTCAGCAGCTGGCATGCAGCTGGCAGCAGTTCACACACTGCACATAGCTGACCCGGAAACCTTCTCTCCGAAGTCAGAGCTGACATCAGAGGGAAGGCTTGTGGGTCAGCCACATGAAGCGTGTGAATTGCTGCCTGAGCATCCCTTCAACAAGCCACTGAAGGCACATGGAGTGAATGTGGTTCAAACAAGTAAGAGGACACAATCTCTGGGACAACGGCTAGAAGGCAGGGAGAGGGCACAAACTCAACTCAGAAGGAAGGGAGATGGCGTGAACATGGGACACAGAAGGGAGGGAGGGAGGAAGGGGACACTAACTTGGGACATAGGAGAGAGGCACTAGAAAGGGAGAATTGTTTTGCATGCGTGTGTGAGAATGAGATGGTGGCACATGGAGAAAGGAAGAGAGGAAAATTGGGCATAGAGAGAGGTAGAGATGCATGGGGAAGAGAAGGATGAAAGGGAGAAATGTTGGATATAGTGGTGAAGAGGGAACAGAGGGACAGATTGAAGGGGGATACAAGGGGGAAGAATATTGGACATAGTTATGGAGAGATGTGGCATGGTGCTAGAGAGGGGTAATAGAAGGAAAAATGGGCCTGGGGCTGGTGGGCAGTGGTGAAAAATGCTGCACATGATCTGGGGGATGTGAGAGGAAGAAATGTAGGACTCATGGAGGGACAGAGAGAGAGATGTTGCTCGGGGAAGGGAATGCGGTCTTCTGGAGAGGAAGCATGCAGGAGGCAGAAAGAAATATTGGATGCACAGTCAGTAGGAAGTGCAACCAGAGACTCCTGAAATCACCAACCAAGGTAGGAAAAATGATTTTATTTTCAATTTAGTGATCAAAATGTGTCTGTTTTGAGAATTTATATCTGTTGTCTAAATTTTTCTGTTTTTCTAGTTATTACTGAGATGACATTGCATATTTTAAAGTCATCTGCTTTGACTTCTTTGAAAAAAGCTCCCTGAATATAAATGATAATTAACATTTTCTCTGCACAGTGTACTTAAAAAATAAATAAATTTGTGGTTACCATTATGTATTAATAAGATTATATTGTGTGTATATAAAATATGGATGGAAGAAATTGCATTACAATTAGTACTATTATTATGGGGGTGGGGTCAGGAATGGAGCCAGGGCAGGGGTACTCTGTTGATATTTGTTAGACTTGGGGGGTACCTGGCTTGAAGAAGTTGAGAAACATTGCTCTACAGTACACACACATGAAACCACATAACTGTGGTTGCTATATAAGTACATTTATACAGCTACTGATACCAAGTACTCAAAGGCAGACAAAGCAACTTGATGCTCATTCATCATTACGACTTCCCACCTCCTATCAGTCAAAATTGTTAATTCTGGCTTTGAGCCTTACATGGAAATTGCAGCTTCAGATAGGAGCTATAACTGAGCAGCTGTGTTGATGATTTTTCTGGATAAAGTGACTACCTTGGTTTGGATGGGGCTGGCATTCATTAGAAGGTCTGTACTGGATTAGAGTATGGATCCACTGCAGATGCAGGATTAGGTATGTATACATTAGAGCATGGATCCAATGCATGCAGAGAAACAGGATAATGTGTGGGTTGTGTGTGTTCTCAGTTTGGTCTGGATTAGAGCATGGATGGATCCAGTGCATGCAAGGAAGCAGGATAGGAAGGTGGGTGTTGTGAGCATCCTCAGAAGGGTTTGGATTAAAGCATGGATCCAGTGCATGTGTAGAAGCAAGATTAGAAGGCACGTGTGACGAATGTCCTTCATTGGGTTTGGATTAGGGTGTGGATCAAGTGCACGCGTGATGCAGGGTTAGGTGGTGTGCTGTGAGCGCCTTCAGTTGGATCTGTATTAGAGCGTGGATTGCAGATGTGAAAGCAGGATTAAAAGGCCTGCATTGCAAGCAAACTCCGCTGGGTCTGGATTACAGTGTAGATGTGGGAGGATTAAAAAGCTTGAGTTGTGAGCATTCTCAGTTGGGTCTAGAGTAGAATATGTGCACCATGAGTCTCTCTCTCTTTACAGATCGTTCAGCTGCCTATGACAGGGGGTTCCAGCATCATGTTCTTTTTGCCCAATGAAATAACCAAGAATTTGACAATGATTGAGGAGGGCTTGACTTCAGAATTTGTGCACGACATTTCTAAGGGATTACGGCCCATCTCTATGGTTTTCAGCATGCCAAAACTGAAGATGAGCCAAGAGACTGATCTGAGCAGCACCTTCAAAGAGATGAGTATGTACCCAGATAGATGTCAGAGATCCTGAAGAAATGAGAAGTGTATTTACTTAACCCTTTCAGGACCATAAGGATCGTAGGCCAATTTTTGTGGTTTTGATGACATTTTTATGGTAAAAAGGGCTTGCAGATGCCAAAAAATTGATTTTTTGTGTGAAATATCATTATTTTTATTTAAAAAATCAAACTTCTGGCTTATGGACAGTGTGGCAAGTGAATCTTCTCGTCAATCTGGCAACGACGCTAATGAATGAATGTCGGAACCAGTTTGTTTACATAAAGGCAGTATCATATGGAATCCGTACATATCAAATTTAGAACTGTAGACTATCCCAATCAAAATTGATAGGATTTTAAAGTTATGGGACAAATAGGTCCCTTGGTCCTGAAAGGGTTAAGCTGTGCTTTCCATCCACACGCTTTCCCTTTAGCTGAGAGCAAAAGTGTATAAACACCAGCAATTTCACCATTGGAATATATCTGAGGAACCACTGAGAAGAGAATTGGTCATGGGAAGCAGTCTGGTGAAGGCAAGAAATCAGAGTGCAGAGAACTTTAACTTAGCTGGCAATTTCATAACAGATCACTCAAGGTAGAGAGGTAGCTGGGCACATTAGCTGCACAAGTTTTGTAAAGGAAAATATATCACTTATTTTTCCCTTAACAGCAGCTACATGCATACATTCTCACCTGCACAGTTTCTGGTTTACAGTCTTGAACATATTTCCTAAAAGATGTACATCTAGTCCCCAACCCTATCCCTTGAAATCCTCTGACATTTTCTGAAAAATTTATGTGTATATAGTCAAGTTATAAAAAGCTACTTCTGCAAAGAAAGCACTTACCTTTTAAAATTGTGTGAGACAGGCAAGAGGATGGGGAGAGTGGAGAAAAGGGAAAGTGAAAGAAAGAGGGTTTTCCAAAATACAGTAAACCCCTGCGATTTCGCAGTATTTTCCGACCGCCTCTTCCTGGTACTAAAATCATGGTTACACCAATCAGGAGCTGCTTTGACACACTATCTGGCGTATCAAAGCAGCTCCTGCGTGGTGTAACCATGACTTTAGTACCAGGAAGAGGTGGTCGGAAAATGTGCCCGGCTTCGTAAGTACAATTTAAGCACCCTGCCCTCGATCAGCTGAAAACCCATAATCGCGGTTTTTCGAAATTCGTGGGTGTTCTTGGAACCGAACCCCTGCGAATTTCGGGGGAGTACTGTATTTCAGTTTCTGGTTATATGTAAGCACCCATTTGGATACAGTAATTAAGAACATTTATTCAGGAGAGATTTAGATCCTCCTCATAGAGGTGAGAAGAGATGCTAAATGTAGAGGTGAAAAAGACAAGGGGAATGGAGCAGACATGAAACATTTGCAACACTCTCACATAGAGCAAAGGACAGTAGATAGACTGTGGTTGATAGACCTAGGTTCTCTTAAAATCTTGGCTATTTTCAAATAAGTAAAACAAAAATGTTTTTCTTCTCTTTTATATACTGTAAACCGAGTTAAGCTTTATTTTTATGGAGAAGACACGGTCTATAAGCTTAAGTTTTAATTTAGTCTAGTAGCACAGGCAGCAACATGGAGAACAGACTCCGTACATTTGCACTGCCAACATAAATAAACCAGGGTTTCCCATACTGCTCTGCATGTGGGATGGGAAGAGTCTCCCTCTTCACATCTCAGGCTTGGTACCAGGGGTAGACTGATAGGCATCTGGGTTCATTCGTGCATCCCCTCCTTTACCTCAAAAGTTCTTTTCTCAGTACAGGGCCCTGGCCTAGGCTGTCTACCACTGACCAGAATCTTCTCTCTGCTGCTTCTCACCCTTGCAAAAGCGGGAAGTTATATTAGAAAGGAGCAGGCCGCAGCAGAAAGAAGGTTCTGGTCAATGGCAGACACCCTACATCGAGGCCTTGTACAGAGAAAGGAACAGAGGGGAAGGGGCACGAAAGAGGGGGAGTGCCAGACTTGGGAACGGAGAGATGTTGGGTCATGTGGAGAGGAGGTACTGTGCCCAACTGTTCTGGGCCATCGGGCATTGCCTTCCATGTTGTCAGGTCAGTCTGCCCCTGGTACCCTAAAGCTTTCAGTCATGGTATTAGTCTTTGTGAAGGCTTTTTTAAAAGTCTTTTCCCTACCCAAACTAGCATTTTAGCTGTGCAAATGGGCTTCTTGATAAACTTTTCATCTATATGTGTAAAATTACTTTTTTCCATATGATTTATCTACAGTTTTCTACACTGATAAATCTGACAGTCAGGTCTGAGTCGTGTACAAATATGATGAAGGTGTTCCCAAGGGAAGTGTTAAATCAAGGGATGGAACCACATACACAGTTTTAGATGTTTCGAACGACACCTGTTTGGCCAGGAAATGATTTGCAGCTACTTTTCCTAGTGCCAGTAATGAGAACTGAAACTACTTGCATGTCTACATTAGTGCAAACCCAAGTAAAAGCTACTTGAGTTTGTACCAATATAGATATTTTGATTTGTGCCTCCTGACCTGAAATCTTTATTTCTGAAGCTCTAATGAAAGATGCTTTAGCCATGGAGCAGGGCGTGAAGCACTATATTTTTGAGTTTCCAATCAGTAGTGCATTCACATATTATCTTATTAAAAACAAAAATAACCTGTCTCATTCCTCTCTCTTGTCCTTGCAGGGCTTGAACCCCTCTTCTCTTCACCAACTTTTACAAGCCTGTCTCCAAGGCCCTCAAAGCTCTCACAGGTGAAGCATAAGGCGATGCTGGAGCTGAATGAGGAAGGTGCAAGAGTTGCCACACCTGGGGTCAGCAGTCATCTCACCTTCTCACTGGACTATTTTCTAGACAGGCCTTTCCTCTTTGTCCTGATAGATGACGAGAGTGGAACTCTCCTTTTCATTGGTAAAGTTATGGACCCCAGGAGCCTGGCCCGCTAATGACCAAAGCTCAGATCGTGCCATCAGCAGCAAATGACAGTCCAGTTTAACATTTTAGTTTTAAAAGGTGCTGAAAAATCTGCAAAATGTTAGAAGTCAATCCTAGATGGATTCTTCAAAATATCATACCTGGTTTTTCTTTTTCCATTCCAATGTCGCTCTTCTGTTGTCCAGTTCTCCTTCATTTTTATCCCAACATTTTCTTGGTATAAAGGAGATCATTTCCTATTGTACCCAAATCTCAGTTTATAAAACCATCTTCTCGGAGTCTGCTTTTCTGCTGTATTCCTGCTTCATCTTTAGCAGTCAGAGGCTTGTGTATATTCTCTGCTTTACTTCGTAGAGTACACTGAAGCCACTTTCAAAAATTAACCTTAAATGTCCTCTTAGAAATTAAATAGCACAACAGAAAATAAGTATTTTAATAAAGATGATTTAATAGACTGTTGAACAACATCAGAAATTTTCTCTGCACAAACCAGAGTGGGCAACTGTCCTGAGCCACACCTCCAGCACAGTCCCTCTCCCAAGAGTCTCCTCGCACTTTCAGCTCAGTCCCTCTCACCATGCTATAGTGGTATATTAAAATGCAAATAAACAAACATAACCTTGGAGGATAAAGTGTATGTGTGTGTGTTGGGGGAGCAATTCTGTTTGCATTATTTAGATGCATTCTGGAGATGGGTGATGTAACATGTTTTGTATTGTCCAAATTATAAAGTTTTCCACTAGAAAAACTGCTCGCAAAGAAAGCAGGCACAGATATTTGCAGGTAAGGTTTGAGGAACAACAGTCAAAAGGAAATTTACCTGCAGGGCTGGCCTTAAGCTAGGGAGAGGGGCAGCTGCAGTGGGTCCTACACTTAAATTGAGTCAGCTTTGCAACTGGCGGTAGACCAAAAGGTAAAGTGTATTTTCCCTATCTATCTCCACCTCCTTTTCTCTCCCTCAGTAACTGTGTTTCTCAGAATTGATTTTATACTCCTCCCACTGCACTGCTGGTCAGCCCTAACATCTCCTCCCTCTCAGTAGTTGCCAATTAAAGAATTCAGTTTAAATAAATAAATCCCTGACACCTCATTTGAAATCTTAGTAAGGGGGGGGGCCACCAAATTAATCCATAGAGGGTCCTGCAATTGCTAAGGCCAGCCCTGTTTACCTGCATAGTTTTGTTTGAATATTGGTGCCAATCCCATGGATAAAAATATTTACAGGATGTGCAGCAACAGGAGTCATTTGACTATTGACACCTTAAGTAGAGCATAAAATGCCTCCGTTTTTATGTCCTTTTAGTGAAAGACCTCTTACCACAATGAGGGGTTCTGCACTAAAGTTTCAAAATACACACAACCCCTCTCCATGACACCATCTTGACCAAGATTCAAGCACGAAGGTTTGGATGCTTTTAGTCACATATACCTGTGAAGAGTGGCAGATTTGTAGCTTCTGTTAGAGATCCAAACGCTAGTCAGAAAATGGCCCCTTTGAGCACTCCTTTCATCCCAGGAAGTCCTGCCAGACATGCCTTCATTTCCTGCAGCTCCTGTACCATATCATGATGTGGGCCATAATGCAGCGCTAAGATGTGCTCTGCTCTCACAATTGTCCTGACAGCATCAGTCAAAAAGCACCTGAGAGAAGGCACAGAGAAAGATGAATGGGACTGCTGCAGTGCAACAGGACCCAGCTCAAAAGCAAACTCCCAAAGAGAGCACAGGGAAGAGGAAAAAGGAGGTGCTCACCCATTAAAAAAGATCTGAGCCAGCTTGAAAAGCTCATGACCCAATTCCACGCTGGATGAGCCGTGAAGCGCTTCCACATTTTGGATACTCCACTGTAGGTGCTTAGCTGCAGCCGACCAGTTAGCTGTAACCAAGAAAACACATAATCTATTCTGTGAAAGTGGTATGTTCAGCGTTTGGATGATATTCCCAGGCATATCCCTCCATCTTATCCTTTAGTGTCAAGGGATGCCCCTCTATCTCCACCTCTCTCTGTACTTCACCTACTTCCTCTCTTGTGCTGGGAGCCCCCTCCCCTTCTAGTCCTGGACTAAGGCTGCTCCCTTTCCGATCCTAGAAAATTCCTCTGAGATTAGATCCATCGGTGCTGGGAAATTCCCCCTACTGGTTAAATTTAGATCCGCCCTCTGCTGGGAAACTCTACCATAACCTAACTCCCTCTCAGTCTGATAATGGAAAACTTCCCCTTGAGTATTGGAGGACCTCCCTGCTATGGGCTAAGGCTCCCTTACCACATGCAGCGTGTGCCTGTGCCAGGCAGTCCTCAATCTGTGCCAGGACAGTGTGCTCTGGCGATAGGAAACTCCTTCCTTCACACTGACAGTCTTCCAGCTGCCGAATGGCTTGCTCTGCAAAGGCAAAGACACAAAGACAGCCTTGTTCAACAAAGGAAGCTCTGCTTGAGATTAGTACAATTCCATGAAACCGATTTCTGTTAGGGCACTGCAAGTGACAGTTGTGTTTCCTGTACACCAGCACCACTTCCTAGGAACAGAAAAGTTCTGAACATGTCTTTGTTCACCTCACAAGCGTTCTGCAATTTTTTCCATATGTTGTATTAAATCCAGCCAATGTAGCTTGTGTCTTTTCCTATATATATCCCTTTTGATGGCTGGGGCTTGCCTGTATCTGAATGTCCCAGAGCATGGGCCACGTCCTCTCTGTTTAAATAAGAGCACAGGCATAGCTAGAAGTTGGTAAAAGTTGGAATGTATAATGCTAGCCATATATATTTTTCTAAAATCTTAAACAGCTGTGTCAGACACCAGGAAACAAAAACAGATGTTTTGCAAATACAGCAACTGCCTGTACAGCAGACCCCCCCCCCACCATCAGACAAGATTACTTCCCTCCAACTCAGCAACCCGAAGAATGAGTCTAACCCTCAAATTAAGATAATCTGACCCAGCCCAACCAAACAAGTCCAGTACGGTCCCCAGAGCTTAAATCATAAACATCTGGCTTGTTCTTCAACGTGTATGTCAATTTTTCCACAACAGCGAAGTTCTTTACTTGACCTCTCCAGGCCTCAATGCAGGGTCTCCGTTTCCAGTAATGAGCAATGGTGCCTCTAGCAATGTGTACTGTCTCCTGCACCCAGGCAGAAATGGCAACTGTTAGAGAAACATTTAGCAACCAAAACCCCTCCATTAGAGTGACATGGTATTTATTGATTTATACCCCGCCTTTCCCAAGGCGGGCCACAATAGAATACATACACAAACAGAATCACATCCAGTACAACAAATCGAACATGAATAAAACATAACAGTGATAATGTAAAGCCTCCTGAAATTACAAAGAGGCTATCGGCACCTTACATCAAAAAAACATAAATCAAGTCCCATATTTCATCTTACAGAAGAGGTGTTTCTTCAACATTTTCTTAAAACTATTCAAACATGTTTTCTGTCATAAATATCCCGGAATCTTATTCCACTCCCAAGGACTCACACACAAAAATACGGTAGCTCTAGACACAGCTAGCTGCAGCTGTTTCACTGTTGGAAATATGTAGTTCATCGGGAGTCATTGAACGCAACATGCGCTGTGGTTCGTATGGCAGAACGCTATCCATCAAATGTTTTGGTGCCTTATTGTGAATACAAAGATGCACCATGACCAATAATTTATAAAGCATTTGATGTTCTAATTTTAACCAATACAAAGATATATAGCATTCTGTCATATGATCACGCTTAATCGAAACAGAGTTCGAACAATCGCATTCTGGGCTACCTGCAGCACACTCAGTGCTGATGCAGGTAGGCCCAGAAGCACCAAATTGCAGTAGTCTAAGCATGATAATACCACACTCTGCAAGACAGGCCATAGAGGCAGACAAATATGGGTGCAAACTGTTCAACAGACGCAAATTTAAAAAATACCTTTTTTACCACTGCACATACATGCCCCCTGAACGTCAGACAAGAATCTAGTAAAACCCCTAAGTATTTTACTTCCCTGGAAATTGCAACAGTAGTGCCTAATAGGTCGATTTTTATCAGGAAGTGAGGTACTGTAAACCTGGTGCAGGAGTCAAATGAATATTTCCTCTTCCCTGAAACACAGAGATACTTTATGTGCCAGACCCTGATACCCTCCCAGTGTAACACCAAAGTGGAGCTATGGATCAGAGTTCCAGCACTCAATTTAACAGGTGTAGCACGTATACCCCTTATTCACCAAGCAGCCCCTGTACAGTACACGTAAGAGATGGAAAGTCTTGCCACATGCACACAACACATTCTCTATTGCTATCTGCAGCCCACATGACACCTCTCACCAAGCATAGCCAGACTTGAAGGCAGTTGCAAAAGGAGCAGCAGTCGCTGCCAAACTCCTGGCACAAGTTCTCAAATGACAAGACCTGATCCCCAAACATTTGGCCTAAGAATCACAAGTAGGATGGTGGACATATCCCTCCAGCCGCACAATACCTCCAAAACTAAGGGTGTTAGATGTCAGCATAGCTATTGCTAGCAATCAGCATTTTTGGCTGCCCTAACCAATGTCAGCAAAGGCCTATGGGAAATTATATCAATCTGACTCTGGAATGTGGATGCAGATAGACCCTGAGTGCTCATGCACAGAATTCACATACAGAAAGCATCCAGGCAGACTGTTCCAAATAACCCTAATTCAATCAGTGCTTAGAGGACCTGGCAGTAAGAGGGGCGAAGAGGTGCTAAGAAGATGTGTTAATGTCTGATGCTTAGGATGGACAGCTTAAGATATACAATAGATCCAGGTGGTCAGTGAAACTAACTATTGTTTCAAACAGTTTACAAATTCTAAACAGAAAGATACTAGGAAATACAATAGTTTCTATATTTAGAATAAGATTCCAAGCTATAAAAGCCCCCTCTCTTACATCCCCGCTCTCTTGTCTATGTCTGGAACCTGAAGCTTAGACCATCACCCCCATCCTCTTTTCTCTCTCTCTCTGCTTCTCCCTGGAACTTCACGCTTCTCTCTGGACTCTGTAAGGCAGGGAAACTGCTTTGCTCTCTCCTTAATTGTAATGCTTATGAATATTACTTTTCTGTAAGCCTATTTCTATAATATATTCTTTATGCAATCACCTCTGGCTGTGCTTCTCATTTGAGTTTACTTCCTGGTGAATCTTCTGTGAAGGTATTGAACTCGGGACCTGGCGTTTGTCAGGGCGCCTCACATAACCCCTACAACCTCACATTGTGGGGGGCGCTACCAATCCTTACATTATAAAATGACCATCCTCCATTTCCCGCTCTCAGATTCTGGTTAAAAATGTTCCAAACTTGCAGTTTGCATGCAAGCATTGGGTTCTCTCTCAACAGGTCTGCCTCACCTTAGGCAACAAAAAGTCAGCAGATAATAAAACTTAAATTCCAGAGTACTGGCCTGGTATTTCTCCAGCAACAGCCAGGCACCCCACATCTAGGACTGAAATGAGACTGGAGACAATGGATATAAAAGTTCAATTTAAGATTGGCTGGTCTCATGCTTGCCACCATCTCGCCTTGTGGAATGCTTCAGATCTCTGAGAGGATCAGGGATTCTCCCTCACCAGCCTTGCACATGTACCTTTGGACAGCAGGGGGGAGCTACCCCAAGAATAAGTAGACTCCAGGTCCCAGAAGGCACTGAGCCTCTGCATCTCAGTGCTTTAAGGCACATTAGGAAAATGATGCAGTCCAGTTGAAGCAGAGGCGCAGGATTCAATTAGAAAGAAAGATAAAATGCCCTAACAGTGAATTAATCAGTGAAGTCCCAGAGGGAGAGGTCCCAAAGAGAAACCTTTCTCAGTTATTGGCTAGAATGGAACCCAGCAGGGGAAAGTGTTTGAGTCCGAAGGTGATGGCTGACAAGAGGTTTACAGAGAGACAGAGAGACTGGAAGGGTGAGAAGCCTGTTATATGAATTGAGGACTTGGATTTCAAATTTATTACTTTCTTGATACACCGCCCATCGAAAACATCTGAGTGGTGTACAATATAGCACATCAAATGGGGGTAGAAGGGAAATCAGGAAAGAGAAGTAATAGTGAACTAGAGATTGTGAAAGTGGTTGATAGGAAACAGCAGCATTGAAAAGGGGGGACGGAGGAGTATACACACAGGCTATCTTAAAGGAGGGAACCCACTGCTTAGACCAGTGGTCTCAAGCTCAAACCCTTTGAAGGCCACATTTTGGATTTGTAGGTACTTGGGAGGGCCTCCGAAAAAATAGTTAATGTCTTATTAAAAAATGACAATCGTTTATAAATCTTTCCTTTTGGCAAAGTCTTAATAATAATATTGTTATTTATAGCTAGAGACATATGATCAAGAAACTGTTTTATTTTACTTTTGTGATTATGATAAACATACTGAGGGCCTCAAAATAGTACCTGGCGGGCTGTGAGTTTGAGACCACTGTCTCAGAACAGTGCAGAAGGAAAGTCATACCCTTTGGTTAAAGGAAGATATTAAAGGCATTGGTAAACAAAAAGTCTCGAGTGTCGTTTTGAATTTATTCAGGGAGTTTTCTAGTTGAAGGGAAGTTGGGAATTTGTTCCAAAGGATAGGTACAGTTACTGAGAATATACTGTGGTGAGTAGTATCACAGGTGATGTAATATGTTGATGGTATTACTAATAGATTTTGTTGACGGGAATGAAGCATTCAGGATGGAACATAAGGGATCAGCAGTCGATCTAAGATCTAACATATATAACAGAGAAAAGGAAACAATTCTCCAACAAAATTATTCAAGGCAACGTTATCCAAAACAATGAAGCCTTAAGTCCACATCAAGAGGAGAGATCAAGAGTGGAGCAAATAAGGCAAAAAATACAAAAAGAAAATAAAGGGGATCATTAATATCCCTATGACGCAAATCTATTTCATTACTAACCAACTTTCTCCTGTTCCAAAACAAATTTCTCCAGGTGCAAAGGATCAAAAGAAATATATTTCTTCCCATTGTAGTGCAAAAGACATCTACAGGTAAAACAAAGAAAAAAAAGTAGTTCCCAGGCCAAAACTTTGAGTTTTAATATTAGAAACAATTTATTATGCTCTTGAGTGAAACAAGTCATATCTGGAAAATTTGGATGGATTGTCCACAAAACATATCCTTCTTGACTTAAAAGTACAAATTTAAATATCAACAAATTTTCCTTTTCAGTTGTAAATGTCATTAGTAGTGTGATTTGAGAGGTGTTGTAAGTTTCTATGTTGCATAAGCTGGACTGCTTCTCCCATAGAAATACAAGTCATTTTTTGGGGGTGATGGGAGGGGGACTTTTCTGAAATCTCTGGTTCGATCTATCCCATTTTCAAACTCACTGTGTATTTTCTCCCTCATGCCAAGTTTCATCTCATTTTGTTAAAATTTTCAGAGTGGCATTTGCACTTAGACTTTCTCAAACCCTTCTGAGTAATTCTTCCCAACTTCTGTTGGGATGGAAAAGATAAAAATGGAGGCACACATGATATTCTATCTATAAGATCATGAAGGGCATAGAGAGAGTAGAGAGGGACAGATTCTTCAAACTTTCAGAAAATAAAAAAACAAGAGGACATTCGGAAAAGTTGAAAGGGGACAGATTCAAAACTAATGCTAGGAAGTTCTTCTTTACCCAACTTGTGGTGGACACCTGGAATGCGCTTCCAGAGGGCGTAATAGTACTTTCTACCATATCAAATAATTAACCTGAAATTTCTCTACTTATCAGCATCCTGGAAGAACTAATTATTAAAAAATAAAGAAATAATATGTGCATCCAGAACAAATCACATAACACATCTTTTCCCCAGGTACAAAATAAGGGCCAGATTCTGTAAAGGACATCCATCGACTTAGGTGTCCAAATAAAGTGGATAATAAGTCCAATTAATGCCTTTAACAAGCATTAATTGGAAGTTAGATGTCCAAACGCTGGGTGCGATTTTAAAAATAGACATCCACAATTTTGTGGATACCTATCGGAAAAAGTTGCACCTAAAAACTAGGCGTGGTGTAGGTGTTATACACAAGCTACTTACCTGGGTTCATAGAAACAGCCCATTTCTGATCCCTGCTGTTTAATTTCGAGCAGGGACTGTTTTATTACTCTTTGGGACTCTGCACACCGCTGTGTGCGTCTGGTAGCGCTATAGAAATAATTAATAGCAGTAGCAATTTCCAGGTCCTCTGAATATTTCTGAGGCTTGCTGGGACATGTGGTACATACATTCATTTAGTGGTAATTGTTCTTAAGACCTTACCTGTGTTGCCGGCAGCGAGTAGTTCCCGTGCTTTGCTCACTTGCAGCTGAAGGTCCCGAAGTCGGAAGATCAGCTGACCTCTGTCAGCAGTGAATGTGCAGGCTACAGTAGCACAGTGCAGCACATCCTTACCCTGTGGAAAACAGACTCCCTTCAGCATGTCAATGTATATGCAAACCAAGCACATGTACGTTAAGAAGCATCTATACAATATACATTGTATCTCCTCATACATACATAGTACACACATTTGGATGTGGTGTGCCCACAGTGTGAATGCAGCTTGTACAATGTACATGTTCAAGCAGAAGCTGCATTGCTATGTTATACACAAGCTACTTACCTGGGTTCATAGACAACGGCGCGAAAGACAAAGGCGCGCCTGGACAATTGAGCGCAGCGCGGAGGCGGGCACCGCTCAAAATTACTGTTTTTAGGGGCTCCGACGGGGGGGTTTTGTTGGGTAACCCCCCACTTTACTTAATAGACTTCGCGCAGGCGTTATGGGGGGCTTGGGGGGTAGTAACCCTCCACATTTTACTGTAAACTTAACTTTTTTCCCTAAAAACAGGGAAAAAGTGAAGTTTTCAATAAAATGTGGGGGGTTACAACCCCTCAAACCCCCAACAACGCCCCCACAATGCGGCGCGATGTCTATTAAGTAAAGTGGGGGGGGTTCCCCCCCACACCCCCCCATCGGAGCCCTAAAAACAGTAATTTTGAGCAGCGTGTGCCTCGGCGCTGCGCTCAATTGTCTGGGCGCGCCTTTATCCCGGCGCGCTTTTGACCTGACACCACTTACCTGCAGTGGAGTTCTGCAGTGAACACAGCAGAAGGGTGGAGAGCATCTAACTTCCAATTCCTGTTCTTCAAGACAAGCATGACACTGACAATCGAAGAAATACTGAGACCTGAGTAGCTGCTGCCTCTCTTCTACCTTCTTCCTGGAGCAGTGTGGCCCTTCAGGGAAATGTTGAAACAAAGCATTACAAGGAGTGGGTCTCTGCATCTCCTTTCCTGCACATTACTGTGGTCCCTTGAGCACTGGCATAATAAGAGGGTGCCTTAAACAAACCACACCTAGGAAAAAAAAACAAGTGTGCAGGGTAAAAGTGCTATTAACCCTCATGTTCTCAACCTGATAAATGAAAGACCCCTCTGACCCACAGTCAGAATGCCAAGTTTATTAAAATTTGATTATAACGCCTTTAAAAATGATCAAAGTGGTGTACGTTGAAAGTACAAATGAATGCTTCCAATCCTGTGCATGGGTATCCTTTCTGAACCAGAAGGGAATCTCCCCAATCCTGAGCACAAGTGACCTTCCTCAACTCACACCCTGGTCCCCTTCAACTCAAAAACTAAAGGAATTCCCCCAACCCAAAGCATGAGACCCCTCTTCTAGTCTCGAACTGAATGAATTCCTTCCCACCTGGACTGGAAAAGCCCCCTTCAATCTTCTGACTCTACTCAGAAGAAAATTTCCCTCAACGCTGAGCATGAGCAACTCCCATTAAACCAAATTTGATGAACGGTAAAAGGGCTGGAAATTGTTTCAGTAAAAAAAAAAAAAAAAGTGTGAAATTGTGTCTGGGGCTCAAAAATCTAGGAGCCACTTATCAGTTAAGACGACAAGAACTAGCAGCTCCTTTACTAACCCACTTTCTGTACAAGTGACTACTTCATATGTAATTTCAAAATCTATAAATAAATTACAAAAAAGAACTAGCAGCTGCCAAGCTTTCTCTTGTCCACTTTGCAGCCCTTTACATGGAAAACGTTGGACACCACTGCATAATAAATTGTTTCTATATTTCTGTGCAAACCTGACTGGCCAGGTGTGTCTGGAGGACTGGGTTGAGAACCCCTGGATTAAAGAGAGAAGTTCTCCTTAAACCCCCAAGTACAGGTCTTGCCCATCTCAGGGGAGGAGAAAACAAATAAAATGAATAATTGCTCGTTGGTTCAAGTGAATATGACTGTTGGGCAGACTGGATGGACCATTCAGGTCTTTATCTGCTGTCATTTACTATGTTACTATATAACAAAAAAACAAAATCAAAAAGCTAACTAAGAGTGGTCTAACAACCAGGGGAACCGAGTTCGATTCCCACTGCAGCTCCATGGGACTCAGGCGAGCTACTTAACCCTCTATTGCCCCAGGAACAAGCACAGAGAAAGAACCTGTATATAATACATATTAAACCGCTTTGGTTGTGCAACAGAGCTGGAATATCAAATCCATGACCCTTTACCATTACTTAATTGGTGGCACTTAGCTTGGGGCAAACTGCAAAATGTAAACTACAAAATTGCAGCTTCCACATGTAAGAGCTGGCGCTTACATACGGAATGTGCTGAGGTCATGTTGTTCATTTTATACATGTGCACATTTGGAAACTGGCAGCTTCCACTCTATACGCCACTTCCTTACACATATGGTACAAAAGACTCCATGAACTGTGTCTTAATCTGGACATTTCAATTCCAATGTCAACATTCTGTGTAAAATGGGCCTTCACGTGTTCCCTTTGGAAGAGAAAGAAAGGGGTGGGGAGGTGAAGGAGGGGTGGTGGTGGTGGAGGGAACACAGCATATTACAGACAGAATAGGCTGCCTAGCTGCAAAATACATTGGTCCTTTTAAAGCACTTTGTAACTCATTTTCATACAAATACCAGATAATTTTTCTTGGAAAGTCAGCTAACAGTACAAACATATACAAAGACATACAGAGATTTAATCGTGCTAAACCTACCCCGACAATGCCCCTTCCAAGCAGGTTAAAAATGTGTTCATTGCAGAAGCCCAAGGCCTCACTGAAAATTCCCTTCTGCCCAGCTAAATTTATCCATGCACGCCTCGGAGAATTGGCCTCTCCTGGCCAGAGTTTCAAACACTAGTCAGAGCAGGCATGTGGCCTGCTGTGATCAGGTGAAACCAGCAGCCCCTGATCTTGAAGAACCTATGAGAAGCCTGAGTTAGGGGTCAGAATGGCTGCAGAGGTCCTGATCTTTGGCAGATGTTTCGCTAACACACCCAGAGTGATCTTCACTATGACAATATCGCTCCATCTCCTTAGCAGAAGCTGTGCAAGCTGGGTAGATCCAACAGTCTTTATCTGTTGACATCTATTAGGTTGTTAAGGACCCCTGCTGATCTTAAGCCTGTAAGAGACATTTGTCATTGAAGGTTGAATTCTCTTCAACCTTTGGCTACACATTCAAGGGTGCAACTGACTGCAGGTAGGGCTGGCACTGACTATAGTGTACTGCATAAGGTTAATGTGGAGCTGTAAAACCTCAGAACACACTTTTCCATCTAACCTCTCTGTGTAGGGAGCAGGAACCTTTAGCTCAAGCAATGTTTACACAGGCAGTATATCCCAAGAACCATGGTTACGACATTTAGTGTTAGGCTTTGGCATACTATGGCATACAATTCTGAAGTACTTGGAGTAGGAGGGTATGAAGGACTTGCAGAACATCTATATCTCTGAATGTTGCTGCTGTTATCTGGGTTTCTGTGTAACATACCGTAGCAGTGCGACACCTCCTGAGCTTCTGTGATCGGCTTCACGGCTCTAACCACAGCTGTTCGTCCTTGGAAGGAAACAGTAGTGTTGGGGTCGCAGGAATGATTCATTAAACTGAGGACTGGGAAAAGTGCAGAAGCCACCCTCACCTGCTGCCTGCTTTCCACAACATGGCACCCGATCCCTAAAACAGATGTCACGATTCAGTGCACAAATCTCTAACACACCCTTCTGGACAGTGGGTCACAACTGTCCAGCATTTATACTAGCACACACCTGGAGGGTACAGTTAGAAGTTGCCATGCACCTGTTGCTCGGATTGTGTAGACCCCTTGGGTGTTACACTGCAGCTGCAACATGTGTCGGAGCAGTGCAGCGCCTAGATTGCTCAGCTCTGCAGACCAATCATCAGTGGTGGCAGCATTACAGCGTTCAGCAGGCCCTTTCTGACCTAGCACAGCCGCCTCCAGACCTGCTTCTTGCAGCTTTCTGCAGATAGCAGCTGCAGTGAATCCACAAAGAAAATAATGCTCTGGAGTCTGGTGCTCCAAGTGTGGATGGAGGCTGAAGATAGCTCGGTACGAGTTGCGGTAAACTCCATCAGCATCACAGCCTGGGATGTGGCCTTCTGTCTTCCCAGGATGCTCCTCGATGGAATGCCGTGTCTCAAGGAGATTCCTCCTCTTAGTTTCTTTAAGATCTCTACAATACTCTTGGACAAGCCTGCTGACCTGTGTAAAACCAGCCACCAAGGTTGCACGCAGAGCCAGGTTGGCAAAAACACCTAGTGTGAGGAGAACACTTCCCAGCACACACTCTGCCCAATGGTAGTCCTGATGGGCCTTGTCTCTACACTTGTAACTACAATAGACAGCATAGCTGCAGCCCTGGCAGGGCACAGGGGCAATGACCTGTACCAGACACAGATGACAGTGCTGCTCCTCATTCCCCACTTCTGTGTCCCAGTTCCTCTCTACACTGTATGCTGGGAGTGGCCTCTTTTCTGGAATGAGAACACTTACAAAGGCCTCTTCTTTCACCAGGGTCTCTCCTGGACTAATGTCCTCTGCGGCTATCAGATGGCGTCCTTTGGCGGTGCTGAGACATAAGCTGATGGCAGAGGAAGCATTAGAAATTCTGGGGTTCTGGCTGCAGAGTACCAGGTCTTGTCGTGGGTCGCCTGGATTGTGTGTGATCACTCCGCTCTGGCGTTTTGGCACAAGGGCTTTCAGATTCCCAATGTGCGTGAGCACAGCCTGGCGCTTGTTAGCGGGTAGGCTGTTCTGTGAGACCAGTTTCTCTTCCAGCTCCCTGAAAATCGTGGCTGCCTCCTGAGGTTTCTGCAGCTGCAGCAGGCACTCTGCCCTCCGCAGCAGGACTTTGTACACTAACAGCTCAGGGTAGCCACTGTCCAGAGCTCTTTCAATGTCCTCCAGACACACCTACAAAGTAAGAAGAGAGCAATGAGAGGGTTATAAATCCATGCAATATTACACTTTGTGCACATGCAATCGTATTCCATATGCTCAAAGCATTTTCTCTGTGCACTCAAGGCTGGTGCTACAAATGCTAGTGCGGATTTGTAAAGGAGGAGTTATTTAATGATTTTTTTAAATGATTTTTATAGAATTTTACATCAATAGTCAAGACAATCCTGTTAATAGTCATTTTCCATAAACACAGTAATATTGTAATCACAAGATCAAGAGAGGAAAAAAAAAAAAAAACAAAGCAGCTAGGGGAAACCAAAGAGTAATATAAGTTGAGACCGTAGGAAACACAAGAAACACTGGCTGCTAGACACATACAAAATTATTGGTCCCCAAACTCAGGTCAGACTAGATGCCCCTGAGGTTCCTGTTTTCAAACTCTAAATAAAGCTCAACAGTTGAGAAGGTTCTTAACAAAAAACACAAAGAAGTGCTTCTAAGGGGAGAGTGTTTCAAGGGGGAAGAGTGTGGCGCAGTGGTTAAAGCTACAGCCTCAGCACCCTGAGGTTGTGGGTTCAAACCCACGCTGCACCATGTGACCCTGGGCAAGTCACTTAATCCCCCCACTGCCCCAGGTACATTAGATTGATTGTGAGCCCGTCGGGACAGACAGGGAAAAATGCTTGAGTACCTGAATAAATGCATGGAAACCGTTCTGAGCTCCCCTGGGAGAACGGTATAGAAAATTAAATAAATAAACAAAATTATGGATGTACATAGAAACTGAAGAAAACTTTTGCCTCTAGATAAATTACCTCTGGTTTCATATAGAGAACTGCTTTCCTGGTTCCTATCCTCCCTCCCAACCTGGAAAGGTGCATATTTAGAACAAAATAATCCATTTATTTAATGATTTGTTATTCCACCCTAGTTAAAAATAGGTGGATTAAGGTGATTAAAAGAAACATTACAGAAAAGCATAAGAAGCCATCTTCCTTATTCCCTTTGCTTGACAATACACGGCCATATATTCAGCTTCGGCAAACTGAAGGGCTGATTCGTTCTAAAGTGTTTTAAAAGGATGAATTCATTACCCTCCTCTGGATTCATGGGGACCGCACACTCAGACTTACCTGATATTGTCCAAGGTGAAAAAGTGCAGCTGAGCGATTGGCAAAGCACACTGCGATCTGCTCGCTGCCCTTAGTAGCATGCGACAGCGCCTGCAAAAATCCACAGTTAAAATCTTTTGAAGTAATAAGTCCTGTTCTTGGTTTGATATTACAACAGCTAAAAATCCAAGGTACAAAGCATCTAAATATGTAACCTGCTAGAATTTCAAGCATTTTCATTCTCTATTTCTAGTAATCTAGTTACACCATCCCCTATGG
Source organism: Geotrypetes seraphini (assembly GCF_902459505.1). Classification (NCBI taxonomy): domain Eukaryota; kingdom Metazoa; phylum Chordata; class Amphibia; order Gymnophiona; family Dermophiidae; genus Geotrypetes; species Geotrypetes seraphini. The sequence continues at coordinate 29,526,870 of NC_047098.1, forward strand.
CAATTCATGCAGCCAGATGTACTCTTCCATTCCAAACAGCATCTCTTGCTATCATTTCCAACTCATACCAGTATTCCAGTCTAGCAAAATCCTTCTATAATGTAATGTAATTTATTTCTTATATACCGCTACATCCGTTAGGTTCTAAGCGGTTTGAAGAAAATATACATTAAGATTATAAATGAGAAGTAAGAAGGTACTTAAAAAATTCCCTTACTGTCCCGAAGGCTCACAATCTAACTAAAGTACCTGGAAATTAATAAAGAAGAGAAAATAAAGATGGTTGAAAAAAGAAAAATTCTATGTGAATTTATAGGATGGAAATTAAACTGACAGTGAAGAACTGTATGAAAAATACATATGGAATTCAGTTAGAGAGGGTAGGTTACAATCTATTTATGGTATTTGTTTAATTGGAAGGTGTTAAGGTGGGTAATTCCTTTCCATAAGCAGAGGGAGCTCTTGACACAGCAAGGACTCAACCAGAGTAAGAGAACTGGTAGCTGACATACCTGATCCAGAGAAGACAATATGGCTGACTCTCATATGTAAGGACACACAGCTCTGAACTAGCTCTGAAGAAGCAGCTGTGTCTCAGTGGTTCCAATCAAAGACTAGATATCTCAGAAAGTCTGAGCCCTCTTTCTCAACATGCCCTGCATTGACTCAATGCATTCAATGTCTGCTACATCAGTAACATTTCATGGAATATTCAGAAAGAAACTCCATCAGGCTGTAGCAGCAACTCTGAGCAGATCTGCTGTTCTGAAGTTTCTCTGTGCCACTTCCTACAGTAGTAAGCATTGATCCTGTGACCCTTCCCAGTTTGAAACAAACAGGAGAAACTCCTCACCACACTCCTATATCTTCATAGCCCTCAACTGCCCTGTATTCACACAACTCCTGGCACTGAAGAAGTTTCCAGCTTCCTTTTAAGGGTTCCTTACCTGGGCCATGCCCAGATCAGATCTGAACTAGAGATAAAGGCAAAAAGCAGTTTTCAGAACTCCCTCCTGAAAACACCAGAATCAAGGACCTCTAATCAGAAGTATTATTTTATTTAAACTATGAGAAAAATAAAAACATGGATGGGGAGGAGTAGAGAAGAAGATCACCAAACCCAGTGTGATCTGCTTGGGAAAGGGAGGGACCTGAACTTCTCCAGGTATTCCCTGTGCTGTAGAACCTCCTTCCAAATAGGCTGCTGAACTGGATATCCAGTTTTCCAACCGGGCTAAGAGTTTTTCCCACAGACCAATCTCCTGCTGCCCAGTCTGCCCATCACCATTTTCTGGAGACAGAGAATACTGGGGAGTTGGTGCTGCATGGTGTGTGTTATATGGCAAAACTCACAGCTTGTAGGTCTCTGTCTCCATCTGCTGGCCTGGACTGGTATTTGAGATAAGAAATTTTGTTTAGCAGCATTCTGCTACCAGCCTCTTTAGCAGTGATTCCCAACCCTGTCCTGGGGATCCCCCAGCCAGTTGGATTTTCAAGATATCTCTAATGAATATGAATGAGAGAGATCTGCATATAATGGAAGTGACAGGTATGCAAATCTCTCTCATGCATATTTATTAGGGATATCTTGAAAACCCGACTGGCTGGGGGGTCCCCATGACAGGGTTGAGAACCACTGCTCTATAGCATCTCTGCCACCTTTCACTGTAGCATTTCCAATTTTTACAAGCACTTTCCCACCATTCCTTACAGCCAGTGTGTCTATGGTCCGATAGCTTTACACGCAGTCATAAGAACATAAGAATAGCCTTACTGGGTCAGACCAATGGTCCATCGATCCCAGTATCCCATCTTCATGGTGACCAATCCAGGTCAAAAGTACTTGTCAAAAATCCAAATAGCACCCCCCTGCCATCCACAGCAATAGGTAATACAGCCATGAGTAAAATGGTACAAATGTAAAGGAGAACTGAGTAACAGTAATAAGGTGGCCTGTCCAGGGCAGCCAACTGCCAATGATTTCAGAGGTTCCTTATTTGCAAAGAGACAGGAGAACAAAAGCATGTCCTAATGATGCCACAGCTATTCTTCATAAGTATGACCCCAATAGCAGAAGGTACAATTGCAGCAGATTTCCAAGAAGGCATGGGGTAATCTGCATGGAATAGCCATGTATAAAATCCACACTTCAATAAGTGTGTCAAGAATGGATATTTTAGATAATGGTTTTGATAGTTTTGGTTGCTATGTGGATTATTAGCAAACTTGGCAATAAGACACAGAAGAGGACCTGAACGATGGCTTTATCACTGGGCTCAAAGATCATGCAGGAAGATGATCATGCCTACGTGGCTTTATTAATGAATGTTTAAAGACGAGATGGCCTGCTTAGCACAGATTGGAAGGCAATACAATAGACTCTCGGTTATCTGGCACCCTTGGGGATTGGTAGATGCTGGATAACTGTAGTTCCTGGTTCCTTGAGAGTTACTATAAAAATAGTTTTGTCTCCCTTCCTACTTCACTTTCTGGTCTGAGTTACTCGCTCTTCCTCTCTCTAGCATACCTCACTCCAATTTGTAGGTCCAGGTTTTTTCCTCCCTTTTCAACCTCCTTTTTGGTCTGGGTCACTCTCCCCCCTCCTCAGCTTACAGGTCCAGCATCCATCTCCCCTCCCCTTCACCCTGCAAGTCCAGCATCCAAGTCCCTTCCTCCCCCCCAACACTTCTGGTTCACTTACTCCCTCCCGGGTCTATCCTCCCTCCCTTTGCGCAGGTCTGGTCTCTGATGGACTCTGCCCCTAACTTACCTGTGGCTCTCCTGAAGCAGCAGCAGCTGGTCAGCAAAGGCAATGCTGTAAACAAGTTGCTCATGGTCAGCCCCGGCAGGGAAATGATATGGCAGAGGAAAGCAGGGCTGGCTTTGAGCAGCCTGTTTACAGCGCTGCTTCTACTGCTTTGGGGGCTGGAGAAAGGGAGGTGGGGGGGTTGTTGGATCAGGACTGGCTGCTGCCGCTGCCTTGGGGGTTGGAGGGAGGGAGTTGTTAGGTCTGGACTGGCTTCTGCTTCGCAGGCTGGAGGCCAATTTTTTTTTTTTTGCCAGTTGGTTGAGAGTGCTGGTTGGTTTACTGGTTAATGGAGATTCTACTGTAGTAGGAAAGGGGTCAAGAGGTCAGGTAACAGGAAAGATAAAGGAGGGACAGTTTGTAATGGGTTGCATATTGGAATTTACAAGCTTATCTATCGAAGTGGAAAGATCCAACTGAGTGGACCAGATGGGCCAATTTGGCATTTTTCTAGTCATTTGCTAAACTGGCTTAGAGATGGGATGGGCTTGTATTGGCTTTTACCTTGGAATAAAGGACAGCTGCACATGCATATTTCTTTCCCTGAAACCTCTTGTTCCCTTCTTGCTTGTAAAATGCAGAAGCCTCTGGATCTTTTCTCACCAAGTTATCATGGCTCAGCTCCTGGAGAATCTTCTCATCCTCATGTCTGCAACAAAAACCAGACTAGAATGGATAGGAGTCAAGCAGTTTTGTACAGTCCAGCTATAAGGAAAATCTTTTCTTGTTCCTCTCCTGCAAAGTAAATTCCCCAGCTATGATCTCTCCCCCTCATGATATGCAAAATCTCATATTATTCTCTCTCAAAATAAGCCCTACTACCATAGGACCACTTCCTCTTGGTATGTGACATGGAGACCAACTTCGTATAGAAGTCTAGGAAGTAAAATGGACATTTAGGTGTGTACATTAAAAACAAAACAACCTAGAGCCCAATATTAGAAGTGATTTAGCTGGCCGTTTAAACTACTTGGTCAGGTCTAGTTGCTAATATTCAGTGGCACTTAATTGGCTAAGTGCCGCTGCATATCAAGGTTAGCACCGAACTCAAAGTTGGCTATGTTGGAGGTGTTCCAGGGGTGGTCAGCACTTGGCTGTGGCCAGGTTTACTGCATAAATGGGACCTGTTCTATTTTTATGCAGTAATCCATGCCACTTAAGAGATGAATATTGACTTATGCGGCTGTGTCTTAACTGGCTTAAAAATAAGCAGATATTCAAAGCTGAAGACCACACAAGTCCTACTGCTCATTTTCATTTTATCATTTTTATTTTTATCTTTTATTCCTATTTTGATCATATCCCTTTTTATATTTTGGGTGTCTTTTTAGTTTTTAAAACAACTCTTTGCCTTAAATCTTTGTCCTTTACAGTCTTTTTATGTTTCTTCACTGCACACCTTCTGTTTATGTTTATCTAATATAAGTTCATTTATTCACACAGATATTGTTTTTATGGCCACACTGACTGACCAGTTCAGGGTCCTGGGACGAAAGCTGAAGCGGAGCACACGGAGGATAGCATTCTCGGAGATCCTGCCTGTACCGAGAGCAGATGCAAAGAGGCAGGCAGACCTCCAGGCTTTGAATGCATGGTTGAGGAGATGGTGCCAGGAGGAGGGCTTCCACTTTGTGAGGAACTGGACGTCCTTCTGGGGAAGCAGCAAGCTCTACCGGCGGGACGGCCTGCACCTGAGCACAGCGGGAACTAGACTACTGGCAGCCAATGTGAGGAAGGAGATCGAGAGGGCTTTAAACTGAGGAGAGGGGGAAAGCCGACAGCTGATCTGATGTTGACGCTTCGGACAACAGTATCCAGAACAGATGCTGAACGGGCTGACTGCAGGGAGGAAGCAGAGGGACCGGAGGATCTTATGATCAGACAGCGAGGGAAACATCAGGTAAAGGGAGCTTGCTGGGAGAATACTAAGGGGCATGGAGACACAGGGGGACTGGGTGGCACGAGGGCGAAAGCTGAGGGCAATATAGAGGTACTACAAGGCGAGGGGGATCAAACAGAGGCTCAAGGGATGATAGCCCAGGAGGGGGCCGGTAGGGCTAGAAAACCCAGAGGAAAAGCGAGGAAGTGGGGTGGCGGGGAAGTGGGGTGGCGGGAATGTGGGGAAGCTGAAAGCTAAGAGGGTAAAGGCTGAGGGCAAAGCAGAAGCACAGGGAACGGGAGAACTGCCCGAAATCCAAGGGCAGGCGGCCCAGGTAAATGCAGAGGTGGAGGAAAAACGATGGGACCTACGGGACCTGCGGTGCTTATACACAAATGCAAGAAGCCTCATGGCCAAGATGGGTGAACTAGAAGTCATGGCCAAGGGGGAGGACTTAGATATAATTGGAATTGCAGAAACCTGGTGGACAGAGGAAAATCAATGGGATGTGGCGCTGCCGGGGTACAAGCTCTACAGGAGGGACAGGACCCACAAGAAGGGGGGAGGCATAGCACTATATATAAAGGACTCTATCCACTCGGTCGGGATGGATATGGCAACGAAGGCAGAGGGGCTGGAATCGCTATGGGTCAAATTGCCGGGAAACAAGGGTGCAGGCATAAAACTGGGGCTGTACTATCACCCACCTGGTACGCCAGAAGGAGTCGGACACGACTTGGAAGCGGAACTGAGACAGGAATGCAGGACTGGAAGTATAACAGTGATGGGGGACTTCAACTACCCGGGAATAGACTGGAGTACGGGTCACTCCAACTGCACTAGGGAAACAGGATTTGTAGAAGCTGTGAGGGACTGCTTCATGGAGCAACTAGTCAAAGAACCGATGCGAGGGGGTGCTACTCTTGACCTCATCCTAAACGGATTAGGGGGGCCTGCAAGAGGGGTAGAAGTGGGAGGACCACTAGGCAACAGTGATCACAACGCGATCAGATTCACATTAGAAAGGGGGACACCCATAGTAAGGAGGACCGCAACAACTGCGCTCAACTTCAAGAAAGGGAACTATGTTGCTATGAGGGAAATGGTGGGGAGGAAGCTCAGAAACATCTTTAGGATGGAGACTGTGGGAAGCACCTGGACCCTATTCAGGGACACCCTGCAGGAAGCACAAAGAATGTATGTCCCCAGTTTCAGGAAAGGCTGCAAGAACAAGCGATCAAAGGACCCGGTTTGGATGTCAACTGAAGTAAAGAGGGCAATAAATGACAAAAAAGTATCCTTCCGGAGATGGAAAAAGGACCCAACGGAGGAAAATCACCAGGAGCACAGGAAATGCCAAAAGGAATGCCACCGAGAGGTTAGAAAAGCGAAAGGGGAATACGAAGAGGGGCTGGCCAGGGAGGCGAAAAACTTCAAGGCATTCTTCAGTTACGTAAAGGGGAAGCGACCAGCGAGAGAGGAGGTGGGGCCGTTGGACGATGGGGATAGGAAGGGAGTGATTAAGGAGGATAAAGAGGTAGCTGAGAGGTTGAACACGTTCTTCTCGTCGGTTTTCACGAGCGAAGACACATCTAATATACCGGACTCAGAGGAGCTCATGAGTGGGGAACAGGCCGAAAAATTGGAGCACATAGAGGTAAGTAAGGAGGATGTCCTCAAACAGATAGACAGGTTAAAATGCGGTAAATCACCGGGCCCGGACGGGATCCACCCAAGGGTTCTGAAGGAATTAAGACAAGAAATAGCGGACACAATCCAGCATGTTTGCAACCTATCCTTGAAAACTGGTGAGGTACCAGAGGACTGGAAATTGGCGAATGTCACACCTATCTTCAAGAAGGGATCGAGGGGTGACCCCGGGAACTACAGGCCGGTGAGCCTGACTTCAATTATAGGGAAGATGGTGGAAGCTATGATCAAGGACGGCATTTGCGAGCACATCGAGAGGAATGGCCTACTGAGAACAAGCCAGCACGGATTCTGTAAGGGAAGGTCATGCCTAACGAACCTTCTGTACTTCTTTGAGGGAATAAGCAGTCGGGTGGACAATGGGGAACCCATAGACATCATTTACCTCGATTTTCAAAAGGCTTTCGACAAGGTGCCACATGAAAGGCTGCTTAGGAAGCTGTGGAACCACGGGGTGGGAGGGGATGTGCACAGATGGATCAAGCACTAGTTGTTGGGTAGACTGCAGAGGGTCGGAGTGAAGGGCCAATATTCTGACTGGCGGGGAGTCACAAGCGGTGTGCCACAGGGATCGGTGCTGGGGCCGTTACTCTTCAACATATTTATCAATGACCTGGAAAAGGAGGCAAAGTGCGAGGTTATAAAATTTGCAGACTATACCAAACTGTGCGGCAGAGTTAGGTCCAGGGAGGAGTGTGAGGACCTGCAAAGGGACCTGGACAAGCTGGAAGACTGGGCAAACAAATGGCAAATGCGCTTTAACGTGGAAAAATGCAAGGTCATGCAAATAGGGAAAAAGAACCCGTTGTTCAACTACAAATTGGGGAGGGCATTGTTGGGAGACAGCAGACTTGAGAGAGACTTGGGTGTGCTGGTGGATGCATCACTGAAGCCATCTGCACAGTGCGCAACAGCCTCAAAAAAAAGCCAACAGGATGCTGGGCATCATAAAGAGGGGCATAACAACCAGGACGCGGGAAGTCATCATGCCATTGTATCGAGCGATGGTGCGTCCACATCTGGAATACTGCGTTCTTATTGGTCGCCGCACCTCAAGAAGGACATGGCGGTACTTGAGAGAGTCCAAAGGAGAGCAACGAAACTGGTAAAAGGGCTGGAACACTGCCCATACGCCGAGAGGTTGGATAGGCTGGGGCTCTTCTCTCTGGAAAAAAGGAGGCTCAGGGGAGATATGATAGAGACCTTCAAGATCATGAGGGGCATAGAGAGGGTAGATAGGGACAGATTCTTCAGACTGAAGGGGACAATAAGTACGAGGGGGCATTCAGAGAAACTGAAGGGAGATAGGTTCAAAACAAATGCAAGGAAGTTTTTTTTCACCCAAAGGGTCGTGGACACTTGGAATGCGCTACCGGAGGAAGTGATCAGGCAGAGTACGGTACAGGGATTCAAACAGGGATTGGACGGATTCTTGAGGGATAAAGGGATCGTGGGATACTGAGGGAGGAGCTGGGATGTAACACAAGTATAGAAAGCTAACCAGGTAATAAGTATAGAAACCCAACCAGGTCGTGCATGTGCAAGACCGGAGGGTTAGGACTTCGATGGGGAGATAGGACTTCAATGAGAAACCAAGGTGGCAAGGGAGCCCCTTCTGGTGATTCAGACAGGTCGTGACCTGTTTGGGCCGCCGCGGGAGCGGACTGCCGGGCAGGATGGACCTATGGTCTGACCCGGCGGAGGCACTGCTTATGTTCTTCTTATGTTCTTATGATGCATATTCTGACCCGTTTTAATTTTGGTTTATTAGGACCCCTGATGAAGGCATGTACTGAAACACAATGTTGGGTCCCTTGGTTTAGTTTTAAGGTGTTGTTTTTAACCGCAATCAATTTAATAAACTTTGCCTGTATCGGTGTACGTGTGTCATGCTTATTATATGCACACCAAGGTGAGAGACCTTGGGATAAGAGTGCCTGATTATCTCAAGGTGGTAAAACAGAGTGGTACTTAAAGCCTGGGAGATCCTGGGAAACACAGGCAAAGGCATAATCATGGCTTCATAAAAGGAAGTGATCACGCTACAGGTAAAAGTGTGCATGGTCGTGTGCATGGTCCTTATCCCAGTTAGAGAACTCAATGGGAATGGAGATTGTGGGATTCACACGGGGATGGAAGAAGATTTCCACGGGGTTGTAGTCAAGATCTCTGAATAAGGCTTAGAATGTAAGGAGAGAGGCAGTTGGGGCACCAGAATGAGGCTTGGATTGCCCAGAGGGGAAGCTGAAACACCAGACTGAGGCTTGGAACACTCATTGGTCGAATAATAAATAACATCCCCCAAAAAAATCACGGGAGGCTGTTAGGGTTGTGAGGAAAGAGGCCTGAAAGCAAGTAAATAATAATGCTGACTCCTGCAGATATGGGTGGGGAAGAAGGAGATTGTGGGGATGGAATGGATCTTAGTGGATACATGTGATTGGGGATGGGCGAAATTTCTGTCCCTATGCAACTCATGTGAACAGGAATCTCTTGCTATCATAGAAAGTTAGTAACTGGTATATTTAACATACCATGGCAAAAGTATATTTAACATACCATGTACTTTTGCCATGGTATGTTAAATATACCTGCTGACAGAAGCCTTCTGACAGAGCCTGCTGACAGAAGTGGTTATGAAATGGAAATAAATCCTGCGATCTGGTCATGAAAATTGCCTGGTGAAAAATAGAATTTCACTTGGCTGTTTTTGGAAAGATAGGGCATTATCCCTCTCAAAAACAAAGTAAACAGGCAAAGTCTCTGTGAACACTAATTACTAATTTTAAAAGGATCTTTCTCTCAGTGAATACCTAGTGGTATAAAATCCTAGAAATACAGAACAACGATAGCCTATTCAGCCTGCCCATCCATACCGTTTACTATCCCTCTTCTCCCTTAGAGATTCTATGTACTTGTCCCAAGCTCATCTCCACCACCTTCAGACACATTTTAGCTACAACAGGGTTAGAGAGCAAGATGGGGTCTGTCACTTACTGCAGCTGAATCAAGCAGGCTTGGAAGTTCTGGCTCACATCTGAGGAAGCTGAAAACATTTCTCTGAAGGCTGAGGAAGTAAGAGATTCCCACTTCTGATGGGCATGTGCCCGCCATTCCTGGACGGGGAGCTCCATGTACTGGACACTTTAGATGAAAGGATGGTACAACAGATGCAGGGCCAGTGTCAACTAGAACTCACCATTCTTCGCATGAATTTCCTGAAAAACATGTGCCCATATGCTGTACATGTGATTGACATATATCAGTGAAAGGCTGACAGCACTAAAGTGAAGAATAGTCACGTCGATCACTAAGCCTGTAACATTAGTCAATTTGCACATCTAATATAATAAAGCCCTAAGCGTACATGCGCACTCCCACCTGCGTGTTCCCATTTTCCGTGCACTGTAGGGCACTGCAGGTAGGAGTGCGCATGCGCGAGAATCCCCCGAGGCGGATGTTGGCCGCGGTGGCTGTCGGCGGCTGCAGGCCACAGCGGCAGATAGCTGAAGCCTGGCTGGAGGAGGACGAGGAGGAGCTGTGAGAGCTCCACAGAGGCAGGAGGTGAGGAGATAGAGACAGAGACAGATGGATGAGAAGGACAGAGGGGCTACTAGGGGGACCAGGAGAGATGGTAGGGGATAGGGAGAGATAGACTTCAGGGAGTGTGGAGGGGGCAGGAGAGAGAGATGGTCTTGGGGAAGGACAGAGGGGGACAGGAAAGGGAAAGATGGCAAAAGAGGTGAAACAGGGTCAGAGAGAGATGGTAGAGGGTGTGAAAGGGGTAGAAGGTGTGAAAGGGGGAAAGGGAGAGATGGAAATGGTAGGACCACTGCTGCTTTGGGGCACTGAGGGAGGAAAGGTTGGTACATAAGGACTGCTGCCGCCGCCTCGGGTAAGTAAAGACCTTGTCAGGAGGGCCAAAAGAGTACAAAGGAAATGGTGAAAGGTGAGGTGGTGGGACTGGGATCAGTGGGAGGCAAGGTCTGGGCATGATAGAGGCGGGCATGGGTGGGGTCAGAGTCAGGGTCAGGGTATAGGTGGGGCTATTCTAGCACCCGTTACTGTAACAAATGTAACGGGCTAAAACACTAGTCTTTCATAAACACTCAATTTCTTTTTTTTAAGTTTGAGAGATCATGAACAATGAAGACAACTCAACAAAAGCCCCTCCCTTACCCTTTACTTAGAAAACATCTGCAGCAACAGTCTGCTTCAGACCTCTCAGCCCAAGGCTTAAAGGGTCCAATTCAGCAAGACTGGACTCATTCTTCCCCTACAGTTTGCAGGGAGAAGATCAAACTCCATCATGATTCTCAGCTCAGTGAGCCACTTCCTCAAATCTATTTGTTTAACCATTACTATTAGTAGACTTTTATTGAGGCCACCAGGAGTATCCTCTCCCAACTCTCCAGAAACAAAACAAAAAGTGAGGCCCTAGAACCCTGGTATTTTAGACTTCCCTTTCCTCCTTCTTAACACCACTCTAGAAAGGCTTCAGCTTTGGATATCCATATATTACATAGGTCAGATTGTCTTTTCCTCCAACAAGCATTGAATTTGGAGCTATCCATAGCAAAGAATTGAGAAGGAGTCAAGTAAAAACCCTCAAACTGTAACTAAATTACCAATAAAGTTATTACAGTAATGACTTCTAAACCCCCAGGGCAATTAGGGGCCAAGCTTCACCAGATGCCCTGAACCCTTCCCACACCTCTCTTGATGAAAGGGCTTCTCATTCAAAGGCTTATAGAACTCACTCAAAAGCTTAAATAATTTGGCTAAGCAGCCTCTTATTTATTTATTTTAAAAATTTCTATCCCGCTTATCAACTAAGCGGGTAACTGTGTTAAACAGCCAGACATGAAAAATCACTTTCTCCATGTTAATAGAAGCCCTATTTGTCGCCCTTTGCATTTCTGACTTAACAGCAACATCCCTCAGCTGAGAGGGTGGTAAAAAAATAATTTACAGTTGAGTATGCAGAAGACAGAAATTTTGACTCCCTCATCTATTGATCTTGGTATGATTTCATGCCTTTTTCAGGATTTACAGGTAGTCACAGAATTCTTTTTTTTTTTTAACTTTTACCCTGAATTTGGAATCCCAAGTGAACTATGTACTGTAGTCTAGGCAGCTTGGTTAAATTTACAAATGGTGCATCTGTTGCGTTCTTATTTGGATGTGCAAGATTTATGTATGGTTGTTATTGGCTAGATTAGAATGGTGCTTATTGGCTAGATTATTGCAACACTATTTAAGTAGGGCTTCTTCAGTTTGTTTTCAAAAAACGCGAGTACAGAATATTGCTGTTTATATGATAACATATGGGAAACTTTGGGAGAGGGCTACCTCTGAAAGGTCACTTCTACACTCCTGCAACTACTATTTCCACAGCACTAATAGACATATGCAGAGCTGTACTTAAAATATATAAGAGACAGTCCATGCTCAGTCTTTTATGTGTATTGCATTGGTTACCTATAAAGTTTTGTATACCATTTAAATTCTGTCATTAGATTTTCAGTGGCATACCTGGCTTGGTTGCAACCCGGGATGGAGCAACTCCTCCTCCAGGCAGCAGGGGTGTGTTTGGAGCAGTCACGCGGCTGTAGTCTGTGTGCACGCAGCTATTGGCTCTGCCAGTCCCCTGCACCAGAATAGGAAGTTGAAATTGAAGGGGGCGGAAACCTGTGGATTGTTCCCCCTTAGCTTCTTCATGCAACTTCTTACTGGCTGCACTACCTCGCCCTTGGTGTGGCACTGTTGATTTTTAAGGCTTTGCAAGGGATAAGACCCACATTACTTGAGGATATAAGTTCAAAATCAGGACTGGTTATAAAGTCTCCAGTTTGGAATTGGGTAACTTGGCATTATTGCACAACCCACTCCTATTTAATAGTCACATTATACTGCTCAGTACAAGTAGGATTGCATAGCTAGCCCAGGCACTTCAGCAAGGATCTGTGTTCAATTCATGGGTCAGGTGTTCTACTGTAGCTCTTTAAACAGTGGTCTATAATTTAAAGAGTATATAGATCTACAATGGATGCAAATGTTTTTTTACTAAATTATTTTAAGGAGCTGTAGTTCCATTTATATGACGTTCCTATCTTGGACCAGCCTTTCCACCTAGAGGCTGAAATTTCTGATTTACCCAAATTACTTTCGAGCCAGAAAGAGGACAGAGACCAGCAATGGACTAAGTTAGACACCAAAACACACATACAGTACCTGTTGGAGGAAGGATACAACTCAGCTTTGGCAAAAAAGAAGGGAACAAAGGTCAAAATAATTGGGTTCTCTGTCATTAATTTGCAGTGAGTTTTCTGTAGTTTTTACAAGTTACATCTGTGCTAAAGAGTAACTTATACTGGTCTTCATGCTCGCTACCAAGTCTCAAATTGATACTAAACTGAACTTTTTAATTGTTAACATAAGAACATAAGAAATGCCTCCGCTGGGTCAGACCTGAGGTCCATCGCGCCCAGCAGTCCGCTCACGTGGCGGCCCATTAGGTCCAGGACCTGTGCAGTAATCTTTTATCTATACCCCTCTATCCCCTTTTCCAGCAGGAAATTGTCCAATCCTTTCTTAAACCCCAGTACCGTTCGCTGCCCTATAACGTCCTCTGGAAGCGCATTCCAGGTGTCCACCACACGTTGGGTAAAGAAGAACTTCCTAGCATTCGTTTTGAATCTGTCCCCTTTCAACTTTTCCGAATGCCCTCTTGTTTTTTTATGTTCTGAAAGTTTGAAGAATCTGTCCTTCTCTACTCTCTCTATGCCCTTCATGATCTTGTAAGTCTCTATCATATCCCCTCTAAGTCTTCTCTTCTCCAGGGAAAAGAGACCCAGTTTCTCCAATCTCTCAGCATATGAAAGGCTTTCCATCCCCTTTATCAGTCGTGTCGCTCTCCTCTGAACTCTCTCGAGTAACACCATAACAAAAAACCCCCTTCGAATTTGTCTGTGACCAAATTCTCTCCTGCCAAAATACTCCGTTAGACTTACGTGTATTGGTTACTGCAGCTACGATTTCACCTCCTGCAATTCGTTACATCGAGAGTGCTACTGCTCATCTCCTTCCAAAACACAGGACTTTTGCTCCGTTTACATTCACCGAAAACGCAATCGGCTCCCTATCCGTTTTGAACAGACGGGGCGTGCATTTAGTTCCTACTGATCTTCACCTTTCCCTCCCAAGTGATAACCAGCGTGCAACACTAACAAACCGGAACGCAAACGAGCGCGAGAAACCATCATCACAGCACTTTCCGTACACGTTACGTGTTCACGTACGCGATTCCAGGAACTGGCGTCGACCGCGCGGTGACGTCAGGCGGGAGTTCGTGTGCCTTAGTTTTGGCGCCAGCTGGTTAAGAGGATCGGGGTCGGCTGTAAAGCTTGTAATAACGTTCCTTGCAGTTATAAGTGTTTAAGGGGAAACGGTGGTGGGTTTTTCCCCCCCCGGTTGTGTATTCAGGATGGCGGTACCGCGGTTATCGGAAGGTGCCATTGCGGTGAGTGCTGTCCTGAAAAGCCTCTGTTTACCTATGGGCCATTATAATAGTGTAGCTGGTGGGACGCGGCCTTTGCTTGTGCCCCTGTTTTCCTGTTGGTACAGACTGAGTAGTTACTTGCTACTACTTTGGGTTTCTGTCAGGTATTCGTGACCTGGATTAGCTACTGTGGAAACAGAATACTGGGCTAGACGGACCGTTGGTCTGAACCAGTATGGCTGTTCTTATTTTAGAATCGGTAGAGGGTGAAGTGGGCACTGAAGGCTTTGACTTAAACCTGTTAAGTATGGCAGATTTTAATAAGGCATGCTAGTAGTGTTTTTAGGATTAAATGTGCTTGTAGGTTGAATAATGTGATTTTGTAGTTACCTCAATTTCCTTTAAAGATTATTAAATGCAGTTATCCTTACGTTCTTTTACAGAGTATGTTGTTAGGAGAAACTGCTTCAAAACCTGTCCTGCAGGTTATTGTAAGTATTTAAATGATTTGCCATACAAGTTGATTAAATTTTGAACTTTGTACATGTTGCTATAAATAAACTTTTTTTTTCTTTTTTACTGCAAATACTTTTCAGTAGTGGCTCAAGGCAAGTTACATTCAGATAGTCTAAGATTCGGCCACTGAGGGCTTACAGGGCAGTAACTTGGTTTACCGGTCTAACAATGTTCAGATGTTTTCTGCATGGTTATTAACACATTACATTATTGGCTTCTATTCCACCCTAACCTTTCAGTACTAAGTGGATTACAATAAGAAATATCTGACCATTTCCAGAGAATTACATTTTAAACCTAGTATAGGGACAGGAATTGGGACTTGTATACTGCCTTTTTGTAGTTTTACAACCACATTCAAAGCAGTTTACATATAGATACTTAAGAAGAATCCATTACCTTAGACCACATTACAATGCAGGAAAAAAATGATGCTCATACAACTAGATCTTTCCGCTGCATTCGACTTGGTGGACCATAACATTCTACTACAAATCCTGGATACAATAGATATCACAGATAAAGTATACACATGGTTTGAAGGATTCCTTAAATCAAGAACCTATAGAGTAAAATCAGACAAACAAAAATCTGAATCTTGGTCAAACCCCTGCGGAGTTCCCCAAGGATCCCCTCTATCCCCGACTCTCTTCAATTTCTATACAGCCTCCCTCAGCTCTCACTTGGACAAACAAGGCATAACCTCCAACACCTATGCCGATGACATTACCATTCTCATACCCTTCGATCAACCTGAACTCTCCATGACGAACACAATATACCAAACACTAAAATCAATAGCAACCTGGATGAAAGATCACAAACTGAAACTGAACCCAGATAAAATGAAATTCATCCTCCTAGAAAACAACAAAATACCAACCATAACCATCATTGAAATCAACGCAATCAACTACCCCATACAAACCACCCTAAAACTGCTAGGAATAACTATCGATAGATGCTGCATCATGCAACTGCAAATCAATAAAACAATACAAAAGTCATGCTTAGTCATGAGAAACTTAAGACAAGTTCGGAAATTCTTCAAGAAAACTCAATTCCAGCTTATAGTTCAGTCCTTAATACTAGGCCTACTTGACTACTGTAATATCCTCTACCTCCCATGCCCTACAACCATAACAAAACAACTACAAACTATCCAAAACACAGCACTAAGACTCATCTACTCATTAAAGAAACATGATCACATTACAGAAGCATATCTCCAATCGCACTGGCTTCCAATCCCAGCAAGAATACAATTTAAATTCTACTGCCTACTATTTAAGACTTTATACTAAGACAGTCTAAACTACCTGAATAACCGCCTCATCCACAACACCGCAACCAGACATAGGAAAACTCACACCCCATTCTCATACCCCTCAATTAAGGAGGTCAAACGAAAAAAACTATATGATGGCTTTCTGGCCACTCAAGCAGCCAAACTAGACAACCAAATCGCCAATCTACTGACGGCATCCCTTGACTACAAGACGTTTAGAAAAGAAATAAAGACCATACTCTTCAAGAAAACTCTGAAAAAAGAAATAATACCGCAAGTCTCAAACTCCACCTCTCACTAAAGCCAACTACCCCAAACAAATAACCTTACCCATTTCTTACTCTTTTTGAAAATGACCAATTTTTTTTTTTTTTTGTAAGTTCTTGTTGTAATACATCTTGGATAATTCTTTTGTAATTCGCCTTGAACTGCAAGGTAATGGCGGAATAGAAATCCCTAATGTAATGTAATGTAATTTAAATTCACATTATTGCAATCATTGAGCACCCAGCAACCATGCAAAAAAAAAAAAAATTTCTTACGTGTTTAGCCTGGGAGCCTTGTGGGTCAGTCTTATGAAGGTTGCTGGATCTTGCTCCCTTTGTATGAAGGCATGCCTTCAGCCTTGGCCATCACTGATCTATGGACTTGTGAATGACGCTCTGCTTCAGCTCAGCCCAAACAGATGAGGCACTGTTTAAGATCTTTGATGTTGGATATGGTTGTCTGGTAGACGCATTCCTGTATCAGCCCCCAGATTTGTTAGTCAACTGGGTTTAGGTCTGGTGAATTAACAAGCCAAAAGTCTGGATCAATGAAATCTGGGGGCCTCCTGATGTAGCAGTTCTACAGTGTCCTTTGCCTGATGTATTGGGGCATTATTCAACAGCTTCTGCGTCAAGACGATGTTCCCAATAGTATGTGCTATTGATCTAATCCCAGGATCAATGAAGAACAGATTTGTGAATACGAGTTTCAAGATTATGACAGTGACCATGACTGATTGGCTGAAGGTTGGGCGTGTCCGTAGTAGGCGTTTACACACGCAGGCACATTATCTGTACTTGAGCCTCAGCAATACCACTTAAAGTTCACTTTAAGCTTTACGTGTTCAGTCTTCACTGGCTTCCATTTAATTATTTAATAACTTTTAACCCAATTCTCAATAAATATTATAGGCTACTTAGCTTGTGGTTTTATTAAAACTTTTAAAAAAACTTGGGGGTGTGGCTTTGAGGCGTACAAAAATGGCTGTGTAATTGAAGAACTCCGCAAAGTCAGGCTAATTAATGTGGTATTAGTTGGGGAAAATTGTTGAGAGTTACTTCAGATAAGTTATATTTGATAAAGAAATGGCTTCGGGTAAACAGAATAAAAATTCTTCTGCAGGAGTTGGTTCAGGTAGTGTTAAAAGGTCGAAGTTATAGTCCACATCACCTCTGCTGGTTCCGTTGCCATCGGAAGAAGTGGACAACAAAGATCTTATGAGAGAGATACAGAAAATAAAAGACATTGTTTTAGATAACTCAAAAAATATAAATTAAGTTAAAACAGAAGTGGTATGTTTGACAAAGAGACTGGATGTAGTGGATATGAAAGTGGATCATTTGGAGAAGCGAGTGGAAAAAACAGAGGCAGTGTGAAGATGGAGTTCAAATGGATGGATTATACATGGATCTGTGAGCAATTGGGATCTTGTCTGTGAAAGTTCTGTTTATTTTTCCTTGTTTCAAGATGTTTAAGTTACTACATGGATATGATTTGAATTCTTAATCTGGATGTTCATGGAGTTATTTGCCGATCTGGTATGGAGGTTTTCGTCCAGATTTGACTTATACCTGCGATGTGTTGGAGAAAGATTGGTATGGTGTAAAAAACATTACAGGAGTGAGTGCTTGTATGATACGGCCTAACCTCTGAAATGCACCATACATTTGGAATTTGGAAGATTTGGAAAGGTGACTTGGACACTCATTATAACAAGAAATTTGTTTTTCAGGTAGAAGATTATTAGAATTTTTCATGGTGTGCTGAGCCTTGGATCAGTTCTACTTAGCTGTTTCTTATATGTTATACTTTGGTGGGCAGGTTTGACTTAAATATGAGTCTTTATAAATGTGTATGGAATGGTTAGGAAGGTTTTTCAGAGGTTTTATTAACTCTTGACTATAAGACTTTGTTGAGAGGAAATTGCATTTTGTTTATAATTTGATTTATGATGGAGTCTTCAGAATGTATGTAAAGTTGATTTTTCTTTTTGGAGTTAAGATTTAAGTATAATGGGTTTTATTGAGGTTTGTCATTGATGAGGATTGTAAAGCTGGGTAATGGATGGGTATTGCAAAGGTTAAAATAATTTTTTGCCTGAATTATTTGAGATTTATTTTCTGTCAGGATATAAAGTTGATTTAATGAGACAATTAATATAATTTGGTTGTTATTTTCTTTTTCTTTGTTTCTGCATTAGTAATTATTCTTCCATTAGGGAAAGAAAGGTAAGAAATGGTAAAAAAAAAAAAAAGTAAATAGGATGTGAGAATATATTTAAAAGATTTTCTTCTTTCTATGTGACTCTCTTTTTGTTATTAAAGTTTATGTTAATTATTAGAATTATTTTTGATCTAGCCTGAAGGGAGTTTATTTTTTGCTTAGCCTGTATGTGCATTTTGAAGTTTGCATTTATAGTAGGGGTGGGATGGGTGGGGGTGGGGGAAGGGGATATTGGGAGGGGTTGGGGTAGGGGGTTATTTAGATTATTGGTTTGGGGAAAAGGATTATAGATTACTGTTATGGTGGATATTTATAGATATTGTATTTAATCTTTATAATGGGTTTTAAAATTCTTTCATTAAACGTTAATGGCCTCAACCATCCGATTAAAAGGAAAAAGGTGTTGTTATATCTTAAGCAACAGAATGCGGATGTTTGCTTTCTGCAAGAGACACATCTGTCTGGTGAAGAATCTAAAAAATTAACTGACAATTGGGTGAAACATTGTTTTTTTTGCACCTGCGACAAGGAAAAAAGCTGGGATAGCAATACTAATTAATAAAAAATGTTCTGCAATATTTAATTTGATAGCTGCAGATCCTTTAGGTAGATGGTTGCATGTTGACATGAGCATGGGCAATACTACTGTAGCACTTTTTAATGTATAAGCCCCTAATTTGAATCAAATTGAGTTATTTAAATCTTTGCAACAACTAGTATTACCACTGGCTACTACCAATTTAGTAGTAGCAGGGGATTTTAATGCTGTTATGGATCATTTAATGGATAAAAATCCTAGTAGAATTGTGAAATCTTTAGGTCTAGATAATTTTGTACAATCTTGTAATTTGAAAGATAGTAACATAGTAACATAGTAACATAGTGGATGACGGCAGATAAAGACCCGAATGGTCCATCCAGTCTGCCCAACCTGATTCAATTTAAAATTTTTTTTTTTTTTTTTCTTCTTAGCTATTTCTGGGCGAGAATCCAAAGCTTTACCCGGTACTGTGCTTGGGTTCCAACTGCCGAAATCTCTGTTAAGACTTACTCCAGCCCATCTACACCCTCCCAGCCATTGAAGCCCTCCCCTGCCCATCCTCCTCCAAACGGCCATACACAGACACAGACCGTACAAGTCTGCCCAGTAACTGGCCTAGTTCAATCTTTAATATTATTTTCTGATTCTAAATCTTCTGTGTTCATCCCACGCTTCTTTGAACTCAGTCACAGTTTTACTCTCCACCACCTCTCTCGGGAGCGCATTCCAGGCATCCACCACCCTCTCCGTAAAGTAGAATTTCCTAACATTGCCCCTGAATCTACCACCCCTCAACCTCAAATTATGTCCTCTGGTTTTACCATTTTCCTTTCTCTGGAAAAGATTTTGTTCTACGTTAATACCCTTTAAGTATTTGAACGTCTGAATCATATCTCCCCTGTCTCTCCTTTCCTCTAGGGTATACATATTCAGGGCTTCCAGTCTCTCCTCATATGTCTTCTGGTGCAAGCCTCCTATCATTTTCGTCGCCCTCCTCTGGACCGCCTCAAGTCTTCTTACGTCTTTCGCCAGATACGGTCTCCAAAACTGAACACAATACTCCAAGTGGGGCCTCACCAATGACCTGTACAGGGGCATCAACACCTTCTTTCTTCTACTGACTACGCCTCTCTTTATACAGCCCAGAATCCTTCTGGCAGCAGCCACTGCCTTGTCACACTGTTTTTTCGCCTTTAGATCTTCGGACACTATCACCCCAAGGTCCCTCTCCCCGTCCGTGCATATCAGCTTCTCTCCTCCCAGCATATACGGTTCCTTCCTATTATTAATCCCCAAATGCATTACTCTGCATTTCTTTGCATTGAATTTTAGTTGCCAGGCATTAGACCATTCCTCTAACTTTTGCAGATCCTTTTTCATATTTTCCACTCCCTCTTCGGTGTCTACTCTGTTACAAATCTTGGTATCATCTGCAAAAAGGCACACTTTTCCTTCTAACCCTTCAGCAATGTCACTTACATACATATTGAACAGGATTGGCCCCAGCACCGAACCCTGAGGGACTCCACTAGTCACCTTTCCTTCCTTCGAGCGACTTCCATTAACCACCACCCTCTGGCATCTGTCCGACAGCCAGTTTCTGACCCAGTTCACCACTTTGGGTCCTAACTTCAGCCCTTCAAGTTTGTTCAACAGCCTCCTATGAGGAACTGTATCAAAGGCTTTGCTGAAATCCAAATAAATTACATCTAGCATATGTCCTCGATCCAGCTCTCTGGTCACCCAATCAAAAAATTCAATCAGGTTCGTTTGGCACGATTTACCTTTTGTAAAGCCATGTTGCCTCGGATCCTGTAACCCATTAGATTCAAGGAAATACACTATCCTTTCTTTCAGCAACACTTCCATTATTTTTCCAACAACTGAAGTGAGGCTCACCGGCCTGTAGTTTCCTGCTTCATCCCTGTGACCACTTTTATGAATAGGGACCACATCCGCTCTCCTCCAATCCCCAGGAATCACTCCCGTCTCCAGAGATTTGTTGAACAAGTCTTTAATAGGACTCGCCAGAACCTCTCTGAGTTCCCTTAGTATCCTGGGATGGATCCCGTCTGGTCCCATCGCTTTGTCCACCTTCAGTTTTTCAAGTTGCTCATAAACACCCTCCTCCGTGAACGGCGCAGAATCTACTCCATTTTCTCGTGTAACTTTGCCGGACAATCTCGGTCCTTCTCCAGGATTTTCTTCTGTGAACACAGAACAGAAGTATTTGTTTAGCACATTTGCTTTCTCCTCATCACTCTCCACATATTTGTTCCCAGCATCTTTTAGCCTAGCAATTCCATTTTTTATCTTCCTCCTTTCACTAATATATCTGAAAAAATTTTTATCTCCCTTTTTTACATTTTTAGCCATTTGTTCTTCCGCCTGTGCCTTCGCCAAACGTATCTCTCTCTTGGCTTCTTTCAGTTTCACCCTGTAGTCTTTTCTGCTCTCCTCTTCTTGGGTATTTTTATATTTCATGAACGCCAACTCTTTCGCCTTTATTTTCTCAGCCACTAGGTTGGAGAACCATATCGGCTTCCTTTTTCTTTTGTTTTTATTGATTTTCTTCACATAAAGGTCCGTAGCCATTTTTATCACTCCTTTCAGCTTAGACCACTGTCTTTCCACTTCTCTTATGTCCTCCCATCCTAACAGCTCTTTCTTCAGGTACTTTCCCATTGCATTAAAGTCCGTACGTTTGAAATCTAGGACTTTAAGTATCGTGCGGCCGCTCTCCACTTTAGCCGTTATATCAAACCAAACCGTTTGATGATCACTACTACCCAGGTGAGCACCCACTCGAACATTAGAGATACTCTCTCCATTTGTGAGGACCAGATCCAATATCGCTTTTTCCCTTGTGGGTTCCGTCACCATTTGTCTGAGCAGAGCCTCTTGAAAGGCATCCACAATCTCCCTACTTCTTTCCGATTCCGCAGACGGAACATTCCAGTCCGCATCCGGCAGGTTGAAATCTCCCAACAGCAGAACCTCCTCTTTCCTTCCAAACTTTTGGATATCCACAATCAGATCCTTATCAATTTGCTGCGATTGAGTCGGAGGTCTGTAGACTACACCCACGTAGATAGAAGTTCCATCTTCTCTTTTTAGAGCAATCCATATCGCTTCTTCCTCTCCCCAGGTCCCTTGCATTTCAGTCGCTTGGATATTGATCTTTACATAGAGAGCTACTCCTCGGTCGCTTGGATATTGATCTTTACATAGAGAGCTACTCCTCCACCTTTATGACCATCTCTGTCCTTCCTAAAAAGATTATATCCCGGTATGTTTGCATCCCATCCATGTGATTCACTGAACCATGTCTCTGTGATAGCAACAATATCTAGATCTGCCTCTAATATCAGGGCTTGCAGATCATGAACTTTGTTGCTTAGACTGCGAGCATTTGTGGTCATCGCTTTCCAGCTATTTTTCGTATGGATTTTTGTGTCGTTTCACTTTCTGTTGCAATACTAAGAAATGAGTTGCTGATATTGCTTATGTTGCAGCCTTTACTACTATCACATCTTTTCTTTTGCCGGGGGTGGTCTCTATAATTGTCCTTCGTACATACACCACCCCCACCTTCTAGTTTAAATGCCTGGAAAAATATTGTCTAAATTTCTCTGCAAGGTTTCTTTTTCCTGCTGTAGTAATATGTAGCCCATCAGTGCAATATAGCTTCTTGTCCTTCCATGTATTTCCCCATCCTCCTATGTACCTGAAGCCTTCTTGATATTTGGCGTATACTTCATTTTAATGATCGGAAATTTTCATTTTGTTCACATGTTCATAAATCTTTTTCTAGAATCTAATATAATAAAACCCTAAGCCGCGCATGTGCACTCCCACCTGCGTGCGTCCATTTTCCGTGAGATGTAGGGCACCGCAGGTAGGAGTGCGCATGCGCACAAACCTCTCTCTGGCTGGCAGAGAATCTGTACACGGGACTCCCTGCTCTTCAGCTCCTCCAGACAGTGGCAGACCAAACAGGATCTGATCGCCGAACCCAAGGTAATGTTCTGACCGAAGTTAGTTTTAAGTTTTAAGCCGCGGCGGCGGCTCCTCTCACGAGCTGCACCTGCGTTGGAGAAGGCTTCTGACGCAGGCAGGGATCGTGAGAGAAGCCGCTGCCGCGGCTTACAACTTAAAACTAACTTTGGTCAGAACTAAAGATCGTCGGCGTCGAACCCGAACCCCCGTTCAGCCTCCCATCCGACCCTACCTTCAGCTCCCTTAGTCTCTTGCTGCCGCTCCTCTTCTTTTCCCGCCCCGCGGTCCTGACAAACGTCCTGACTCCAGCAGGGGCCGCAGCACTCTAAACACGCTGCTTCGCGGCCTGCTACTGCCCTGATTTGCTCTGCCCGACACGGCAGAGCAAATCAGGCCAGTAGAAGGCCGCAAAGCAGCGTGTTTAGAATGCTGCGGCCCCTGCTGAAGTCAGGACATTTGTCGGGACCGCGGGAAGAGGGCGGCAAGGGACTAAGGGAGCCGGCCACACCGCGGGATGGGAGGGAAAGGGGGCTGCTTTGGGGGAGGGTTGTGCTGGGAGACAGACAGCTTTGCTTGGGGGGGGGGAAGACAGAAAGGGGGACCACGGAGAGACAGTCAGGGAGGAACTGTTATATTACATGATATATATGATTGGTTGGGTGGGATGGGGATAAAACTCATTTTTAGAAATTGTTCTAGAATTTCAAGTGATGTGACATTTTAATTGTGAAAATTTTATGTACACTTGTTGTTAAATATAAAATGAATAAAGATTAAAAAAAACCCCAAACTTTTGAACTTTTAAGTGGTGTTGCAGAGGCACGAGTATGGATAATGTATCTGCATGTGTAAAACTATTGTTTATATATGCATGATTATTAGTAGTACAAGTTTTATTATCCTATAAGAAAAGTGTTAGCTGATACTAAGGAAATTCATAGTAGGTGTTTGGCATTAACCTCATGCTTCAATGTTGTTGAAGGCATGAACAGGCGACCATTTTGTGTGTTTGCTCGGATCTTGCTTAGCAGCACATAAAGGCCATTTTTCCCCCCCTTTTCTTTCTGTAGGAACTCTTTCAACAATCGCAGTACCAAGTTCTTTATCAGTATTCGGTCTTCTGCAGTGAAAACCATTTTGATACAGAGACTGTTTACAAACTTTCATCCGCTTCTGTGCATATTCCATAGCAACAATTCATTTTCACAAGATAGTGTTGTGGTGCGGTGGGAAATATTTATAACATTTGGCATCAGTTTTGTTCAGGACACGACACACTAAATTTCATAAGAATCGGTTAAGTTCTTTGGAAGATAGGACAAAAATCATTTTGGTGTGTTTTTTTTCTTGTTCACAATGTGTATATATGTGTGTGTGTATCTATCTATCTTCTATCTATCTATCTATCTATATATCACAAGATTTTTGGGCCAAAAAATGAGGGTTTAGGCATATATTCGGTCCTTCGCTACCTGCACCTCTCCTGGACCTATTGCAGGCCTCCACAGGGCCTGCTGCAAGACCCGGTGGGCTGGGACATGAGGGATCCCGCCCCCCCACCCCTGATTTCCTGTCCCAGCCGAATCCGAAACTCCCTGCGCACCCCCATGCACCCCCAACTTCTCAGTGGCCTTGCGGTGGATGGGACATGAGGAATTCCTTCTGCATCATGTGCCTGCCGAAATTAACAACCACACTTCCCTCCCACCTCCCCCATGTACCTTTCGGGTCCCTGGTAGCCAGCCGGTGCACAGAGCAGGAGTTATCTTTCTGCTCGTCCGAGGACGCAGGCTGATTGGTTGCTGTGAGTTCTCGCACAGGAGGCAGAACTGATTCCTCCTGTCCCATCCACTGTGAGGCTGCGATTCATGCCATTTACAGTGGATGGCTCTCTGAGGATCATCTGTGTTCCACGAGCTATGCAGCATGTGGGGGGAGGGGCAGGAGCCTCTGGTCTCTCGGGGGGGTGTTAATGCCCAGTTGGTCAAAGGGCCTGACTTTGTAAAAGGAGCCATTAGTTTGTCAGGACTCCATCAATAATTTGAAATGAGCATACATACATTATAAGCTGCCTTGATCTTTGTTTATAAAAACACCTTTGTGTATTTGTTTTTATTTAAAACAAAATCACTATCGTGTTTCCCCGAAAATAAGACAGCGTCTTATGTTAATTTTGAGTCCAAAAAAATGCACTAGGGCTTATTTTCAGGGGATGTCTTATTTTTTTTCATGTACAATGATCATCTCTCCCTTCCTCTCCTCTACCCCAATCCTTTTTCCTTTCTCTACCCCACATGTGCAGCATTTTTCCTCCCCTCTCACCCATCCCCTTGTGCCTTCCCTCTGCAGCATCTTTATATCCCTTCCTCCCTCCCATCCATCCCCTACCCCCTGTGAAGTAGAACCCTTGAGCAGCATCTTTCAATCCCTCCCTCCCATCGTGCAGCAGAACCATTGCATAGCATCTTTCTATCGCTCCCTCACATCCTCCCACGCAGCAGAACCACGCAGACCCTCCCACCGCGAGACCTGACCGACATACCTCTCTCCAAACAGCAGCATTGACAGCACTCTAAATAGGCTGATTCGCGGCCTTCTCCCGCTGGGACCTTCCCTGGTCCGCTTTGCTGATGACATCATCAGTGATGCGGCAGAGGGTAGGACCCGGTGGGAAAAGACTGCGAAACAGCTGTCGATGCTGCTGTTTGGAGGGAGGTATGTCGGTTTCTCGGCGATGCAGCAGAGGGTAGGATTCGGTGGGAGAAGACCGCGAAACAGCACGGGGACATTTGGGAGGTGCTTCGGGGGCAATCTAACTAGGGCTTATTTTCGGGATAGGTCTTATTTTCAGGGAAACACGGTAGTTGGTCAATGACAGGTGCTTACTTTTAAACAAATAATTGTCACTTAATAGTTGAATTTCACCCATTAGCATATAACGTCCACCAGTGATAAATATTCTTGGAGTCTTCATGTTTTCTGCGACAATATTTAAAATCTTCTAGCTTATGTGATTGTTGTATCCAATGAGGGATTAGTGAGGTTGATCCGTGTTCAATAATCTGGATTTTAACTGGTCAGACAGTTTTTCCTATATAAATTCTTTGATGGAGGCAAAGCACTATGAGCATTGCCACTAGTTTAACAATTAGTAATCCTAAATTTAAACTAGAATTAAAATTGTGGATGGATAAACTTTTGGCATGCCAAAGTATGCTAGCATGTCTGATCACTTTATTCTAGAGGTAGTGAGAAGAGGCTATATTTTGGAGTTTTCCCACAATTTTGCACATGCATTTATAGCCTTTTGGCTGGTGTATGACATGGCAAAAGCTGTGATGGTGGCCACCTTGGAAAGACTGCAGACCTTAAGGGCAGTGACTTCTGTGCCCAGAGATGAGTACAGAAAAGGATATTACTCCATTTAGTTTGTAGTGCTGAAGAAAGATTCATTTTGGTCTATCTTGGATTTGAAAGGGATAAACCATGCCCTTCATATTCCTCACATCAGATGATACCGCACATTGTCATTTCAATAGTGCATAGTGGAGAGTTCCTTATGGGTTTGGATCTCAATTTGTACCTTCTTATTCCCTCCCCCCCTGTTTTTTGGTTTGGGCATTTTTTAAATATTTCTTTGCCTATCTTTTTGTTACTCCATCATTTTTCTTCTGCCCATTTGCACCAAACCTTTGATTTCAGTGGGTATCGCCTTCCCTGGAAGTTTTAAATTCCCTGATTCAGGGCAAATGTTTGGCATTTGATTCATTCACAATCAATTATTTACTAAAATTAATACAGTACTTATATTCTGCTCATTAGTATTTTAGTCCAAGGTAGATCATAAAATAATATAAATTAAGCATTCTGATGATTAATTATAAAGAACTTCTGAAATAGGAAGGTCTTTTAAGGCTTTTGATTATTTCTCATTTTGCAGAGAATTAAAGGGTTGCAAAGATGTGCCACTTGATATCCAAACAAAGATTTAAGCTTTTTTATTCTTTTTTTTTTTTTTTGATTTACCATCTTTAACTTCTGGAAAATTTTAAGGTCAAATGGTGATTGGATCATAAAACCCTATTAGTCAAAGAAGGGAAAATGAGTGAACTTGCATAAGATGACGCTAGACCAGGAGTGGGGAACCTCTGTTCTCGAGGGCTGCAACCTAGTCAGGTTTTGAGGATTTTTCCCTGTGAATATACTTGAGATCTATCTGCATACATGGAGACATGCTTGCTACTAGATCTTGTGAATATTCATTAAGGAAATCTTGAAAATCCTGATAGGGTTGAAGCCCTCAAAAGCTGAGGCTGCTCACTCCTATACTAGACCAAGTAATATTTATTTCTCAGTTTTGTGGATACAACAATTTTGTTTCTTTCTATGTATTTTTCATTATGGTGGGTTTTTAAAGGTCTGTTTAATAAAATCATTGTACCTAGCTATCATTTTACTAAGCAATTTTTACTCTGCCTTGTTTGGTGTTTGTGCTCATTCCTCTCCTTGTATTTCCATATTTTGTGAACAAAAGGTGTAGTGCCTGTCCTATATTTGTGAGGCAGATATTTAGTTAACTTTTGATAAAATTAACTAGCCAACTTTATCCAGATATTCTGCCCAAATTTGTTTTGGCTCACTATCTGCTCTAAAGTTAACTTAACAAAATTTGAGTTTAACTTTTAGGTCTGCTATTTTGAATGGTTTGGGTAACTGACCGACCAATGCTATGTATCAGCATTGATCAACCAAAGTTATACTATGCCCTGGGAATGCCCTTAGTATTTCCTGGTTTTCACCAGGCAGTAGTTTACAAGGGCAAAAGGTAACCAGAGAGTTTGAGTCAGGGGTTGAATTTTAAATTTCAGGATTAGCTTTGCTGGTTTCAAAAGTTTGTATTTGAACATAGTCATGATAATAGCAAGCTGAATCGCAAGTAGCCAACGTTGTCTTTAAAATATAGATACTGGTTTTTCTTTAAGCATTCTGCAGTGATCTGATAAATAGCACCAGTATGTTCTGATAAAACCTTTAAGAATCCTTTTCTTTTCCTAGAATATCCGTTCCATTTCTACAGGGAATGGCCCCCCACGTTACCGCTTACTGATGAGTGATGGTCTGAACACTCTTTCCTGTAAGTATGTAGGAGTGATACAGTCACCACTAGGGTATGGTAGTATAGGGACATTCAAATAAAAAATTTAT
This sequence comes from Geotrypetes seraphini, assembly GCF_902459505.1. Taxonomy (NCBI): domain Eukaryota; kingdom Metazoa; phylum Chordata; class Amphibia; order Gymnophiona; family Dermophiidae; genus Geotrypetes; species Geotrypetes seraphini. The sequence continues at coordinate 29,554,805 of NC_047098.1, forward strand.
ATTGTGCACTCTGGATTTTTATTACTTATTCACATCTCATAATACACTAATCTGAGTTCAGACTAGTGAAAAAATGTATTTACAAAAATATATTCTGTAATGTCCCTTCCGGATTCTGTATGCGTGGAGAGGCATAATAAAAAATCCCGTCTAAGTCCCCTATTGGCCTAAGGCCCTAAACGTTGAAAGTAGAAGCAGGGAAACTGTCCATTATAAAAAAAACGTCCAAAAGGAGGTTATTTTTTATTTTTTTGATAATGGTCTGCCTCTACGTTCAGCTGTTTAAACGCCCAGACCACCACTACGTCTAAACTTATACCATATAATCAACCTAAAAAAAGCCTAAGTCCCAAACGCCCAAAATAAGGGCTTTTAGGCGAAGGAGGAGCCAGTCCTTCGCCTAAAAGCTGGATTCTGTAACCGGTGTCTGTCAAAAACAACACCAGTTACAGAATCCAAACCCCCCCCCCCCCCACAATGATCTGGGCCGGAGGGAGCCCAAGCTCTTCTGCCCCGTCGAACCGCGACCTCCCTTCCGACAACAATCGGGGCAAGAGGGAGCCCAAGCCCTCTTGCCCCGGCGAGCTGCAATCCCCCCAACAACGATCGGGGCAAGAGGAAGCCCAAGCCTTCCTGCCCCGTCGAACCACAACTCCCCCCCCCCCCCCCGCCGACATCAAGCCAGGAGGGAGCCCAAGCCCTCCTGGCTCCTCTGATTACAATCGGGCCAGGATGGAGGCAAGCCCTCCTGGCCATGCGACCCCCCCCCAACCTACAAGATCTGGCAGGAGGGAGCATAACCCTTCGTGCCCAGGCGACCACCCTATCCCCCACCCCCACTAAGATCCGGGCAGAAGGGATCCCAGGCCCTCCTGCCCTGACGCAAACCCCCCACGACCGCCCACCCTGAACCCCCGATTGGTCCGCCGAAAACCTTCCCCCAACCCGGCCCATGTGCCTAAGGCCCTGCTCACAGAGGGGCCTAAGGCTACTGGGCCTATTCTAGTTGGCCCAGGCGCCTCAGGCCCCACCTGTGGGCGGGGTTTGAGCCGCCTGGGCCAATCAGGCCCTAAGGCCAGCCATTCATGGGATGGCTGGCCTGCTGGATGGATGGGCTTGGCACCCATCTGTCCAGCCATTGATTTTCAGGTATGGGGGTGGGGTCGCGGGGTCGGCAGGGGGGGGTCTTGCGGGTCGGCGGTTTGGGGGAGGTTTTCGGCTGGCTAATTGGGGGTTCGGGTGGGGGGGTGGTCATGGGGGGTTGTGTCGGGGCAGGAGGGCCTGGGATCCCTCCTGCCCGGATCTTAGTGGGGGTGGTCGCCTGGGCAGGAGGGGTTGGGTTCCCTCCTGCCCGATCTTGTAGGGGGGGTCACATGGCCAGGAGGGCTTGGGCTCTCTCCTTGCCTGATGTCGGCTGGGGGGGGGTCGCGTGGCCAGGAGGTCTTGGGCTCCCTCCTGGCTCAATGTCGGCGGGGGGGGGGGGGAGGGGGGTGTCGCAGCTTGCCAGGGCAAGAGGGCTTGGGCTCCCTCTTGCCCCAATTGTTGTCGGTGGGGCCAGGAGGGCTTGGGCTCTCCTGGCCCGATCGGATAGGGGGGAGGGTTGGATTGCTGCAGGAGAGATCGGTCATCTTTCCTGCTGCTTTAGCAATCCCAAGTGCTTCAGGGGAGAGGGGAGATGAGGCATCTCTCCTGCCTCGATGGTTGCGGTGGGGGGTGGGCAGGTTGTCGGGCTGCTGAGCTGATTGTGCCAGCCGCCATCAGCTCAGTGGCCCCTTTTTCGGCACTTATACCTGTTTTAACTTGGTCTAAGTCAAAACATATAAGTGCCGACTAGGCAACCTACCTAAACTTTTGGTTATACCTGCTGTACGCCTAGGTGTAGGTCGGCCCACCTCCTGCCCTTTTCCCTCCTCTAAAAATGCCTCTTTTTGCTCTATGCGTTTAGAGGCAGGGGAAAGGCCTAAGCTGGTTTTAGATACGTCTAAAACCAGATTTGATTATGGGTACTTAGACGATCAGGCTTTTTGATCGTCCAAGTACCCATTTAGGCCACTTTTTAGACTTTTTCTTTTTTTTTTTATTATGAGCCCCTTAGAATTTTGATTAGTGTTTCATCAAATTTTAATAAACTTGAAACTTGACTGTAGCTCTCAGTCTAAGGGGGAGGAGCATATGCTCAGAAAAGTGTTGCATTTCTGCAACTCCCAGATTGTGGGCAATGATTGAACACCTAGCATATTGAATCCTACAGGGACTAACAGAAGATTATCAAAGGTAAAAACTTAATCTTCCATTAGAACTACAACGTGCTTTTAATATCCATTTCTTATCACAAACCTGCTTCTCAAGCTATGTTATTTTTCTGAAATTACTCAATCTTTGCTAGGATTACAATATAATTCACAACTGCACATTATATACCAGAACAATTGTCAATGATAATGCAAAATGTAACCGGCCTTGAACTTCATTTAAGGAGGATTTGGCGGGCTAGAAGTCCACATATAACATCTTGTTCTTCTGGTTTTCAAGAAGAGCAAGATGTCATTGTTCCTTTCTCAAATTGTAGATACCACTTTTCAGGATACTTTCCAAGCTGTTCTGTAACGATATCAGTCTAGGTCTGTGCCGTGACTACTTTGCTGTTTTGTTTCACTGTGTCCTTTCTTTTATTCTTTTTGACCTTTCTAATCATTTGGCACTTTGACACTTGATAGCCTCCTTGCCATTTGTAGCATTTGCAGACTGTGGCCTGGTCTAGTTCTATTAATTTCTTCTTGATAATTTTGATGTTTTCTGTGAACTGCTCTGGTTTATAACCTGTGTCAGAACTCTTAAAAATGAAATAAAAGGGGTAGACAACAAAATCATAATGATTAGTTATTTTGTTTTTACAGCTTTCATGTTGGCTACCCAGCTAAACTCAGTAGTTGAAGAAGAACGCTTGAAAGCCAACTGCATTTGTCAACTGAATCGCTCAATCGTGAACACACTGAAGGATGGAAGGTATTCTTTTTCACAGATGCCTATAGCTAGTGATAGGATGAAACACTTTTCCAGCACAGGGAGTATAAGTATGCTGCTAACCTATATACCAGAAACATGACCTTTTGTGCCTTTTAAGCCTTCAAAGTTAGACATTAGATCAAAGGCCTTAAAGTTGTCTCTTGGACTGAAATTAACTATATTTGTTTGCAGGCGAGTAATCATAGTGATGGACCTAGAAGTCCTAAAATCTGCTGAGATGGTTGGAGGGAAGATTGGCAATCCTGTACCATTTAATGAAGGTAAAGAACTTCTGGTATTGGATCAAGATAGCTATGGCCAACCAACCACAGGCATGATTGAATCTGAGCCCTCAGTCTTTCGGTGAAAATGTGAGACTGCACTCGTGTCATTGCTGACACAAACTGTCTCATGTCATCCTTCTATGCTCTGTCACACACCAACAGTGGAAGTCCCACAAAATCTTTCTAGTACATGTTTGTGTTGGTTGACATGGTATGGGGGAGGTATATATGTATCTTTAAACAAGCTTTTATAGGTTCAACTTTTTTTCCATCTGCTTGACAAGCCCACCAGTGAATATATTGCTTATGAGATTTGCTCATCTTATTTGGTTGCTTAGAGGCAGCTGCTAATTTGAAATATTTTGTGCCTTTGATGGATTGTTCTTATTGAAAGTGATGTTTTGCATTGGGTAAATTTGTCTGTTAGTTTATATGCCTACCCCTCATTTTTTCCTTACCTTGATACTAAAGTTTCCCCCTCTTTACTAAACTGTTCACAGCAGGGCAAGGGCAGCAGCAGCCACCGGTAGGTCCAGCAGCTAACCCTCCGATAAGCAGACCTTCACAGCAGAATGGACCATCAGGTGGTGAGTTACTAATGCTTTTGCTTGTTTATAGCCTCATGCTGATCTTACCTCTGTTTTTAGAGTTCATCTTCAAGTGTGGTGCTTTTGGGATTGTTTTATTTGTGCACTTATCACCATATCTACATTTATGTTTCCAGAAGACTTAGCTAAACAGTTCAACTAATACCTTTTTTATTTTTAAATTCTTATGTCCCTCTAAACTTTGTATAACATTATTTTGTGCAGTTTTCAGAATGCATTGTGAACTGCATGGCCACACCTGAAAAGTAATTGATTCTGATCTAAGCTTGCTAGTGATCAAACAGTACCAACTGGGCACTTTTTGAAGATTTGCTGAAATAAGATGATATTCCAGAGGCAGTCTGGAAATGCCAACTTGTGGTGAAAATTTAACTGCTTTAATAATTTCAGAACACATTTCATGTTAACATAAATCCAGGTAACACTGAAAATATTATGGCCAGTCATTAAGGGAATCTTGGTGCTGAATTTTGCATTTCTGAAAATGCTTTGATATGATTTTTCTTAAGGTAGGCACAATAGTGTTGTTTTAATATCTAGCTCCTCAATTTCAGACACAAGATCACCAAAAGAAACCAGATTGAAGAATGCCTTCAAAACATTTTACTATATTTTATCGTTATACAATGTAATTGCTGTCTTTGAGTGGTAATCTAAACTTCAAAATGGAAAATAATTTTATGGCTAAAAAAATAAAAACAACCCTTTGCATCTTTGAGTGTTTGTGTATATGCAGATTTTCCCCAAGATTACAGTATTAGTCACCATAACTAGTGCTTTTGGCTTTCAGTGATTATATGACTTTCTAAAGTATAACTGAAAGGAAGCTCAACTGCAGGCAATGCTTTTCTGGCAGCTGAGAACATTTGTGGCAACACAACAGTGGTCGTGGTTGATGGTACAGATTAGAGAGTGACACAGGCACAATTTTTTTCCCGTGCTCACGGGAATTCATTTTTCCGTCCCTGCCCCATTTCTGCAAGCTCCGTCCTCATTCGCACAAGCCTCAAACACTTTAAAATCATAAGTATTCGAGGCTTGTGTGGTTGAGGCAGATCTTACAGGAATGGGACAGGGACAGTGACAAAATTTGCAGGGACGGGACAGGGAAATTGTGTTTCTGCAGGGACGTGGACAAATTTGTCCCCGTGTCATTCTCTAGTACAGATATAGGCTACTAGTCAGTATAACCTGCATCTCCCCTTGGGCTTTACAGATTTTCCAAATGAAATGCCATGAAATCCAGAATCCCTAATCACAAGGCAGTAGATCTTGCTCTATCTCAACACTCCACTCATCCCTTCCTCATTCCAGGTCCATTATCACCTATGTCACTTTCTAGTTCCTTCTCCAGTCTCTCCTCAAAACTCCCTATCCAGCTCCTGCTTTTCTAGCCTGTTTGCTCCTGTACTCTTCTGCATGGCTACATGAGCTGCATAGTGGAGCTGCTCTGTCTCAGCAGAGCAGTATATGACTTCAGGTATTATGTGTGAGCCAAGTCATGCAGCATGGGAAGATGGTACTGGCTCCACCTCTTGCAAGCAAATCCTTTGCACAGAATGCCTCCAAAAATAATCTGTAAAGCATGTGCAGGAGACCTCTCCAATGTGTGTCGGCTTCAACAGGTAACCTTCACACTACTCCTTTGGCCTGCGAATCTTTCCACAATAGTAGTAGTTGTTTCCAGGGAGAAAATAAAGACAAAGCAGATTCATGCCTTTCCCTTGCCAGTTCTATAGGATAGGAAACTCAAATGAGCCAGAGGGATCACCCTAGCAAGAACATAGTGACATAGTAAAATGACAGTAGATAAAGACCTGAATGGTCCATCCAGTCTGCACAACAGTCACCCTCATTATTCATGATTAAATGGTTTGTCCTTGGCATTTCTGGGACATATACTGTAGAAGAAACCTAAGGACAGTGCTGGAACACAAGACAGTCAAAGTCTGCTCATCAGAGTGTTTTGTATTCCAGTCTGATGTCTCTGGAGTTAGCACTGTTCACCATTGTTTGGAACATTAATATCACACTTTCCTCTTTTAAAATGTATATCTTTTAGTAGTCAAATGTCTTGAGTGGGGAGGTTCTAAATTGACAAACAATGATACAGCACAACCCTGGGGTAATGGTAAATGATCCATGGCCCTACAATTTCCATTTTAAGAATTTATCTTTGTTTTTAGCTGCTGCAACCACTATGGTCCGTGGTCCCTCAAAAGTATTTGGGAAGACAGGTGGTAGTGACAATATCCTGAGCACCCCTGGAGGATCACAGTGTAGGGTGGTGCCAATTGCTAGCCTCAACCCATACCAGTCCAAGTAAGTAAGCACTTATCTGAAGAAATTTTGCAAAAGGAGCTTGTGTTCTTGTGGGGTTTTTTGTTTTTTTTTTTTGTTCACTGAATCACCTTGTCTTCCAAGCTGTCCTCTATTGGCAGTTTTTCTTTTCTCTCCCACTACATTGAGTCAGGATTTAGAGAGCATCTCATCCATGCTGCCTTCATTAATATTAAGCAGTAAGAGAAATGTTTAATTTATGGGAATGTTGGGCGATCTCCAGAGCATTCGTTCATAAAAACAAAAACCATATATTTTGAGAGGGTTTTTCCTCCCCCCTGTTTTTTAAGTAAAGCTAACTTTGGAGCAATTAAGCCAGCATACATTTGAATCTAGCTTCCTGTAGAGGAGTAGAAGTAAAACCAAATTTAAGAAAGCCTGTGCTAAGGGCAGAGTATGCCACTTGAAAGGAAAGCCAGAGATCAGCAGGAGTTTGTGGTATTCTACCAGGCAGCAAACAGCGCAGACTAGGTGGGCCTAATAGTCTTCACATACTGTATTTTGTTTGTTTTTAGGTTTCATTGTTTCAAACAATTGAACAGATTTGGACCCCGTGTCTTCCTCTTAATAAGAGGCACTGTTGTTTTTCTTTTTGCCTTGTTGTTTTAAGTGCTGGCCTATGTGTGTCCTAATGTGTCCATTATATTATGTAAAATTGATTTTCTGGAGAACTCAAACTAGAAATTTGACTGCTCTTAAACACCTAGCCAGGGATAGGATATTTAGAGGAACTTGCCTTAGATATTCCCTTTTGCTTTTGCCTCAATATCTAAACTAGAAGCTAGTCTCTGAAGTTGATTTTTCTGGTGCAAAGGGTACAGGAGTCTTGACAAGTGGGTTATGTATCCCCACCCATGAGTTTGTGTAGGAGTCAAATTTTCTTTGGCTCCACCTCCTGCTCTGGGCTGCACTCCAGCTCCTTCCCAGTTGATCCTTCTACACACGAGTTAGAAGGTGATTTTCTAATCTGCTCTAAGATAATTTTATTATTTTCAGGTATTTTATCCAGATTGTGAGACTTTCGGTACTGCTGTGGTTCCCAGTGCTCCTGACTGCAAGAAGACAGACTCTCTGGATTGAGTCTGTAGCTAGCAGGGCAACCCTTATTGCAAGCTAGCTAGGCAGGTTCCCCTAACAAAACTAAGGATGATGAATGACTGTGTTTGTTTGGTGTGGTTTAAAAAAAAAAAAAAATTGGTATCTTTTTGGGTTCTTTGATACTAATATTTTGAAGTTTTCCTTAAAGTATTTTCTTCTCTCTTTTCCTTCTTTTTTATATATCACTGTCATATAAGTAAATATTTTTCTTTATCGTCTCTCCAGACCGGCACATAACAGATGGAGACTGAGAACAGATTGCCGGTCTGGAGGGACTAAAAGAGAGAAAATTAGCAGGTAAGAACTTAATTTCTCCTTCTTAGGTACTATTGTTAGATTTTGAGCCCATTTGGGTCAGAGAGGGAAGTTCAAAGTACTTAATTTGATTGTTTGTAAACTGCTTCGAAGCCTGCGTGGCGATTTAGCAGTATATAAACTCTGCATTAAATTAAATTAAATTTGGAGCTTTGGGGACCATTCCTCTCATAGCAGAGCTTGCTCATGGTTATCCAAACTTTGAGTGCAGGCTGTGTGGCTCTGTGCCAGTTCTGAGGGCTTTACTGGATGTTGACTGTGTTTCCCTCCCTCCTCCCCCATCGATTCCTGTGGAGCTAGGGGGTTTGAGGTCTCAGTCACATTTATTGGTTTGACTGGCAGCCTGAAGATACAAGCTTTTGGAGCTACTTACATGCTTGTCTGAGGCAGAAGTCTTCTCTGTACTTCAGCTGGGGTCTCAGCTAAAGCAGTCCCAACACCAGCAGTAACTGTGAGTACAGGCTATTGTAGCATGTGGGAAACATGGGGGGAGGGGCGGGGTTTTAAATTGCATTTTTGAGGGTTGTTGGCCTTTTCCTTTAGAGTCCCCCACGTCTAAGAACCTCTTCCCTTAATTTTTTGAACTGTAATTTTGTTCTCCCAGGGCACTTTTGGCACCAAAATGCTGCTACTGTGGCGGCTGCCATCTTGGATTTTTCAGTCCAACTCAATCTACCTCCATCTGCCTCAAAAACACCTTAATTTGGTTCAAAATTGATACAGATGGGCTCCTCCTATCCCTATATCATGCCAGATTTGTGCTGGATGGCCAAAACAAGAGCATCCATGTGCCATGTGCTGTGGAGCACATGGTGGGGAGGGAGGGCAGGAGCCTAGTGATGCAGGCACATACAGCTTGGCACTCCCTGCAAGTGCTGTTTGATGGTAGTGACCATAGAGTTCGTCCCTTGGGCGAAAGCTCATCTATGCTCACTACAGGACACGTCTTGCTGGTTTTAATAGAAAGATTCTCTCTAAATGCCTTTGTCCTGGACAGAGGAAGCGGGGCATAGTTTGCATTGGTGGCTACAACCAGAGTTGCTTTCCAAAGATCTACCATTCCTCATATCCTCCTGGGTGATTCTGACAACAGATGCCAGCCTGTACGACTGAGGAAGCCACTGAGAAGGTTGCCTAATCCAGGGATGTTGATCACCCTCCCAGAGGAAATGGTATATTAACAGACTGGAGCTGAGGGCCATCCATTTGGTACTATGGATATTTGCAGAGCACCCTGGAAGGCAAAGCGGTCAGGGTCTTCTTAGACAATGCCACAGCAAAGCATATATCAACAGACAAGGAGGCACCAAGAGTCCTCCATTGAAACTAGAGAGCCAATTGCTATTTCACTGGGTGGAGGTCTGCCTGCAGGCACTGTCAGCAGCACATGAAGCAGGAGTGGACAATGTGTGCAGGCAGACTATCTCAGCCAACAGACCTGTATCCGGGGGAGTAGTTGCTGTCCCAGAAGGCCTTTGACAGCATTGTGCGTCAATGGGAGTGCCCAACGTTCAATCTGATGGCATTGACCAGCAACAAGAAAGTCTTGAATTTATTTTTAGCTGAAGATGTGAGCCTGGAAGTACTAGAATGGACGCTCTAGTAAAGCCATGACTGGAAAAGGGTCTATTGTACATATTTCACCTTTGGCTCACGATAGGCCAGGTTATTTGCAGAATTGCGAGCCACCTGGGATTTGTAATCTTAGTTGCCCCAAATTGACTGCGTCTGCCCTGGTACGCGGATCTAATGTGATTACAAAGAGTCAGGCGTCTCGGACTGCCGCTTCATCCGTATCTTTTCTCACGGGGTCCAGTTGCCCTAGAGGATCCAGAACAGTATGGACTTATGACATGGCTCTTGAGCATGAAGCCTTGAAGAAAAGGTGGCAGCCTATACTAATATCTGGAAAATGTTCTAGCACTGGTGTGTGCAGGAGCAGGTGAATCGAGAGGTGAATCGCTGTAGTCCTAGCGTTCCTGCTAATCGGTCTTGAGAAGGGTCTTACAGTTGGCTTCCCAAAAGTGCAGGTAGCAGGATTATCCTGCTTTAGGGATAAAGTGGACAGAGTTTCTTTAGCTTTCCATCCAGATGTAGCCAGATTCTTGAAGGGAGCATGTGCCATAACCTTTACTAGCTTGGAAACATAACATGGTTTTGCATATATTCACTAAGGCCCCTTGCAAGCTTTTGAAGGAGGCTTCTCTGATGGATCTGACTGTAAAAATGGTTTTTCTAATGGCTATCACCTTGGTGTGAGGAGTCTCTGAATTACAGGCACTCTCCTGCAGAGAGCTGTTCCTCAAGCTTTTGGAAGTTGGGGTTATACTCTGTACAGTTCCTCATTTTTGCCGAAAGTGGTGTCAGCCTTCCATGATAATAAAGAAGTGCAGCTTCTCAAGTTCTAAGCCCTGGGTTCCAAGAAAAAAATATTGGAGTTGCTGGATATTAGGAGAGTTCTTCTCTGACCTAGAAGTGACAGTAATCATCTTTTGGATTATCTTTTTGTATTAACAAACACTGGCAAGTGGGGAAAGGACAACCTAAGGCATCTATCTCCCAGATGGATTTGCATGGTGATTGCCTGTGCATTCATTGGCTGTGGTAAACAGCCGCCAATATCTTTGAAAGCTCACTCCACTAGTAGTGTGGTGGCTTCATGGGCAGAGGCCCAGGTGATAACGCACGAAGAGATTTGTAGGGCGGCTACATTGTCCACTCTCCATACTTTTACGAAATTTTACAGAGTGAACATGGCAGCATGTATGGACACTGCTTTCAGGTCCGTGGTGTGACAGCAGGCTCATCTATCCCGCCCTAGACTCCAGGGACTGCTATGGTATGTCCCATTTGCCAAGACTCCTGTACCCTTTGCACTAGAAGGGAAGATTAGGTTCTTACCTCGACAATCTTTCTGGTAGAAGGGTACAGGAATCTTGATGACCTGCCCTGTCAGATTTCCATTTAGCCTGCTTAGACAGGTATATGTATCCAAAAGTTTGAACTTCAGTCTGAAGTATTTGAAGAGTGTTGTAACTCGAGAATGACATGGGGACAAATTTGTCCCCATCCCCACAAGAACTCAGTTTCCTGTCCCGGCCCCGTGAGTTTGTCGCTGTCCCTCTCCATGCCCCATTCCTGTAAGCTTTGCCTTGAACACTTGTGATTTTAAAGTGTTTGAGGCTTGTGCAAATGAGGTCAGAGCTTGCAGGAATGGGGCAGGGAAAAACTCGTGGGGATAGGATGGGAAAATAAGTTCCTTCGGAGACAGGGAAAAATGTGTCCCGGTGTCATTCTCTAGTTGTAACTTTTCAATTGTATAGTCATAGGCATAACTCTGGGATTTCCCTCAGTGTTAGTGCTGGTTATGCTCAGGTAGAGATGGTTTGTTCCATCTTGGTTTTTTTCCTTTTGTCTCACGTGTTTTGTACCATGTTTGTACATTGTTTTATACTGAAATTGATTTTTTCCCTCCCCAGTTCTTTATTCATTTTTTCATCTTATATCAAGTGCACAAATATTATTTCAATTGAACTTATACACATCACTTGAAATTCTTAATATTATCATCTTACATACATAAATTTATTTCCTCCACCCCCACCCTTTCCACAGATATTATAGTCAAAATATCATAAATATTACATTTATAATTATTAATTAAATCTTTAATACAACTAAAAACCGCCCTCCCTTCCCCTAATTATAAATATACTTTCAGTGTAAAAAGGCGTCTAATCATTACAATAGTTTAGCAATGGCCCCCAAATCTTTTAAAAATTATTATAATTCCCTTTTTGCATGGCAATTGTTCTTTCCATTTTGTATATATGACACAACAAATTCCACCAGAAAGTGTAATTAAGTCTAGAATAATTTTTCCAATTCATGGTAATATGTTGAATGGCAACTCCTGTCATTATCAATAAAAGTTTGTTATTATTTGATGAAATTTGACTTTTTATTCTCATTGACGTCCCAAATAGAATAGTGTCATATGATAGAGCTACATGGTTTTCTAAAAAAAAAATTAATTTGAGACCGTGATACAGGGACAATAAAATATTAAATGATCCAAAGTCCCTGCTTCTAGATTACTGAAATTGATTTGATTATCAACACTATTTAAAGAGCAGAACAGGATTGGCTATGTCGGGGAGAATCTCCGTACCCTTCCTATTTATTTCTCCTCTTATAATGCTTTGATACGAACTGGGGAGGACCTGGAGTGCAGCTCTGAGCAGGAGGTGGAGCCAAAGAAAAATTAACTCCTACACAAACTTATGGATGGGGATACCCTTCTACCAGAAAGAAGATTATTAAGGTAAGAATCTTAATCTTCCCTTCTGATTTGCTTCCCATTGAAGGACCTTCTCACTTCTGCTATTGAATAGGCTAAGAAAATATCTGGAGCAATATCCCTCTTATCCTTAAGTCCATCTCTTTCAGTGCCTGTTTTCAGTTCTCATCAATTTACTGTACACTTGTTGTGAATTATAAAATGAATAAATAATTTAAAAAAACAACAAAAAAAACACTTAACTGCTTGAAAAATAACTACATCTTATAATTTACAAATAATTAATAATTGGAAGTCCTAATTATATTTCTCTCTGCTGCTTCATAACTGTTAATTTCTGTCTGTACAGAAGAAACATTTAAAAAATAGGAGGCAGCATGAGTTAGTCCAATTCAGATCATGTATCTGAAACATTTGCTTTAACATCCCTTTATTAAGAATAAAATGACCAGTCCTATTACTGTCTTCATTATATCAGTTGTAATTTGGCATAGTAACTGAATTGTTAACGAATACATTTAGTCCATCTCAAAGGATTTTAATATATCAGTAGTGTTTGTTTATCACAAAAGACACTCAGCTCCCTCGTACCTCTCTGGGGTGGGTCCATTATTTTAAGGGCAGTGGAATGCAGAAGAAGTGCTGTTGACTTTATTTTGAAGTATTTAGTACACAAGGATCCCAGAGTCTGCTCAAATGGCAGTTTTTAACTGCTTTTATTGCAGGTGGACTATCCGAGCTCGTGTTACCAATAAAAGCCAGATCCGCAACTGGAGCAATTCAAGAGGAGAAGGAAAGCTTTTTTCCATTGAACTGGTGGATGAGAGTGTAAGTCTTTATTTCTACATTTTCCTTCTTCCAGTGTTATAAAAATTTATGAACATCAAGGCTGGCCTGGTGGCTTCTTGGCAGTGCTGCATGGTGTCATGTGAAAGATTTAGATTCTGTTCCCAAGCCCAAATTTTGCTCTCTATACCAACTGGGGATACTGCACACACAAGGAGGATTTAAGGACAAAGATTGCAGAGTCTCAGGAGGAGTCTTGGTGTGTTACTCATAGCTAACAGTTATAACTTTAATGATTGAGTTGAGTGAGTTAGTAGAGGGACTATATAAAGTAACTTATGCATTTTCAAATGAAAGATTAGGGAGTTGTATCCTAAGGTGGTTGGTCTTGCTGGAGCTCAAAGACCAAAGGAGCAGGAGGAAACAAAATCCAACCTACAGGAATCTGATTAGAGACTGGAAAACCTGGGCACATAGGATCAAAAAGTGTGGACAAGTGTGTGTGTCTTGTTATTCCAGACCAGTTCAGATGATTGGGTTTTGTCTCCAGCAGATAGAGTAGAAACTTGCAGATACTTCTCTAGAAGGTACCATGTGGCCTGCAGATTCTCTGTATTCTTTCTTCAGCAGATGGTAAATGGGTGACCTGTGAATCTTCAGTCTGGAGAGATTGAATGAGCTTCTGAGGACCAATTGGAAAACCAACCACCTTAGCTGAGTGCAGGGGATGGGGGGCTGTCCTTGGGCTTTGTTTGGCAACTGTAATTTGGTACTGGGTTACATTGGAAGGAATCTGAATTCCTCTCTCCTTCTGGTATCCCTTTACCTTCCTGGGCTGAAGAGTGGTTATTTAGCAGTATTAACCAGCTGCTGACTGGGGCAAATAAGTGAAAAAGAAGGAGCAGAGATTTCAAGGAAAGGGGAGAAGAAAATGCTGACAATATGAGGAAGCATTTCAGCCAGAACAATAGTAGTGGCTTAACTGCTTGCATGGCAAGTGAACTGAGAGTGGCATGTACTATTTGGGGCTGTGAGTGAGCTAGTTCATTCTGAGCCACGTGTGAGAGTTTCTCTGAGCATTCAAAATGCAGGGGGAGCTCTGGGTAGTGCAAGCCCTACTGAGACAGCTCAGAGGGGCAGTTGTGATCTGTGGAGTGGAAACCCCTTGATTACCTTGATCAGATGGCTCTGAGACCCTGAAGACTTCCTCCCCAAATATCAGTAATCTGAGGAAGAATTTCTGCATTTAAGTAGCAGTGTGGGAATAATGGCAACATTTCCTGCATGGATTCCTTTATTATAGTGGTTTCCTAAATATCCCACTTTGGTTGTTGGAGGGAGAGAGGACAGGCCAGCAGCCTCTGCCTCTGGAGTCTCAGGGGCCTCAATTGCATTCATGCTGTTAATGCACAAGACCTCCTCTGATATAGGGACTGGTGCCATCTTTCTTGCCATCCTCATGTCACTGCCTCAGTTTCCCAGGGCCTTGATTCTGGCCAAGAGATCATGTTTGGAGGTTTAGAGAGTTTGGGAATCTAGGTTTGAGGCCTCGGTTGTAGAATGAGCATGAAGGCTCAGTCTGGAGGAGCAGAAGGAGGTTCTATAGAAAGGGAGCATGGGGAAAGAGTGCCATCCCCTTCTTCTATGGTGATGCTCAGGTAGGATAAAGCCATAGCGGAGAGATTGAATTTTTCCTTTGCTTTGGTCTTTACGGAAGAAGATGTAAGAGATCTAACTGAACTGGAAATGGTTTTCAAGGGTGTAATGCGGAGGAACTGAAAGAAATCTTGGTGAATCTGGATGCGCTGAGCGGTTCACATTGGAATAGCGTTTTCTAACTGAAAGAAATTTTCTTTGCCAAAGAGAAGAGGCCGGAGCGCTGCTGGTGCCTCGCGGCGCACCGGAGTTCCTAATCTCGGCAACATTGAAGAACTCCTGAGGTGAATGCAGGAGGTTTTGATGGCATCGGACGGCAGCCCGCTGAGGACACAGGGAGGCGAACCCTTAGTGGTTCGAAAATAAACTTTGTCAGTCTGGCCGGAGCCGGCAAGCCCACTGCGAGAGAGAGAGAGAGAGATGCATGGTAAGCGTTCATGCGCACTCTGCTGACCACGGAACTACAGATCCGGTAAGAGTGCGCATGCGCGGCTAGGTTTTTATTATATTATATTGGGTGGTGAGGCAATTTTCCTTTGGGCTGTGGCTTCATGTTGTTGTCTTCGTGTCTCTGAGCATATTTTTAAATTCTAAGTGTGTGTTCTAGAAGTATTAATTTCACTATTACACCTATTGTGTCTTCCTGTCTCAATGAGTATATATTGAGGCAGGTGTCTATGTGGGAGTTAGGACACTCCCTTCTTTTTGTGCACTTGATGTAAGTTTGAAAAAGAATAAATAAATTAAATATAGACACTGAGGTCTTTTCTCCAATTTTGAGTATGATTGGGGTTTGAAGTTATTGTATGTAGTGCTGGGTAAATTATTGGATGTATATTTTTGAAGTGATTATCTTGAAAGCGTGACATACTGTGAAGTCCACTGGACAGGACTGAGTAGGTCTGCTATCACATGCCTTTGTTCGCATTTCGATGGCAATTGGCATGTTCTCCCATGCTTGCAGACTCTTTTTTGCACACAGGTTTGCATATAATTTAATTACACCATTGGGTGCAATTCTTTTACATGTGCATTAGGGATTTGTACATTGGCCTCTGAGTGGTGAACAGCTTCAGCATTGCTCTGCTTTGATGATGTTTTGCAGGGCACTGATAGGAACTTGCAGAGGAATCTTAAACAGTAACAGGACTATGCTTGATCTCAGTTGCCACTTAGTAAAAACATTGCTGATTATACATGCAAATTATTTGCTTTTGATGCTACTTAATTATATAGATTTTTTAAAATTCATCATCACCAAGGCAGTGTCTATTCTTGATCACTTTTCATTCAGTCTTGATGAGTAAAATGTTATCATATGCTGTGCATATGCAATAAAATCTGTTATTGAGTAATTTATTAGATTTGTGCCCTGGGTCAGTCAGAGGAGGAGGGTGACTCATTTTTTAGCCTGCTAAAGAATGACAAATGTGACTCCTCTTTGTCATCAATTAGGAGAAGAAAATGGCACACAACCAAACCCCACACACCACATGTCCTTGTGAATGACTTTTTAATATTTGTTATTTTCTTAGTATAGATCAGGGAGCTTACAATTGAGAGATTTAATACTTTCTTTTACGGAAATAGTGGTAATAAGCAGGGGCAGATTGACAGTGATCTGGACTCCTGGGCAGTAAGGATCATGGGTCTCCCCCACTAACCTCCCATCCAACAGATTGTTGGTACTCCATCTGTCATCGTATTTCTAAACCTCAGTTTCTACAAAAGCTAGCGTAGAAATATACAAAGACATTATATTTTGCTAGAATTGAATATACAATATATTTCACTCCATAATAAAGATAATCACCTTGTTTAGAATTCAGAAACAAACATGAATGACACCCCCCCCCCTCCAAAGAAGCCGGACTATTTGAGCAGTGGAGCACTGAAAAAACAAATGCATTTCCTCCTTTACTAAACAAAACAGAATATTCTGAAAACTATTTTTTCCTTTGATCTTTTTGTGTAGTCATTTTATTTTTTCTAGAGCTACACAGCATGGATCTGGACTGCCTTAATTGACACTTGGTGCCAGAAGATATTGCATCCTCTGCAGAGCAGGTCCTGGCTACAGGATCACTTTCTGCTTCACAAAGGTGATGCTTTCCTGCCAGATAACCTCTTTCCTCCAGGGCTGCATAGATGCTTTCCTGCCAAGCTAGATCAGGACCTCTCTACTATGTTCTTGCTGGTCCCCTCTAGGTCAGTGTTAAGTCTTCAAGTCAAGTACCTCTAAAGTGAACAAATTTCAACCAAGTCCTCTTAGGCTCTGATAAGCAAGGATTTTGAAATGGAAATTCCAAAATAAGTTAGAAAATAAAATTGGTGTTTCAGAGCCAACTGCATGCACATGAAGACTGTGGTGCTGCAACTGTTTTGTTTTGCTACTGCTGATCTGGAGAAGCAAAATGGGTGGCAGCAGGTGGAAGGTGAGGAAGGTCTTATCAAGGATTTTGAAATGGAAATTCCAAAATAAGTTAGAAAATAAAATTGGTGTTTCAGAGCCAACTGCATGCACATGAAGACTGTGGTGCTGCAACTGTTTTGTTTTGCTACTGCTGATCTGGAGAAGCAAAATGGGTGGCAGCAGGTGGAAGGTGAGGAAGGTCTTATCAAGGATTTTGAAATGGAAATTCCAAAATAAGTTAGAAAATAAAATTGGTGTTTCAGAGCCAACTGCATGCACATGAAGACTGTGGTGCTGCAACTGTTTTGTTTTGCTACTGCTGATCTGGAGAAGCAAAATGGGTGGCAGCAGGTGGAAGGTGAGGAAGGTCTTATACTGGGTGCTGTGTATTCCCTTATGAGGTCTTGGGGTATACGTAATATATGCTAAGAAAGTATGCTCTACTATATCTCTTGCCTGCTTCAAGCTCTTCCAGGTCTGCTATTGTAGCCTTCAGAGATCAGACGTGTTCTTTGAGGGCTAGGAGCTCTTTGCATCACGTGCATGTATGTCCTCTAACCAAGTAGACATACATGTGGTATTCTCTGCAAAAGATTGGATAACACTGATATTGCTGGTGGACTACTGTCTGCTTCTTAGTATTTATAAAGTTGTTTAGTTATTTAAGGTTGCCAAGGAGGTAGGGATATCTAAAATAATTTAAAGAACTTAAGATTATTTGGTATATTTTATGATTTTATTTGTTTGTGAACTTAAATAATTTAGTGTGTGCTGATAAAAGAATGCTGACATTTTTCTTTTTGTCCTCTTAATTGAGAAAACTGACAATAAGTTAAGAGATGTGCCTGGGGTCGGTGGGTAAGAAAACTAAACAATGCACTACTTGGCTATCTTACTTTTTTTTTTTTTTTTTACCTTTTGATGCTCTAGGTCTAGGCCATAAGAATTTATTTTAAAACTATGGCATAAAGATTTTAACCCCTCGAAGAGGGGAAAGAATCTAATTGAAAGTGATGGAATACTGATTTGCAAGCGGGGGCTATAAGATGCTACTTTAATGGGTTGTGAGGATAATGATGGGAGGGGTGCTGTTGTGGAGAGCCTGTGCAAGAAGACACTTTCTTTTCTTTTTTTCTCTCTCTCTTTCATTTTCATTTCTTTGGTTCTTTGGGTTTGATATAATTTTACAGGGCATTTAGTTCAATAAACTTACCTAAATATGTCTGCTCAGGAGCAGATGTTAAAATGGGCTAAACTAACCTTGAACATTCAGTGACTAGAATTGCCTTTCAGGGGGCAATGATACTTGCTATTAATCTCAGATGCTCAGAAGAGTTTATTTAGTGGTCTTTAATGGAAAACTTGAGTAACTGATGAGTTGTAAATGTGCAGAAGCTCAAAGAATTGGAGCTGGGATGTGATTAAGAGATGTCTGCCATGGATGGAGGAACTTTCTGCTATTTGTTCTAGCTTTACTATTTGCAGGTTTCTTATACTGTGCTCCTGTTTTCCTGCAGGGTGAAATCAGAGCCACGGGTTTTAATGAACAAGTGGACAAGTTCTTCTCTCTCATTGAAGTTAACAAGGTAAAAAACATTTCAGGGTTGGTTCCACACCCAAGATTTTATATTCCAAAAATACAAAATAGAGATAGGGAATTCTATTACATCCCCTCTGGATTCTGTACTACAGGTGTTCAATCCCAACCGTGAAGCGGGTATTGCAGAAATCCACACTTTCTGCAAGTGCTCCTCCTACTTAACTGAGTAGTCACAGAGCTCTCTTTAGTTCTAATTTCTGCAAGGGAACTGTGCAGAAACCTTTCTGCTCTGCTTATTTTCTTGGTTTTCTCATCTTAAGTTTGCTTTTTGGTGCCTTTGGTGAAATCTCTTTTGAAGAAGTTGTCTGCCTGGGAAAGGAAACAGTTTCTGTGAAGCTGGACTGCAACGTCACAGGGAAGCTTTGTGTGGACCTGTAGGGCCATCCTGCAGTGTGCCACCTTTTGGGCTTGGGATCTGTTCCCCTGAGAACATGCTTGCCTTCTGACCTTGTCAGAGGCTTAAGCGCAGGCTGATTGTGTCCTGAGTAACAGCCCTCAGGGTATCAGGGCACAGGTTCTGAGGGGCCGGAGGTTTCAGTCAGGGTCCATCTGACTGATAGCCTGAAGATCTAGTGGATTTGACCATCTGGAGCAATTCTGAGGCAGAAAATCCTTTCCCTCCATTCAGCTGCAATGAAAAGAGCTGACAGGATGGCACTTTCTGTGAGTACACCTCCATTATATCCTATGGGAGAATCGGGACAGTCAAAAAACAGGGTTTTTTGAAGGTTTCTGGGGGTAGGGTTCAGGTCTTCCACCTCCAAAACCCCTAAATCATTTTCTAAAATTGTCCCTTAACATTTATTTTAGCTGTTTTTGGCGTGAATTCGCTGGTGGCGGCCCATAATATGTTGAATACATGCGTGGATTGCAACGGCTTGCTGGCGGATGAGCGTCCTTGAACTGTGTGCTGCGGCGTGCTTGGGGAGGGGATGGGAGCTTTGGGTCTTGCCGCCTCCTGGTCTTCTAGGGCTTGGGAGCCGACGTGGGTCTGATATATGGGCAAAATATCACGCTCAGTGGCCTTTCTGACTGACACCAAACAGTGCACTGAGTCCAGGAACTCTTTATGGGCATCGCCAGGGGGCTGATGGGACTCGGCCTCTGCCCAGGGGTACGCTTTTACTCTGGAATTTGATGCAACTGCTGGTTGTATTGCTTGTTTCCAAGCTGGTCATTTCCTTGTCAGAGATCTCTGTTCAGAGCCCCTCTATTCTGGCTCGAACGGATCTGGACTGCCTTAGTTGACACTCGGACACTATATCTTCTGTCTCCAGACTCTGCCTCTACCCTGGATGATGCTGATATTCTCTGTGGACCAGTTCAGCAGGATGCCTCCTAGAGTCCTGATCTAGGTGAGGATCCCTCCATCTGCCGGCTTTTTAAATCAGTGTCTGCCCACCATTTTATTTCAGATACTATGAAGGAACTGAGATTAGAGAGTCAGCCCTCTTATGTCACAGTGTTATGTCTTGAGCCACTCTAAAACTCTGACATCCTTTCTTCACTGCCTTGGTTATGGACGCTCCTGAGAGCTCTTTCTGGAAGACTAAAGCTATGTCTAAGCCTTATTGTATGGTGCCCAAATTCCAGCAGCTTTCTGAGCAGCTTAAGTTGGATTTGGCAGTGGCTCAGGTCACCAAATGCACAGCCCTCCCTAGTGATGGGGGAGCGATGCTTAAAGATTTTCAAGATTGCAGAGTGGACATTGTTAAAGAAGCTTTTTGATGTAGCTTCTTCAGGCTTCAGGGTGGCTGTGGCCACCTCGTTTGCGGCGCATTCTTGTCATATGATATTGTGCCGGGTGTCCTCGGCGGAGGAGGATGCTTGTCCTCAGCTAGTATTGGAGGGTGTAGCAGATGCTTTGTAGGACCTCATCAAGGTTCTAGGAAAGGTCTCATCTTATGCAGTGTCAACCTGCAGGATGCTTTGGATTCGTCACTAGGCCGGAGACTCGGCCTTTAAGGCAACACTGAGCAGGCTACCTTTTAAAGGACAGATGCTTTTTGGCAAGGGGCTTGATGACCTCATGGCTAGCATTGCTGATTGCAGGCCTAAGTCTCTTCCAGACAACAAGCCTTGCCATCCCTCTAGTGCCTTTTCATCCTTCAAGCAGAATTCTCCAGAATTCTTCAGGTTCCTCAGCCCCAAGAATATTCCCAGGAGTACAGACAACACTATAGTGCTAGCTCCAGTCACCCATAGGCATTGGGATCATGTCCCAGCCCTGGTTCTAAGAAGTCCCAATGATGCCAAAAGTCCTGCGGTACTCCCTCTTATCGGGGGTTGGTTTCAGCATTTTACCAATTTCCTTGGATCAATGGGTACTGGACATAATTTGGGAAGGGCACAAGATAGACTTCTTTTGCCTTTCTTCCAATTTGTTTCTAGACTCTCTGGGCTACCCTTCAGCGCTTCTTGGACATCTAAGCAGTAGCGCCCGTTCCAGAAAATAAATCGGGCTTAGGCAGATACTCCTTATACTTCATTGTGCCAATGAAAAGATCAGAGGACTGGAGACACATTCTGGATTTGAAGTCAATCAATGCCTATTTGCAGATATTGTATCACGTCTATAACCCTGGGAGAGTTTCTCGCATCTCTGGATCTGACAGAAGCTTATCTTCATATTTCAATTTTCCTGGGGCATCTGAAGTACCTGAGGTTTCATGTTTTCCAACAGCACTTCCAGTTTACAGGCCTCTCCTTTGAACTAGTGATGGCTCCTCGCACCTTCACCTAAGTGATGGTGGTGATGGTGGCAGCAGCCCACCTCTGCAGGCTAGGAGTTCAGGCCAATCTTTATCTGGATGACTGGTTAATCTGGGCACTCTCTATGATGGCAGCTTATGCCAATGATTGGAAAGCCTTTCAGCAGTGG
The DNA here is from genome assembly GCF_902459505.1 of Geotrypetes seraphini. Lineage (NCBI taxonomy): Eukaryota > Metazoa > Chordata > Amphibia > Gymnophiona > Dermophiidae > Geotrypetes > Geotrypetes seraphini. The sequence continues at coordinate 29,576,092 of NC_047098.1, forward strand.
TGTGCAAAGGACCAGGTGGAGCTATTACGTGCTACCATTCCGATAATTTTGACTTTCATCCAGGCAGGTCTTGAGAAGATGTTCAGAGAGTCTTGCTCCACTACCTAAAGAGGACTAATTTTCAGCTTTCTGACCATCTGTTTGTCCTGACTAGCCAGTCCAGGTGAAGTAGGCCAGCGTCTAAAGCTTCTATCGACCATTGATTTTGCATGGCCACTTCATTGTCTTACATTGCCTGTGGCAAGCAGCCACCAGTTTCTTTCAAAGCCCACTCGACAAGAGGTGTCGTGGGCGGAGTATTGAGTGATTTTCATCCAAACGAGATTTGCAGGGTGGCTACTTGGTCTTCTCTTCATACCTTCACCAGATTTTACCAAGTGGATGTGGGAGCTAGGTCTGATGCCACCTTTGGGGCCTCGGTGCTGAGGGCAAGCTCTTTTGCTTTGGTTTATCTCTTGTGGTACAAAATCCTGAGGGGACATAACAGAATGGAAGATTAGGTTCTTTCCCTTGATAATCTTTCTGTATGTTTCGCCCTCAAAATGCCCAGTTTCTCTGAATTGTCTGCCTTTTTTATGTCTTGGCTATTTCTCCTTACAGGCCATAGTATCTTGTGGAAATCGCTCTTCATGTGTGAATACATATCTTTCTGATGGCATGTTTTGGCAGCAGGTTTGTTCCATGTTGTTCATACGTTCTTGCCTGTGTTCCATGTTGGCAGTTTATTGTGTGTTTTATTTCTTACAGAGGTGAACTTTCTTGTGTTGGGGTAGTTCCCCGTACCTCCTTTATATCATATCGTATTCTCTCTCTCTCTCTCTCACAGTTGTGGGAGGAGCACATGCAGAAAAAATGTGGAGTTTTTGCAATACCCGGTTTGTGGGTTGGGATTGAACACCTGAGGTACAGAATCCTCCGAGGACTATCAGAAAGAAGATCATTATGTATTCTGTAAACCGCTTAGGTTTAAGCAGGTTAGAAATTTTTTAAATAAATTACCAAAGGTAAGAACCTACTCTTCCAATCTAGTGCAACTCAACTAAATTCAGCAGTCAGATTTGGGTGCATGTGGTGTAGTATGTGCCTGTAGTAGATATTTCCATTTATTTATTTTTTGTTGTAGGTATATTTCTTTTCTAAAGGCGCTTTGAAGATTGCAAATAAACAGTACACATCTGTGAAGAATGACTATGAGATGACATTCACAAATGAGACATCAGTTATCCCTTGTGAAGACTCTGCTGATGTTCCCACGGTGCAGTTTGACTTTGTTTCCATTGGTGATCTAGTAATCAAGGATAAAGACACCATAGTTGGTAAGTATTGTAGTGGGTTTAGGCTTTGGGATGGATTGGGTGAGTTCAATTAAAAACATAAGAAGTGCCTCCGCTGGGTCAGACCTGAGGTCTATCTTTCCCAGCAGTCCGCTCACGTGGCGGCCCAACAGTTCCAAGACCAGTGCAGTAATCCTCTATCTATACCCCTCTATCCCTTTTTCCAACAGAAACTTGTCCAATCCCTTCTTGAACCCCAGTACCGTACTCTGTCCTATCACGCCCTTGGTTGAAGAAAAACTTCCTAGCATTTGTTTTGAAGCTGTCCCCTTTCAACTTTTCCGAATGCCCTCTCGTTCTTGTATTTTTCGAAAGTTTGAAGAATCTGTCCCTCTCCACTTTCTCTATGCCCTTCATGATCTTGTAGGTCTCTATCATATCCCCTCTAAGTCTCCTCTTTTCCAGGGAATAGAGCCCCAATTTCTCTAATCTCTCAGCGTATGAAAGGTTTTCCATACCTTTTATCAGATGTGTCGCTCTCCTTTGCACCCTCTCGAGTTTCTCTGCTCTTTTGTTCTACATTATATTATTGGAAGTTAAGCGGAATTTATTTAGTGTAATGTTCCACATACTAATATGTGGCACTTACTACCTATGTAAGACTAAGAGCCTAAGTGGGCGATCCATTGTTTAGAGCAATGATATTCACTCCCAGCTCTGGAAGGCCACAAATTGGACGAGGTTTCCTGGATATCCGTAATGGGCATACATGAGAGAGTTTCATACAGTGAAAGGTGATATGCACCCTGCATATTTGTTACGGGCAGTCTGAAAACCTGAGCTGTTGCAGCAATCGAAGACAGAGCGAAGGTTACTAGTTTAGAGAATGGGTGTTAAAAGTTGACACCCAACAAAATATATTATACGTATTTTAAGAGTAAAACTTCCATATTTTTCACTTCAGAAAAGGTTCCCATCCTAAAGTGGAGCTATTAAATTCACATGAGGGTAGAAGTAGAGGATCTCTTGGTTCTCAAAATTCTAGTAATACATACAATCTCTTCCAGAGAACATGTAAATAATGGCAAAAAACATAGGGTACATACAACTTAAGAGACTCTTGCATGTGTATTTGGTGAGGCGAAAAGGGGTGGATGTTGTCATTTCATTGTACATTGACTGAATGCAATTCAGTTCTTAGGTTTCTGGGTTGACTGCTGCCTGTAATTCTGGAATAAGGATTGTTACTACACATGCCTTATGAGTGTTTCATATATGCATTGCAGATGTCATTGGGGTTTGTAAGAGCTTTGAAGATATCTCAAAGATCACTGTGAAATCCAGCAATAGAGAAGTATCTAAGAGAAACATACATCTGATGGATATGTCTGGGAAAATGGTTACAGCAACCCTTTGGGGTGAAGAGGCAAGTGATGTAGTCTGTATAAAACCATACAAATCAGGTGTGCCCCAGGAGATGGGGAGAGAACTAATGGTGCAATACTCTACATGAAGAGGATGAACAAGAAGAACTGGAGAACCCAGATTCTAGCAGTAGGCGCAGAGCGATACAGAAGCTGTGTGGCAGGAAGAGGTGTTTACACATATGCAGCAGTCCCTAAGTAAACTAAACTAAACCTTAGGTTTGTATACCGCGCCATCTCCGCAAGCGCAGAGCTCGGCACGGTTTACAGAGTTAAGAGGAAAGGAACTACAATGAAAGGATATAGGAGAGGGACTAAGAAGATAGAGAGGGACAGAATACTAGAGAACGGGAGGTGATTAGATTTTTGAAAAGAGCCAAGTTTTCAATGTTTGCGGAAGGATTGGAAGGAGCTTGAATTTCTGAGCGGGGATGAGAGGTTGTTCCAGAGTTCTGTGGTTCTAAAGGGGAGGGATGTTCCAAGTTTTCCTGCACGGGATATACCTTTTATAGAGGGGAATGATAGTTTCAGTTTTTGGGAGGGTCTGGTGGAATGTGGGTTTGAGGAATTCCAAAAGTGTGGGATAACGGGAGGAAGGACACCATGTAGGATCTTGAAGGCTAAGCAGGCACATTTAAAGAGGACTCTGGAGTATACTGGGAGCCAGTGAAGCTTGGAGAGGAGTGGGGAGACGTGATCGAAGTAGGACAGAGATGGGAGAGAGTGGGAGAGAGATGTATGAAGCTGAGCATCTTCTTGTCCAGTTTCTGTTTTGACTAGATTGTAAGCTCTTATAGGCAGGGACTCTCTCTTCTATGTATTGATGTACACCCCTGCGCATGTCTAGCAGTTCCATGGGAGTCATGTACAGTGCTGTGCTCATGGGGCAGATGGAGAGAGCAATTATATAGAATCTAGCTCTAATGAAAATGTAGGGGAAGGGGAAGAAAGATATCTAGAACTGCTCGTTTGCTTTAGTAAGTGGTTCTGCTATTTTTTGGTTTGTAGGGATATAGAAAATGACACTGGGACTGTTTCCTTTGGCTAACCTGCAGGAACAGGGGGGGGGGGATTGACTGTTTGCCGCAGGTATAGGGACAAGGCTTTTCACTGCTCTGTCCCCGCAGTAAAGAATCTGCCGCAAATCGCCTTTCTTCCCACCCCTCCCATCCAGCAGCTCCCATCACAATTGCAGGTCCAGTAGCCTCCTCACGAGTTCAGCAGCCACCCCTCCCCTGCACCCTTGCTTCAATTGCAGGTCAAAACTGGCAAAAACGCCCCCCCCTCCAAACAACACTATTGGGTCAGCCCCTTTGTGTCTCCCGGGGTGGACCTACTATCCTCTTAGAACCTTCGTAAGACAGAGGCAACATTGCACGCAGGGCTGCTCCGCAAACTTCTTCCCGCCAAGTCCCTCCTTCTGATATAACTTCTGGCGAAATCGGGATATAGAAGGGTGATACTGTACACAGGGGGAGGGGATCAAAGAATGGTGAGATGATGAAGGCAGGGAATTGGGCACAGAGGAAATACTAGAAAGAGACCATATAGGAGACAGAGAGAAGGGAGATGCTGTACATGGGGAACAATACATACACAGAGATAGAAGATGGATAGTGAGCATGAAGAAAGAAGAAATGTCAAATGGTCAGAAGACCCTGACAAGTGAGTTAAGAGAAGACGAAAGAAAACAGGGACCAGCGCCTGAAGCAAAAATGATTTGAAGAATAAAATGATGAGATAACAAAAGGTAGAAAAAATTTTAATTTCTATTTTGTGATTATAATATATCAGATTTGAAATATTTATCCTTGAGCTGGTGTTAGAATAACGGGACCGCAAAGCTCAGGCTGTGCTTCTTTAGCTTCCAGCTGGCTTGGGGCTCTCTCTGATCACTGGGCAGTTGCCCTAGTTCCACTCTCCTAACATTATTCCTGTCATGTGTGACTGTGGTATTCTGTTAGCATGATTTTTTGTGTAGCATTCTGAAATATTTTGGCTTATTCAGTTTTCTCAATAGTGGAGGGGATATTTGTGGAGGAGAGGGGAGACAGAAGTTTTGTTGCTACTTGCTCTGTACTTGTGTTTATAAAATGGCAATTGTACAGAATTATTGTTCCTTTTTATACTTTAATAAAATCAGTATAAAATCATAACTATTTAAGGCTTGTGAAGAAGGGATCAGACGGTTTGCGGATTTGGGGACAGGGATCAAGCTCGCGGGGATGGGGGCAATTTTTTTCCCCGTGTCATTCTTTATTGGGATAATCTATTTTTTTTCCTTCTTCTTTTATAGCAGCATGTTTTAAATTGTATTTAATGTTTTTAATGTTACTGCATGTAACCATGATACTACTATTACACATTTGTTCTTGCAGGCTGAAAAATTTGATGGATCCAGGCAGCCTGTGGTAGCTATCAAAGGTGCTAGACTCTCAGATTTTGGTGGGCGTTCCTTATCTGTGCTTTCCTCCTCTAACCTGATGCTAAATCCAGATATTCCAAAATCTTTTGAACTCCGAGCATGGTAAGAGATACATTTTGGCAGGTCCCTTTATGCTTGAGTTCAGGATGCGGAAACCTACAAAGACTAAAACTTTTCAGGACTTTGCTGTTTTCACACTAGATGGCATCGTGATCATAAAAAGTGGAAAATAGCAATTTGATGCTTTGTAATGAAATATAATGTATATATGTGTGTGTGTGTGTGTATATATATATATATATATATATAAAAATACATCAGGAGTGCCCAAAAGGTTGATTGAGATTGACCAGTAGATCGCCCATCCTGGGCACCCGCAATACTCGCGTTGCTTTTGTGTTCTGTTCTCCCTGCTTCCCCGATGCCAGGTGCGTACAAGCGCCGGGCCCTCCGCCTCAATTCTGATGTCAGAGAGGAAGTTCTGGGCCAGTTACTGGCCCTGAACTTCCTCTCCGATGTCAGAATTTATGTCGGGGGTGGGGGTGGGGGGTGGGGGGGGAGGGGAAGGTTGTGGGCTCGGCATTTGTATGCTCCAGGCCCCCCCAAACAAAAATAAAACAACAACAACAAAGCTCTGGATGAAAGGGTTGCAGTGATCTATAATGGCTTCCATGACAGAGCTTCTGTTTCTCATCACAGCTTTTATTTCTAAGGTTTGACTCGGAGGGGCAAGTCTTGGAGTCCTCATCAATCTCTGATGGGAGGGGAAGTGGAGTAAGTGGTGGAAATACTAATTGGAAGACTTTGAGAGATGTGAAATCAGAAAACTTAGGCCATGGAGATAAGGTAAGATACTAACTAATTTATGCCATCTTTAATTCTCTAGGCATAAAGATAATCAAAAGCAACTCATTAAAGGTGTGTGTTGGGTGTTTATAGTATTTTTTTGTATTTACAAGTAAAATTCCTTCATTCTAAGATGCCAGAATTGATTTAATTTTTGACAACTTAGTGGTGACAAGTCTGACTGCAACAAGACCAGTGTGGGTGATATTGAGATAGCTATTCACACAACCAGAAAGTACCCAGACATGATCTAGTTCTGGATAGATCTGAAAATTGTTCATTTCATTTCATTTAGCACTTAAAATCTACTCAACATCAATAGTTAAGAATCTAAGCAGTGATTTTAAAGATTAAATCAATATTTTTCATCCTGCTAGACCAGACCAATGGATTGTGTCCACCTACCAGCAGGTGGAGATGGAGAAGCTTACTCTTCCAGTGATGTCGCCAGTATAAGTGTTGGTGCAACCCACAGGGTCATTGAGTTCCAGGTCCTAGTTGTTGTAAAATTATGTAAGGTATATCGGCAATAAAGTGGTCCTGTGTACTTGTCTTAAATTCCTTCCTAATGTAGTTTGAGAGTTCCATCTTAACAGCTTGTTTGGTCTACTAAGTCCAACCAGCTTTTGGTTTCTTTTGTCCTAAGGAGGATGAGGGCTACCATCAATAAATGCACTTTTTTTAATTGGCTGGCACACTGACTCCAAAGGGTCATATCAATGATATCTGAGCTATGGTTGTGTCAATAACCACTTGAGATCAACCTCCATAGAGGAACTTTGCAGAGCTGTAACACTGTCTTTGGTCCACATATTCACATCCCATTACTGTTGGGTTTATAAGGCAACTGTCTTGAAGCCAAAAGGGAGGCCAAATTTTCTGGATATTTTTCACAATTTAGGTCTCTTATAGCTTGCCTATCTTCCCACCGTGCAGTGCAGAGATTGTGGTAGGATCCAGCAAGAGGAAAAATTGCTCTGGTTTCTGGAAGGAGTAACTGAGCAGCAATGCTTGAAGGTGGGGGAGAGGTAGTGAAACCAATGGGGGCGAGAAGGGGTAGAAATGAAGGAGGAATGGGTGAGGAGAGGGGGCAGGCATGAAGGGTTTGCTGCAGGCTGAGAAAAATGGCCAGAAAATGCAAGTACTTTACATGATGTTTGGGGGCAGAACTGGTTTGTAGGGGTGGGGGCCCTTACTATGTGAGAGCAACAACAGAGAGAGAGAGATATACAGAGTGAGATAGTGTATATCTAAAAAGTGACAGTGCACGTTTATATGACTGAAGATCAAGAGAGTGCATGAAGAGTGTGTGTGTGTGTCTGGTGTGGACAGTCTCATATAGAGTTTCTCTTTTGAAAATTTGAGCTGGAGTGGAGAAGTCCATTAGTACAAATGTACCCGTGCATATGCTACGTGAAGGGAAAATTGTAGCCCTTGGAATTTACCCAGCTAATTATTGTTACCTCTGCAAATTTGTTTGAAAACTGTCAAAATACAGCCTTATTCTACCTATATCCTTTCAGAAGCACCAAATAAAATTCAATGTTTATTGTTGCAGTTGTCCAGGTCTTGCTGCGTCTGGATAGGTAGAACCAAAGTTTCAGCCATCATGCTGTGGCTTACTTCAGTGTATGCTGTGAGATCTGCAGTTTGTCTTTATATATATAGTGGATCCTCTAACCTGATTGACTGGAATTTGAGGTGATTGAGGCAGGAAAGTCCGTTGGTCAAGAGGCACAAAGCTCAAAAATGTGCTTTTTGAGGCCAAGTCCGCCAACCAGTGCTTGAGTCACAGCCACCTACAGGAAACCACTGCCAAGGAAACCAACCAAACCAATGTGTCTACCAAAAAGGCTGTCGAGATTCCAACAAAGCTGCTTCCAGGGATTGTAGCAACCGATTCACCCAACATAACAGGGTCTTGGCCATGCAGCTTCTGTAGATAGAGACCTTGACAGAGGTCTGAACTCTCATCACCAAGGAGGCAAAGACTTGATTAAAGAGGAGCTTCATCTTTCTGCCATGACAGTCCTTACACATGAATATCTTTCCATTAGGCTAGTAGTCTTCTTGATAACTGCTGTAATCAAAGCATCCACCTTGAGGAAGCGAAAACAGTTTGGCCAGATTCTTGTAAGGAAAAGGCAAGAGGCATGGCAGGAGCCACAATGTGGTGGTAGCTCAAGAAGTCTTTTGAATCTACAACTGGGTAGAACTCCATCTCAGCAATGTCAGCAGCCTGCTTTGTGGGAGCAAACAAGTATGGAGACATACTTCTCAGCTGTAATTCCCTGGACTAGTGGTTCTTAAACCTGCCCTGGGGCATCTCCAGCCAGTCAGGTTTCAAGAAATCCCTAATGAATATGCATGAGGCAGATTTGCTTGCCTGTCACCTCTATTATATGCAAATTTGTTTTATGTATATTCATTAGGGATATCTTGAAAACCTGACTGGCTGGAGGTTCCCCAGGACAGGTTAAAGAACCACTACCCTGGACCAAGAAGAATGGAAGCAGAGCCATCTAGCCTTTCAGTTCCTGGTTCAGTATTGGGGGCCTCTGATCTGTTAGCATCTTGGCGGAATGCAAAGTGCTCTCTTTTCCAGCCACAAGAAAGAATTCAGTGCAGCAGGGATCAATGCACTAGTGTAACCTTGGCCATAGCAGAAGTCCTTATACATGTTTTTCCATGGTCACTTATAGGCCAGGTGTTCTGTTGGACAGCTAGGTTTGCGTTGGTAGGTTTTGTAGTACCAGTATGTAGCTCTAATTCGATTATTGGTGAGACTTCCTCTTCCTAGGGGTCGGAGGTATCTGATTCAGGGCCCAGTCATAATAGAAGGGACCTAGATATTTTGTCTTAAGGTCTAGCCCTTGAGAGGTGGCCTCTGAAGAATAAGGGCTACTTACTGCCTGTTGTTTTCGGTCTCTGCCTTGCTTAAAGCCTACATAAAGTCCACTTCTTTGTATGCCATGCCTGGACATAAGCCCTTTTGAGCAATGGCACGCAGACTTAGCATCTGTTTATTTCATTCCTGCAGAAATGGTTTGAGCAGGGGGCAAGCTCTGATTCAAGTTTCAGGTGGCATCCATGCCATGCTTTTGAGGCAAAGTTAGGTTGTGGTGCAGGTAGATATTGTTTGGCTTTTGCAAGGAGTGAAGCATATCCATCCTCTGCTTTGAATGGTTTTACCGCAGTGGCATTTTACTTTTGACCTCAATGCCATGGTCAGTTCACCATTTGAGCTATTGAAGGGAGCTTCTCTTAAGGATTTTGACCTTGAAGGGACTTTTCTGGTAGCCATTTGTTTAGCTAGGCAAGTTTTTCCAAATTGCCCGCTTTGTGTTTCAGAGACAATCAGTTTCTCTCTACTGTATTGTCATCCTTGCCTAAGGTGGTTTCCCCTTTTCATGTAACTCAGTAGTTTTGCTTCTGATGTTCACAGGGGTTGGGGTGTAGGGAGGCAGGGAATATTGGGATCCTGCACAAAAGCTTCATAATCTGATGTAAGCAGGGTACTGTTGCATCCACTAGTCTGATATTACTTTGAAGAGTAGTATATCAAGTATTGTAAGCTATTATACTATTATGTAGAAGTAACCAATTCCTTCTAGAGCTCATATAAACTCTTTCCTGTTTTGAGGTGCCATTTAGAGAGGTGGCCTCTAAGTCTCAGTGAGATGGATTGAGGCTACAATAAAGGCAACCTGTATTTGTATTTTGGACAAAAAAAAAAAAGAAATAGTTACTGTTGGGCTGCACACCCATTCGCCTGAGTAATTATGCCAGAGGACATTTGCAAAGTAGCAACTTTGGTCATTGCTGCACTTTTTAAATGAAATACTACAAGATGGCATTCTTGCTAGGGGTGATGGTATCTTTGCATGGGGCTTTTCTTCCTCCTACCAGTAGGTTATAGCTTTTGCATATTTTGTTGGTCTGGACTACTCTAGCAGGATGAAAAAAGAGCTGATATTTAGTCTGCCTTGATGATTTCCTTTCCTTGAGTTGTCCTAGACCAATGCAGAGCCCTTACTGGAAAACTTCAGCATTTTTTTTTTTTTTTGGGGGGGGGTGCTTGCTTGCTTGCTCAGTTCCTAGGGCTTCAATTATGTTAATGTTTATGTAGTAACTGCAGTGTTTTCCTTACTGATTATATACTGTATATAAGTTTCTTGGAGTTTTTCTGTTTTGACAAAAGTATACTGGACAAGTATGTGGGATTTCTCAGGTAGAGGAGGAGATAGTGGATGCTGTAGAAAGGCAGTCTGAATGCGCCCTTTGGCCTTTATCTGCCATCATGTTTCTATATTAAGCTCAGACTGCACTAACTCTTATAGCATTGATATTGCTGAAAGAATCACTTTTCTGCCTCCATCTGCTGGTAAGCTGGGGCACAATCTGTTGGTCTGGATTGATCTAGCAGGAATCATAAAAAGGAAATCGGGTAAGACTAAATTTCACATTAAGGAATATACACAACAATATGTAAAAAATATACTTGTAATTGAACTTCATCCTGATAAACACTGGAAAAACTTGGTGTAGCAGGCCTTCTGTTTTTGTTCAAGGTCTCTTGTGTGTTCCCTTTAATTTGGACTGATCACTTTTTATTGACATTTACATTACCACTGGTTACTCGAAAGATATTCACCTCCAATTTAGTGACATCTCAAGGGTAAAAATGAATGCAGATTCATGGATTTTATTCTTAATCTTAAGGTGCAAGAAGTGAGTTCTGGTACCACATTGATAGCACCTACTAGAAACGTCTATGAACAAAATTTGCTCTTTATAAGTTGTGTGCTTTTTTTTTTTTTGTAATTTATAAATGCTGCTTTGTTGTGGTATAATTCTTCATTGTTACAAAAGAAACAAATGTTTCATTGTCTGGAATAGTAGTGGAAAGCAATGAATAATTCATCAACAGCAGTACGCCAAAATATATAAGCGAGCAATTCAGAAAGTAAAACACATTTATTCCTCTAAGTTAATTGGTGATGAGATTAATGTTACCAAACAACTCTTTTGCATGATTAATCAATTATTGCATCAGAAATTTGCCCATGTTGACGCGGCAACTTCAACATTGCTAAATTAAAAACAGACAGTGTTTTTCAAGACAGATTATTAATCTTACTGACCACGTTCTGTGTCTCCATTTGAGATTCAGATGCTGATTTTGCAATTTACAAAGAGCACATGTTTAGTAAGAGTAAGATCTGTGCCAAGGTTTTGAAGTGTGAGCACAAGTCAAATTGTGTTTTGGATTGCTAGTTTGTTGATGATCCAACTGTTGTCGGAGGGGAAAATTTCCAGTATGTTTTGGACAAATTATTTCAACTCCTAGATTGAAGCTAGGTACATAAGAACATAAGCATCGCCTCTACTGAGTCAGACCACAGGTCCATCATGCCCAGCAGTCCGCTCCCGCGGCGGCCCCCCAGGTCAATAACCTGTAAGTTATCTATTAATCTAAAGCATTTTGTATTGCATAGTACCCCTCTATTTGTACCCCTCAATCCCCTTTTCCTTCAGGAACTTGTCCAGTCCCATTTTGAAACTCACAATCGCACATTGTTCTACCACTTCCTCTGGAAGCGCATTCCAGGTGTCCACCACCCTCTGAGTGAAGAAGAACTTCCTGGCATTTGTTCTGAATCTGTCTCCCTTCAACTTTTCCGAGTGCCCTCTAGTTTTCGTTTCCCCGGCCAGTCTGAAGAATCTGTCCCTCTCTACTTTCTCTATACCCTTCATGATCTTGTAAGTTTCTATCATATCCCCTCTAAGTCTCCGCTTTTCTAGGGAGAAGAGCCCCAGCTTCTCTAATCTCTCAGCATACGAAAGGTTCTCCATGCCCTTTATCATTTTTGATGCTCTTCTCTGGACCCTCTCAAGTACCGCCATATCTTTCTTAAGATACGGTGACCAGTATTGAACGCAGTACTCCAGATGCGGTCTCACCATCGCCCTATACAGCGGAAGGATAACTTCTTTGCTTCTGGTAGTGATACCCTTTTTGATAATACCCAACATTCTGTTCGCCTTTTTCGAGATAGTAAAAGATCGTTAGATATGCTCTAATTTTGTAGGCCAATTACAAACATTCCTATAATAGCAGAATTATCAGGGACTATGCTACTCATTTAGTAATAAGACAGTGACTTTGATAACACAGAATGTTTGTTAGATGTAAATAAACAATTTTGAGGTAGCATGACTTATTCTTTTGCTTTTTGATTTAGTAGATTATGCTTTGCTTCTCTGAGTTAAATCTAGGTATTGCAAGTCCACTATTAATTGGTTTTCTGACTTCTAGTGAGTGAGTCCTACTTAACGCTAATAATATATTAGTCTCAGTTCTGTTTCAAGAGATGTTGCATTCAACTTACGCTCTACTGGATAAATGTTTGCGGCATTGAACATTGGGTGATAAAATAGGGATTTTACTCAGACCTTATTAGACAAAACATCTCTGGATAGGGAGATCTGACCAATCAGAACATTGGGTGATAAAATAGGGATTTTACTCAGACCTTATTAGACAAAACATCTCTGGATAGGGAGATCTGACCAATCAGTTTAAGGACCATTTGGCTTTAGGAATATGCATCTCTTTGGTGCAAATCCCTGGCTGTTAACACTAGATTCCACATTGACCATGGAAGCCCAAATAAGTATCCAAAAAAGATCTTGGGCATCTTTGACTACTGCATCAATAAAGCCTTTTTATGTATCATTTTTTTAATGATTGGGGTAATAATTGTATCACATTTTGATTGTTGCATTGTAATTTACTTTGGATTATCTAAGAAATAACTTGTGATCTGCAGCTTTTTTAAATAGGAAATCTAAGTTACTTGTTTCTGGGGTGGGTAAGAATTGGGGGTCATACACTGCCTTTTTTTTATGCATTTATGCTGTCTCCTCATCCAAGCTAGGATTCTGTTTAAGGCATTGTTTATAGTTTAATATACTGCATGGTTTGACCTCATTTACATGCTTGAGAAATTGAAGTTGCAATTAGAAACAGGCTCTGTCAAGTGGGTAGTACCTAGAAACCTACAGTTCCATACTCCTAAAAATTTCCACTGATAAGAAACGTCTTATGTGGGTCCTTTGGTATTGGAATGAAATTTCAAATGATATTAAAGATATTACTACGCACATCCTATTTTGGAAAAAAATAAGACATACACTTCCCCAGCTGTATTCGCGGGGCTTAGGGGCAGAGCCGGCCCGCGAATATGGAAAAACCGCGAATAATATTCGGGCTGGTTCTGCCCTTATCCCCCGCTTCCCCTGGCTATTTTTAGCCCTATAAGCCCCCTCCTTAAGCCTTACCTGGTGGTCTAGTGGGTTTTCAGGCAGGAGTGATCTTCCTATGCTTCTGCCCCATGCAGATCGCTCACAGCTGCCTTGAGCTCCCGTAGTCTCTTGAGCCATTTCCTGTGAGCGATCTGCATGGGGCAGGAGTGTGGGAAGATCACTCCTGCCTGAAAACCCACTAGACCACCAGGTAAGGCTTAAGGGGGGAACTTTCAGGGCTAAAAATAGCCCGAAAAATGAAAAAAAATTTTCTGGTCAAAAATTGTGATTAACCAAATCTGTACATACGGAATTCACGAATATAGAGGGGGAAGTGTATATCTTTTTGTAAAATATTTGGGGTGATTCAAGTAATGTGATATAATTTGTAGTGGGTCAGAGTATTATTTTAAATGTGAAATTTTTTTATTGAAGTATTATACTGCATTTTTTATATTTGATCTTGTATATGGTTTTAATTTGGATTTGTATTCTACTATTTATCATTTCTATAACGCTGAAAGGCTTATGCAGTGCTGTACATTTAATAAACAGCCCCTGCTCAGAAGAACTTACAATCTAATTTGGGCAGACAGATAGGACATCTCAGGGTTGGGGAGTTTCTGGCAGAAGGAATGATACAAGGGTAAGGTATCTGACAGTGAGTGGGAGTTTGAGTTGAAAGCAGCTTCAAAAAAGTGGAATTTTAGCTTGGCTTTGAATACTGCTAGAGACAGAGCATAACGTATAGACTCTGGCAGCCTGTTCCAGATATATGGCAAGGCAAGAAAGAAGGGGTGGAGTCTTAAGTTGATGGTGGAGGAGAAGGGTACAGATAAGAGGGATTTACTGACAAATGGAGTTCATGGGGGGGGGGGGGGGAGAGCATAGGAGGAGATAAGTGAGGACAGATATTGAGGTGTTACAGAGTGAATGCACTTGTAAGTCAGTAAAAGGAGTTTGAATTAGAAACAGATGGGGAGCCAATGAAGTGACTTGAGGAGAAGGGGTAATGTGAACGTGGTGGCTCTCACAAAATATGAGTCGTTCAGCAGCATTTTGAATGAATTGAAGGGGAGGGATATGGATGAGCAGAAAACCTGAAAGAAGTATGTTTCAGTAGTCTAAGCGAGAGGTGATGAGAGCATGTGTTCCGCCACTTATTTCTGTCAAATGGGATGATCAGTGACACTCAGAAAAGCACACAGACAATATAAAGCATAAACAATCACACTTTATTATACATATATATATAAATATAAAATAGCATCACCGTAATTCTGGCAGCACCATCCTTCACAATCGGGAACCCTCTGCGATTGATAGGAGGGGAGAACCGGGTTTCTGTCCCTTCGTTGCAACGAAAATGGATTCGTTTTCTATGGGCTGAGTTCGTCTCTTATATAGGGTAACAACTGCTGCCTTCTTAGTAAGACAGCTGGTTCTGGTCTTTTGTTATTTGTTTTGACAACACCCAGGTCAAAAGAGGTCAAGATAGCAGATACTTGTTTGGTTTCCCTGTCCTTTTGATGTATCCCAGGAGGTGTGGCAGAGCCTGGTTTCCCATCTGTCTTTACTGATGTTATTTGAGCGGCACGCATGCAAAGGAAGTCAAGATGTTAGCTAAGCAAACTTATTATAGAAACCATCTGGTTTTACTGTCCTTTGGAGATCAAAGAGGTCAGGATGTCAAATACGCAAGGAGGTGTTGCAGTTTATTGTCTCTTTGATGCTATCCAGTTGATACTCAGACAAAGGAAGTCAGGATCTCAAATAAGCAAGGTTATTGTAGAAACCATCTGGTCTTACTGTTCTTTGGAGGTCAAGGAGGTCAGGTAAGCAGACTTGAGAGGATACATATCATTAATATTCTGAACATGTCAGTAATATACAGAGGCATCACAGCATGGTTAAGGGTTTTGATAGTGTGATCAGAAAGGAGAGGTCAGATTTTGGTAATATTATAGAGGAGGAAGCTGCAGGTTTTAGCGGTTTGTTGGATCTAAGTGGAGAAGGAGAGGGAGGAGTCAAAGATGACCCCAATGATGCATGCTGACAAGTAGGGAGGATAAGAGTGTTATCCACAGAAACAGAGTGACACAGGAGGGAGGAGGTGGGTTTAGGTGGAAAGATAAGTAGTTTGGTTTTAGCCAGATTCCAGTTTTAGATGGCGGTGAGACATCCAAATGGCAATATTGGTCAGGCAGGCTGAGATTCGGGTCTGAATTCCTGTAGAGATCTTGGAGAGGTAGATCTGGGAGTCATCAGTATAGAGGTGATATTGAAAACCATGGGAGGAGATCAGTGAACTGAAAATGGGTATATATGGATGAGAGGGCCCAAGACAGAGCCTTGAGGTGTACTGATAAATAGTGGGATGGCTGACTTGAACTAGTCTAGTTTGCCCAATTTACTTTGTAGCACTTCCATAGACCCCAGTTAATCTGCCTCCCCCTTTCCAGGATCCTTGATTTTGTTTAATTTTCTGCTGCCACTTGTACATCTTTCTATATTCATAACTCCTTCTGTAACCAGTTGTTTTCTAATGTTGTTCCTGAATCTACCTATTTTGAACCTCATGTTTTTTTGGATTTTTTTTTTTTTAAGTTTCATAGAAAAAGAATATTCATTTTGATTACACACATGCGTGAAATTGTTTTCCAGACTGTTCTATGTACCTTTCTTTTCAGTAGATAGCCATTTTCTGCTTGTATCTTAATCTGCTGAATTCTGCACTCTTAATTTTGGTAAAGGCTGTATTAGACTTCAGGGATATGTGGCAACCTCTGACAAATTTGTACTTGCACATCAGGTCTTTGTTCGTTAATGTATGAATTACTGTAAAGACAGATCAGCCTTTTCAATTCTTTCACTATTATTCTGGAAGGAAAGGAAGGACCCAGGTTTCTGCCTTCAAGACTCAGGAAGTTGGGGGAGGATCAGCAAAGCATGAAATATCTCTCTTGTCCTCTTCTGGGAGTAACCGAGAACTGAATCTGCTTTCAGCCGTCTGTGCAAGGCTGTATTTGCAGTCACAAAGCTCTGCAATTAGTTCTAAGAAACTGCTGGCTTAGGTGCTTCATTTAAGTTGATGGAGCCCAGGAGCAGTGTCAGCTAGTGAAAGCATGGTGCTTAGAAATAAACAATTTTATGAGTTGTACGTTTCAAGTGACCCTTAACTATTAGTATTGCCCAGACATGTGACTCTGTCTTCATGTGTTTCTCTTTTAAACTCTCTGGTCAGTGGCAGTTTAGAGTTTGAAGTCATGAAGTAATAACTATAGTTTATATGTTCAATATGTCTCTCAGGCAGATTATTTTACCAGTGTGGCTACGATTGTGTATTTCCGTAAAGAAAACTGCTTGTACCAAGCTTGTCCCTCTCAGGATTGCAACAAGAAAGTTATAGACCAGCAGAATGGGCTGTACCGCTGTGAGAAATGCAATCGCGAGTTCCCAAACTTCAAATACCGTTTGATCCTGTCGGTGAGTATCATGAGAAACTTTCAGAGACATTCTGCTCTTTATATTACATGTGCAAAATAGAACTCTTGGTGGTTCTTATCAGCAAAAATGCAACCAATGCAAAGTACCACTGAGTAGTATCTTCATAAAATAAGATGTATGCAGGAAAGTTCATGTAATTCGTTGATTGTCCAGCCTTCTTCGATGTGAACCGCCTAGAAGTCATTTGACTATGGCAGTATAGAAGAATAAAGTTGTTATTATTATCATGTAAGGTACAGGGGACTGGTGGTATAATACAGGAGAAGCAAATCACCAAACACAATAGCATACACAAAGGAGTGGAAATATCCAAAGAAGACTGGTGAACTCAGATGTATTGCATAAAAATCCTTTATTTCTTCAAAACAGTGATTCTATGACTCGACATGTACATGCTTCGGCCCAAAAGGCCTGCCTCAGGAGTCTTGCAAATCACGCAATGAAGTTAACATGGGTTCACATCAAAGCGTTTATGCAATAATCCATAGGCGGCTGAACCAACTAAACAATTGGGAGCTCCATACTGAAAACTAAAGCGCCAACACTTCCAAATGACAGTTAATGCTAAAAAATTTAATACAGCTAGATTTAAAATGTCTTCCGGAGGACAGATCAATTGACAGTTATCAGCTAGGCTGATGGGATAATCATGTTATACCTGAGAATGAGCAATGTGGAATGGCTCTCCCTATTCTGTTGGAGACAGAATGCTGAGCATTATTTATTAAGCGTTCCTTCTGTCAGATCTGTAAGGTTACACAGATTTCACAATAATAGTCTATCTTATCAGGTAGCATCTATATCAGTGGTCTCAAACTCAAACCCTTTGCAGAGCCACATTTTGAATTTGTAGGTACATGGAGGGCCGCAGAAAAAATAGTTAATGTCTTATTAAAGAAATAACAATTTTGCATGAGGTAAAACTCTTTATAGTTTATAAATCTTTCCTTTTGGCTAAGTCTTAATAATAATATTGAAATTTATAGCTAAAGAGACATATGATCAAGAAGCTGTTTTATTTTACTTTTGTCATTACGATAAACATACCGAGGGCCTCAAAATAGTACCTGGGGGGCCGCGAGTTTGAGACCACTGATCTATATGGAATTCTCTTCTGCTCTCTTTAAGACAAGAATCCAGTTTTCCTGTGTTTTGCAAATTGTTAAACATTTATTTAGGAAATTAGTGCTGTAAGTAGTTAGATATGGGTTTGTTGAAATTTTGGATGGTTGTTAATCGTTTTGAACTCCAGTTGGTATTATGTGGTTTACAAATTTCCTTTAATGTAATTAATCTGATTTAGCATGCTGCTACTTAGAGCTGGGGTGGGCAAACAGTCCCTGTGGACAACACACAGTAAGATTTTCAAGATTTCCACAATGAATATGCATGAGATCTTTTTGCCTACAGTAGAAGCAATAGGTGCAAAACAAAACAATCTCGTGCATATTCATTAAGGAAATCTTGAAAGCTTGATTGGGTTGTGGCCTTTGAGGTCTGTGCCCACCCCTGTCTTAGGGTCTTATCCTCTTTGTGTTTTGTTAATTTAATAAGGTTATCATTTAGGCTTTCAGGAAGAACCACATAGAGCAGTGGTTCTCAACCCTGCCCTGGGGACCCCCCAGCCAGTTGGGTTTTCAAGATATCCCTTATTCTTATTAAATTTATTTGGCTGGGCAAAACTGCTAGAATAGCTTTAGTATCTTTACAAAATCAATTGAGGAGGGAGGGGTAAATTTTCCAAATTTCTATAGGTATCAGGCCTATATTCTGCGTCAGGGTATGTACTGGATCCTGCCTGATCTCATGGAACACTATCATGAGTGGTTAATCTTGGAATGGAAAACTATGCCCCCAGTTATGCTAAAGATAATAACATCATTTTGGATACTTGGAAGACCCTGAGATGTATAAATAAATTAACTGAAATTCCTATAGAACAGTCTTTATGTCAATCCTTATGGCTGAACTCCAAGATACAAATAGGCAGGTCAAAAATTGCCTGGAAAGATTGGATGCAAGTAGGCATAAGAACATTAGAGGATGTTACTTCAAATGGAAAACTGCTTGATTTTTCATGGTTGCAACAATCTTATGGTATCTCAAAATTTCAATTTTATAAATGGTTGCAACTAAAGCAGGCTATTCAGAAAGGGTTCCCTGAGTGGCGTAATTTGAAAAAAATGTTTTGCCTGCAATTCCTCTGTTTCCAGGCAGATATGCTAGGGCATCAAGCCGCCAGGTGGTATAAATTAATATCTGAACTTATGAATAAGAAACCCAAAAATGCTCTTGGAGATATTTGGAGCATTGAGATTAAGCAGTATAAAATGATTAATATATTCTATCACTTATTGAATGTATTTTAAAAATGAATAAAGAATATAAAAAAAAACCCAAAAAGATATCCCTAATGAATATGCATAAGAGAGATTTGCATACCTGTCACTTCCATTATATGCAAATCTCTCTCATGCATATTCATTAGGGATATCTTGAAAACCCAACTGGCTGGGGGGTCCCCAGGACAGGGTTGAGAACCACTGACACAGAGCAATGTGCACAGCAGCAACACAACATGTACAAATAGAGAGCTTGTTCTATACATTCCCCACTATTTCTTTGGATAAATATTTTGTAATGTCAATCCTGAGTCTACTCATGTCGTGACCGTTTATTCTAGACCTCCCATTTGTGCTTTTATGTCTCAGAGATATTGCTCTGTGTCATGCTATCCCTTTGTTTTATTTTCTTCTGTGGTATATGTATTCGGGCCCTTTTTTATAGGGCTTATAAAAATAATATAAAAATAATCCTCTGTGGTACATTTTTAAATTCCTTGCTGCCTTTCTTTTAGGCCAATATTGCAGATTTTGGGACGAATCAGTGGGTAACCTGTTTCCAGGAGGTAGCTGAAACCATTCTGGGTCAAAATTCAAATTATCTTGGAGAGCTGAAAGAAAAGGTAATCATTCCTCTATTATAAATATGTTCTCTTAAACTTTTATGCATGTTTGTTTGGTCTAGATTGTAAGATTTATGGAGCAGAGCAGGGATGGTTTTGTGTACATATGTAGCTGTACATGTTGAGTAGTAATGGCCTCTTTCTGTTACGTCCCTTCCGGATTCCATGAGCTAGGTGTTCAATCCCAACCTGCAATTCGAGAGCTTGGAAACATATCTTGTTAGAATTTCTACAAGCAATCCATGCGGAAGTCTTTTGCAGTTGCTCTGCTTCTTTTTCTTATTTTATGACTGTTTGTTCTCGGTGGCTTCACAATTCAAATATCTGTGATAAACATATCCTAAAGCTAACATATTCCAGTTAATAAATTTAAAGTAAAACACTTTTTCTATCTTTTGTTGTCTGGACATTTTCTTTTTCTTTTTTTTTAACGTTCTTTATTCATTTTCAAATTGAACAGCAAGTGCACAAAAGAATATTCTATACAAGTTATTTCACAATAGCACATTAATCTCTACCACATAATATTCTAGTGATATAATAACCCCCCAACCACCCACCCTTTATCACATTTTCAGTAAGAATAAACACACATATTATATAGCATATTTTAACCTATTATGTATAAATTATTCCCAACTCCCTCCCCCCCTTTAGTGTGCTAACAAGAAAAATAAAAAGAAAAGGAAAAGAGAAGACTCGATGACTATTCACCACAATAAGTTGCCAATGGCCCCCATATTTTTATAAAGTTAGTATATGTCCCTCTTTGTACTGCTATTGCTCATTCCATTTTAAATATATGGCTTAATGAATTCCATAATGAATTTCTGTCATGTTGGACCTATTTGTCACTTCTGCTTCCCTGTGTCTTCTAATAATTCTCTTTCTAGCGGTTGCTGTCAATATGTCCTTTTTCCTCTTTCCTGTCTTGCTTCATTCCTTCATTACACCTGTCTGATATACTGTTCTTTCCTTTTTAGCTCTTCCCACCTTTTTTCTTTTCTGCCTCTCTACCCACTCTAATTTCACTCTTCTTTTTATTTTTCAGCTACATACCAACTTTCCATCTCCCTTTCTCATGCTCTAGCTCTCCCCATCTTCCTTTTTCATGCTCTAGCTCTCTCCATTTCCCATCTCCTGCTTCTTTCTATTTACTCCCCATTACTACCACTTCTCTCTGTGTTGTCTCACTTATATTCTTGTCATCCCCCTTTTGACCTCGTCCACATAGTTCCACAATTTCCAGAATCCACCTCTCTCTCTCCAGTCTTGTCAGGCTATGTTTCCCTGTCCCTTTCTCCCTATCCTCTAGCATCCCCCCTCTCTTCCCATCTATCCATAGTCCAGCATCTCTCCCTCTGTTGTTGTTCTTCCCTTCTCCCTTGATGCTGATTGGTAAGATGGCAGGAAAAAAAGAGATGCTGCATCTCCCTTTTCCTTCCACCCCCAGACCTAACATTTCTCCCTTTCTCTTCCCAACTGTCATCCTTTCAAGTGTCTTTCTCCCTTCCTCCACCCCACCCCACATTCAGCTTCTCTCCTTTTCTCTCCCTCCAGACCATAGCCCACCATATCTCTAAATCTCCTCTGTTTCTGGGTCCCATAAGTTCTTTCCCTTTACTTCACCTCCCCCCACCCCTAGTCTGGCACTTCTTTAAATCCTTTGCCTGTTTCACATTTTTAAAAAGCCAGCTGGTCCAGAGGGCTTCCCCGGGCTGTCATGCTTTCCCCCTTCTTTTGGTGCCGGTCTGACATGACCCTCACCTTTCCTGTCTTGTTGACAAACTGGCCATGGCAGCAATTCTGAAGCACTGCCTGCAGCCCCCTCCGTGCTTTTCTTCTGCTGTGGTCCGCCCCCAATGGCGCAACTTCTTGCTTCCTCTTGGGTGGACTGCGGCAGAAGGAAAACACGGAGGGGGCTACAGGCACCGCTTCAGATTCACTACAGCAACCAGTTTGTCAGTGAGACAAGAAGGTGAGGGCGACATCAGACCATCACTGAAAGAAGTGGAAAGGCATGCTGGCCCGTGGGGGCCCATGGCAACCCATGGCAGTTTGCCCTCCCCCAACACCGGCCCTGGAAGCAGCTGTATGGTATAGTTCATGTTAGAGACAGGGAACTGGTTTTCAGGTCTTGATTCCCCCCCCCCCCAAGAAAAGGCAGTATAGCAAGTTTTAATTAAACATTTTAATTAAATACATGGTTGTATCTGAGACATTCTTTTCTGCTGTATTTGCATGTTTCTTTATTCAAATTCAGTAAAAGATGGCTTTGGGTTGGGGGTAAGCATCTTCATATGTAAATAGTGGCATTTTATAAATGGAAATTCTAGAAAACTGCTACTTGCACATATGGAGGTTACTGAGGTTGCAGAGATTTCAAGGAGACATAGCTTGGGAGTGCCAAAAATCTATACATATATTCCTCATCATATATAGATATGTCTCTTTAAAACAGACTTCCCTGTCAGGTTTTGCATTGGTTCAGAAGCATGCACAGACTTTAAAAAAAGTGCTCATTATGTCCATGACTTTACAGCAAGGATTAAGGGATTAATTCTCCTTTAATCTCCCAATTTTGTTTTTGTTTTGTAAGCAGAAAAACAGACACAAAAATTGCACCTGTCTACTTAATTGAAGGTGCTCAAACATGTACAAATAGATCTGGTCACATGTGTAAGTGGCTGCACTTACATATGGAAGTTGCAGAATTGCTGCTATCGTATATAGCTGCTAGCACTTACACATGGTGAGGTCTTTGTTTATGTGTAAATTTGTAAAGAGGTTGCTTCTGCTGTACATGTTGGCAAACACATGCACAAAAAACTGTGCCCAGCACTGTAACTGAATTGTAATACTTGTGTTTGGCAAAGCATCTTGTAAAATACTGCTGGAATTGAGCACATTTTGACCTGGATGTCTCGATTGTTATCTCAAATTTTTATGTAAAATTGAGCTTCATATGTAATAGTAAATAGAAATGACCAGTTTTCTTAGCTTGCATGTTGTATAAGAACATAACATAAGAACATAAGCAGTGCCTCCGCCGGGTCAGACCACAGGTCCATCCTGCCCAGCAGTCCGCTCCCGCGGCGGCCCAAAACAGGTCAAGGCCTGTCTGAATCAACAGAAGTGGCTCCCTTGCCACCTTGGTTTCCCATTTAAGTCCTGCCTTCCTATCGAAGTCCTAGCCCTCCGGTCTTGCACATGGACGACCCGGTTAGTTTATACTCATTACCTGATTTACTTCCTATACTTGTGTTACATCCCAGCTCCTCCCTCAGTATCCCACGATCCCTTTATCCCTCAGGAATCCATCCAATCCCTGTTTGAATCCTTGTACCGTATTCTGCCTGATCACTTCCTCCGGTAGCGCATTCCAAGTGTCCACGACCCTTTGGGTGAAAAAAAACTTCCTTGCATTTGTTTTGAACCTGTCTCCCTTCAGTATACCGATGGTGATTTTATTTATCCCTGCGAACCAAGGTTCTGCGCACAAAACCAGCACTAAAGTAAAACTGTTTTTGATTGTTGCCCCTACAACCCTGCCATCTGTTTCAACAACTTGGCTATTTTTCGAGTAATTGTAGAGTTTTGAGTATGCTTTTAAACAAATATTTGCAAAGTTTCTGAATATGAAAGAGGAACAAGATATACATTAGTGCATCTTAAATTGATTTTATGTGCACTAAATTTAATACACATTAACCTACGTATTCATGCAATTCTTGTTTCCATTTAATAAAAAAATAAAAAAAAAAGTGAAACAAACTAGAATGTCTGAAAAACATTTTAAGGCTAAACTGAATTGTTCCCAGTGTATATTCCTAAAGAGCTTTCATTAAGTGGCTGGGTAACCTTTACTAGTTCAAGCCATACTTTAGATGAGTGATAAACCTTGCAAAGCCTAACATTGCATATAGGAAACTGAGTAGCTTGTTTGCACAGTAAGATGGAAAGCCACTGGTCTGGTGCCATCGAAAGCTGCCCCCTCCTTATCTCAGGTTTACATTGTACTCTATTTATATAGTGGCTACTTTGTGCTCAGCAAATTTCCACTAGATTTTATTTAACAATAGCAGATGCCTAGATTCTACTGGTAAGCAGATTCTTTCTATAAATTTCCTGAAAGGACAATGCACTAATCTGTGCATTAGAGCCATGGGCTGAAGCTCTGTACACTGGTCCTTGATGCACATCTAAGAAAAATGTTTGTACTCAGCACTGTAACTGAATTGTAAGCACATTTTTGAACAAAAAATGTGCACAAACATGGGAGAGCATGTCTGTTACCATGAAGAAATGCACAGCCAAGTATGTTTTAACAACCGAAACAATATTTTGTGCATTAATTTTGTCAGCATCTGGAGGAGTTAAATG
Source organism: Geotrypetes seraphini (assembly GCF_902459505.1). Taxonomy (NCBI): domain Eukaryota; kingdom Metazoa; phylum Chordata; class Amphibia; order Gymnophiona; family Dermophiidae; genus Geotrypetes; species Geotrypetes seraphini. Next base: position 29,600,224 of record NC_047098.1, read on the forward strand.
CAAATACACTATAGGCATGTGGGTACAGGCAGTCCCCAGGTTAAGACTGTCCAACTTACGAACTGTGCCCCTTTTCCTCCCTTCCTGTGCCAATGCTCCCCTCTTCTTCCCTTCCCGTGCCAATGCTCCCCTCTTCCTCCTTTCCTGTGCCAACGCTCTTCTCTTCCTCCCTTCTGTGTCCCAACGTGCCCCTTGTTATCCTTCCTTCCCGCTGTGTTGGGTCCTTGGTTCATACTTCCGACCCTTCCCGCGGGTGTTTACCTCATCTGGCCGGCTCCCTCCTCCCAGCTGCACTTGTCTTCACAAAACTGTGAGCAGTGGCTCCTGTACACTGCTACAGCTGACCTGGAAGCCTTCCCTCTGATGTCGGGGAAATGCTTCTGGGTCGGCCGTGGGCCATGTTTAGGAACCGTGGACCCGGTTTTGTGAAGACAAGTGCAACTGGGAGGAGGGAGCTGGCCAGATGAGGTAAACATCTGCGGGAGGGAGGCACAAATTTGGAACACAGCACAACGGGAAGGAAGGACAACAAGGGGTGCTTTGGGGCACAGGAAGGGAGAAGCCGAGTCACATTGGGACAAGAAGGAAGGGAGGGAGCACAAACTTGAGACATGGGATGGAAGAATGGAGGGGGTGAGGGAAAGAGATGCTGAGGTGGGGAGGGAATAGAAAGAGATAATTGTTGGGCATGGGTGTCAGTGAGAAGAAAAGAGATGGTGCACATGGGGAAAGGAAGAAAGAGAATTGTTGGGCATAGGGAGGGAGAAAAATTTTGAAAATGGTGGGAGAGGCGTGAGGTACAGATACATGGGGAAGAGATGAGAGGGAGAAAGGTTGGATGTGGTGGTGGAAAGGGAACAGTGGGACAGATGAAGAACAAAAGTATGTGTAAACCTCCTATCTTTTCTTTCTAGTTAAACCACAGTACTTTATTTTGAGGACTTTTGGTAGTATATATAATTTTAAGTTTTACTTTTTCAGTATTGGCCTATGGCATATTACTTTCATGTATGCTAGGTATTTCTTTGCATTGGGATTTAATAGCATTGTTACAATTAGATTTAAATAATTAGTGTACTGATGTCTTTATTCCTTTGCGCAATTTTGGTTTTTTTTCTTGTGCACAAAACTCCTTTGAGTTTAAGACTGCAGCAGTAGCACAAAAAAATTGTGTGCCGAATCTGCAATAATTGCATAAAGCCTTCTGCAGTAAAAGGTTGGCTTGATTCTCGGTGGCTGGTTTTAGTGCCATTTTCTTGTGCTACATGAACTACCTATCAATACTTTTTTTTGTTGTTAAAATGAGATAGATGGACAAATTGAGGGGGGGGGGATAGCAGAGGGGGTGCACAACAGCAGTGGTTATATTGCTGAATATAGATTAATTGTTTTTAAATGAAACGTAAAATGCTAGACTAGAGAAAGCTTGATATTATACTGAAATATATATATTTAGCATTCCAGGCATGCACATGAAAATTTCTGGTGCTGATTTAAAATTTTTGCACAAAGTATTGATTCTGTTGCTAATGTATTTTTGTGTGAGCATATTTCCATGGTGGCAGCTGTGCTCTCCCATGTTTACATATAATTTTTGTGCACAAATTTGAACATTTGCTTACAAAATTGGATGCAAAATATTTTGTGTGCTTTATGCTATGCACTGAAGCACACATGCAGATTACTACACTGGCCTCTGACTCCCAAATTCCTAAAGTTAGTTGCCTGCATCTGCATGCCTAACTTAATAGGCTTAATTGGTACTGATAATTGGCAATTAATACCTCAAAACTGGCGTTAATTGGAATTAATTGAAAGGCACCTACCTAAAAGTGGATGTGATTAGGGATGGAATGTAGGTTTATATTGCAGTTAGACTCCTGTTTTTGACTTAAGCATACGCACTTAGGCCAAGAAAACCCTAGCATAAATACGATATTCCTAAAAGTTAGTATGCCTAGCAACGCCTAATGCCGTGTCGTTCTAAGTGTGATTGTATACAGTGCATTAGTTGGTGCCGTTTTTAAGTGACCTATACAGAATCAGGGCTTTAGTGAAGAAAAACTTTCTGGTGCATGGTGAGCTATTTAGATAAGTTTATTACTACTACTATTAATTATTTCTGTAGCTTAAGGGTACAGTTAGATCCTGAATTGCATGGAAATCTTTTTTGGGTGAGAGAATGCAGGATGAGTGTGTTTATTCTGTGGTGGTCTTCTTGCAGAATGAGCAGGCCTTTGAGGAAGTCTTCCAGAACGCTAACTTCTGCACATATATCTTCCGGATTCGTGTCAAGTTAGAGACTTTCAATGTGAGTACACAACTTATGGTGCTGATATTTTAACACAAGTTCATGCGTTTTTAGTACCAGTCTAAGTCAGGTATGCTAAGTAGTTCTTCTTTGACCCTCTAGACCAGTAAGCCTATGCAGTCTGGATTTTCTACTGGTCTGGCAAGTTTTTATGGAGACCAGTGGGGGATTTTCTTCCTTAGAAGGAAACTAGGATTAGTTGGTTCTCTTGGGCTCAGTTTTTCATAAACAGGAAGGCTAGTCCCAGTTGGTATTGCTGAATCCAATGGAACTGGGTTCCTCCCTCTTACAAATAAACATATACATTCATTAAAGAAGATCTTATCAATCCATGTGTACAGTATATGTATTTATTTGTGTGTAAGTTTATATGTTGAACATATAAATCTCAAATATACATACAAGTATGTTAAGCATATGGCATATTAAAAATGAAAGACTACTTGCAGTACAGAAGGGTTATTTTAAAAGATTTCAGGAGGTGTGGAGGCCATTAATTGAATATTATAATGATTAAGGTTTATTCTTTTTCCTTATGGGATAATTTGGAGAAATGGGGGGATAGGATATTCTAATTAAATAGCAGTATATTTTAACTGATTAATGCATATAAGAAATATGGTATATATGTATGAACAGAAAAGGAAAGGGGGTAAATATATTGGAAATATATTGCTATGGAATTTTAGGGGATATATGTAATATGATGAGTTATATTTGTTGTGCATTTAATTTATATAATACAATGAACAAAGAATTTGAGGAAGAAAGGGTGGGAGGAGGGATATGTTAATGTAAGATTAATTGTAATATAGAAGAGAGATGTCTAGGTATGTATATGTTTGGATAGATTATTTTGTGGATATGGGGAGGGATGGGAGGTGGGTGGGGGGAATTAAAATATGTATAATAACGTTGTTTAAGAATGTCAAGTGAGTTATGTGAATCATTTGTAATAATATTGTACACATGTTGAAAGAAATAAAATGAATAAAGATTTTTTTTTTTTTTTAAATGTACTCTGATTTCCACACACAGACTTGAAAGCAACTTTTCAGTTCCATAACTAGAATCCTTCAGAAAAAAGGCTAGGTTTCTAATAACTTTCTAAAATCATTTTGAGTCTTCCTTTATCCTAATCTCCCTAAATAGACTATTCAAATTGGCTTCATTGCAGAAAATATTCTACTCCTGACTCTCTCTCCTTTTTACTTACTGGATGGACAGAATTTCTAAAAAAAAATTGACAAAACCTTATCATCCTGGCATAGTTTCTCAATCCCTCTCTCAAATACCTAGGACAATTTTCCTGAAATGCCCTAAATATCAGAACTAATATTTTACATTTGAATTAGAAATCACTGAAGTTCTTTTAGCAGAGATGAGATCTCTTTCCAACCGTTTTGTGGCTACATTCAGGTTAGAGCTGCTGCCTCAGCACCCCGAGGTTTAGGGTGGTCCATAAGACTCTGGTAAAAATCAGAACATGCCTCTACAAGTCTGAATATGTTCTACCTCATGTAGATAAAATATGGTTAAAAGTTGAAGTAGTTTGGGACAAATTTAGAGGTCGCTCATGGTCCTACAATATTCTCATAATGCGGTTGGCTATTTATAGCAATGTGGTAAGAAACTGCTACTTAATATTGGTTGGATACTAAATAGCTATTCTTTGAAGCTGTTTATGGACAACAGTTTTATTGTTATTTGAATAACAACAACTTAGACTAAACTTTTTTCTTTTTTTAAAAAATTCTTTATACATTTTTCCATCTTACAACAAGTGCACAATATTACATCATATTAACTTTTACATATCACTTGATATTCATACATTTATGATTTTACATACATGAATTTATTCCCCCCCCCCATCCACTTAGTTTTATAGATCGAGTCGTCAACCAAGAGGAGCTCGACTCGGTTAACAATAATGTAATACATAACACATAAACCTGACAAGGAAAAGTAGACTGAAACAGTTAATTTCCAAAATGTTTAGCAAACAAAAAAGTTTTCAGAACGTTCCGGAATAAAGCAAAAGAACCTAAACTTCTTAATGTAAGCAGTAAAGCATTCCAGAATTTAGTTCATTTAAAAGCAAAAGAATAACTAAATTTCTCTTAAAGGTTCTGTTTTTACCACTGAGAGAGGGAAATGTAAGTCTTTTTATTTTTTTTTATTTATATTCTTTATTCATTTTATAACTTACATCAAGTGTACAGTAAATATCAAACAATTATAATACAACATCACTTGAAAAATCTTCAATATCATACACCAAATAAGATTTAACCCCCAAGATGACTGGCAAGATGAGATAGATCTATGAACATTCCAGTCTAAAGGAATCAAAGTAGCAAAAATGCCAAATAGGATCTTAAATGCAATACAAATGCACTTAAATTGAATTCTGAGATACACTGGAAGCCAATGTATTTCCTTGAGCAGAGGGATTACGTGGTCAAATTTACTCTTACCGAAAATAAGTTTAGCTGCAGTGTTCTGTATTAATTGAAGTCTCTGCAGACTGACCTTTGAAAGACCCAAATACACTGAGTTGCAGTAATCCAACCTTGACAAAATGATTGATTGAACCAATACAGAGAAGTGTTGTTGGTGAAAGAGTGCTCTCACTCTTCTCAGAGTACGGAGGCTGAAAAAACACTTTTTAAAAAGCGAGTTTAGTTGGTCCTTAAATGTAAGTGAAGAATCGATAACAAAGTTAGTTTAGTGACAGGAAGTTGAAAACCAAGTTAGTGTTACATTTTAAGATAAAAACTAAGACGTAAGAATGTCAGACTAGAAGCAGTGCTGAAGTATGGCTGCTAGGGAAGGGCACTGATGAACTGTCCATATCTTCCAACCAATGGGGATGGTCTTCAATTGATGATGTACTTACACAGTGACAAAAAGGCAGCTCATCTGGCCATGTTCAAGGTCTTGGAAATTGAGCATCATGCAAGAATATCATATCGGTGAATACACTTCCCCTTCTGTACTGGAGGGGGTTAGGGGGCAGAGCCGGCCCGTGAATATGGAAAAACCGCAAATAATATTTGGGCCGGTTCTGCCCTTATCTCCCGGCTATTTTTAGCCCTGTGAGCCCCCCTTAAGCCTTACCTGGTGGTCTAGCGGATTTTCAGGCAGGAGCGATTTTCCCACGCTCCTGCCCCAATCAGATCGCTCACAGGAAATGGCTGCCTTGAGCTCCCGTAGTCTCTCGAGCCATTTCCTGTGAGCAGGAGGCAGGAGCAGGAGCTTGGGAAGATCGCTCCTGCCCCAAAAACCCACTAGACCACCAGGTAAGGCTTAAGGGAGGGCTTACAGGGCTTAAAATAGCCCAAAAAATGAAAGTAATTTTTTTCATTTAAAACTGTGAATAAGCGAATCCGTAGATACGGAATTGCGAATATGGAGGGGGAAGTGTAGACTCGGGTATTTGCATATTGAAGAAGCTTTATGATGAACATGAGATACTAAAAAACCCCCGGCACAGATACAACAAACATGATCTGATGTATCAAGAAGCCTTCAAAGAACATCTCATCCATCTTTTTGATAATGCTACCAGTGATGCATTAGTCACAATGAAAACTGAAAAAGACGGACAATTTCTAATCATAAGGCAAGATGTTTTGCCATGTAGCTTTGCTGACATTGACGCTGTATTTGTAAAGAAGGACAGAAAGAGCGCAGGAAGAAATGTTTAGTAAGTTTGCAGTCAAAGTAGAGGCAGAAAATGTCATTGTCAGTAGTTCCACACAGCCAACTGCTACGTCTCTCCCTCTGACTAGAGGATTATCTGAATCTAAGAATATTGTTGAAGTTGACTCTTGACAGTTGTTCAAATTCAGATGCTGATTTTGAAGTCAGCAGAACCTCTTGTTCCACGTCTCAGTCAAAACGGCCAAAGGTGAGCATTCTTTCACATCCTGAAGTTGCTGGAGGATTAGATTGTGTTAATTTGCCAGATGGGGGTGCCACATTTGTCACTGGAGTTGTTGCCAAAGCACTTGGCCATAATGTAAATGAAATGACATTGTCAAGAAGCTCACTCTGATGTTCATGATGCAAGAACCATTAGGAGGCAGGTACTCTGAAGGATGAATTCCTTGACAAAACAACAGAAACTCCATTGCTACTTCAGTGCCTGCATTTTTAAAGCTGAAAATACAAACATCACCCGAGGCTTCTATAACTTATGTACAGCTAAAGTCTGTGCATATAAAATCTAATAACTGTAAACCATACTCCCTAATTAGCAGATTTTAACAGCTGCTACATAATTTGATTTCCTACTGTTAGCCTTGTGTAGCAACAGTTGAAATGCTTATAACTCTCAAATTCCGGTATATAAACTCTGCAGACTGTTATAATAATAGCTTCCAAACAAAATCTTAAATGACTTCTGTGCTAAAATGGTAGCAATACTTGAGACTTACTAAATTTTCTAAACACCTGTCCAGATAAGAACATAAGTGTTGCCATACTGGGACAGACCAAAGGTCACCAAGCCCAATATCCTGTTTCCAACAGTAATGATTCAGGTCACAAGTACCTGGCAAGATCCCAAAAGAATAAAACAGATTTTATGCTGCTTATCCTAGAAATAAGCAGTAGATTTTCCCAAGTCCATCTTAATAATGGATTA